>NW_011494949.1:407054-409972 GCF_000754665.1 Bison bison bison
TCCGATCTGGTGTCCCCACCACCATGCGGCCTAGGGCCCCCGCCCGGCCCCGCTCGGCCAGCGGCCCTGGGTGTCCCCACCACCACGCGGCCTAGGGCCCCCGCCCGGCCCCCTCGGCCAGCGGCCCGCGGCCCTGGGTGTCCCCCAACCAAGCTTTCCGTGTCGTCCCTAAACACGCGTTCGCTTTCAGATGCCTGCGCCTGCTTCTGCCGTGATTCCAGTGTGAGGCCCAAGGGCAGGAGGGAACTGCTGGCTGCTCCTGGCCTGTTTTTTTCCCCGGAGAGCAAGCGCTGGGGAGGCTTCGCTTGGGGCGGGGGGCGGGCAGGGGTGCCAGCCTTGTGGTCACCCGGGACTGGGTGGACGGGGCCCTTGCAGCTCCTACAGCTCATCCTCATGAAGCCGGGAGGGCGGTCAGGGAGCCGCTGCTGCCCGAAGCCGGGGGGTGTGTGTGGCCTGCAGACAGGGGAGGCAACTCCCCATCAGTCGTCCGGGAGCCAAGAGGAAGCAGGCTGTGGGGGTGCCCCCAGCACCCTGAGAGGACGCAGAGGCCGCGGCGGGGTTGGGGAGGTGTGGGCGCCCCTGATGGTGCACGTGGACGGCTGGGCGGAGGTGGCCTCCTGTCCTCCGTGGGCTCGAACGTACCCCATGGAGCGCTGCACACAGCTTCAGCTTTGGGAAAGCGCCCTTCCCACTGGGAGGCCGGGAGAGAGCTACCGGGAGAGAGCTGCAGGGAACAGTGCGCCCAGCGTCCTGGAACCCCGGCCTGTGGATCCCCCTGAGGCCCGATGTGGCCGCCGCTTAGCCCAGGACAGGCCACTTGTGAATTTGTGCTGCTGGTTTTGTATTTCCTCCTTGGCACTATTTTTACGGATAAAGCAACTTGGTGGTCAACCTGTGATTGCGTTTCCTCAGTCATAATAAAAATACGTGCATTTGGCAACATGTCACACCTCGTCTTCAAGTGAGTTTTCAGTAGAGCTGATAGATCCACCTCCGCCAGCGCGTCTGGCCCCAAGTGCAGACAGCTGGCCGCTCGGCCGGGACAGGCGTGCTCCTGGGGGAGACGGTGTGTCCGTGTCCATGACCTGCAGGGAGGCCACAGCTCCGTGTGTACGGCTCACTCTTGCCCCCCGTCACTGCTCCCAAAACGAAAAGGAGAAAAGCCTGAGCCCGAAGTTGGCTTCACGTCACGCGAATGCGTTTGCTCTGCTGCTTCAATCGTGTCTGACTCTGTGCAGCTCTGTGGACTGTGGCCATTTGCTCCTCCAGGGGATCCCCCTGATCAAACCTTCATCTCGAGAAGACCCCCTAAGCCTGAAATTGCGTTCATGCTGTGGGGCCTTTTCAGCTGCTGTCTGGGGGGCTGTGTGGACTGAGGTTAGGCGGCGGCGCTGGCTCTCTGCAGATAGAATGTCTGGAGAAGGCGGCGCCCTACGCCTCCGGGCCTCCCCCTCTAGACCCCGTGTTCACGGCTGCTTGAAAGACCCCTTGGGGTTTCCCAGGAGCTGTGGCCCGCACACTCAAGGAGGAGCTGGGGTTTCATTTCAGGCTCTCAGGAGGAGCGGGCCGGGCCGCGTTGGCCCGGAGGCCCACGGCTGGGCAGGCGGGGTGTGGCCTCCTCGTGACCGCGTCCCGTGCGGTCATCGTGAGCCCCGCTCTGCGCTCCCTCCGCCTCCCCAGCCCTGGCCTTCCTCCGTGCGCAGACCCGGCCAGTCCTGCCGCTGCCTGCGCCGCCCTCGGGCACAAGCTTGCCAACCCGCCAGCAGCATGGGGAGGCCTGCACTTGAGCCGGAGCCCAGAGCCTGGCTTTAATGACGAAACGTAAGTGAGAGGCCACTCTCAGACGGAGCCAAAGCAGAGCGTGTCTGCGGCTTGTGGCTCCCCGAGGATGGACGCCCACCGCCACCCCCCGACCCCAGCACGGGTCCAGGGTGGCAGAAGGGACAGAAGCCGCGGGATAGCCACCACACACGGGGTCCTGTGTCACATGGACGCGGTGACCAATGTCCACATGTGGACAACGGCTGTCTCCCGGGGGCGGTGGCTTTCCCTCGGGCTAGGGGCTGGGCCCTGGGACCACCTGGGTCAGGGGAAGTGGACGCCCTCCTGGAAGAGGCTGTGATGGCCGGAGACAGAGGTGGGGAGTCGGGGAGCCGTGTGCGGCCTGCTTCAGAGGCAGCCCCTGCCCGCTGACCGGAGGGCCCGGTGCCAAGTCCACCCTCTTTCTGGGCACCAGGAAGGCCTCATGGTGACCAGTCAAGGGAGGACAGATCCCTTTTGTAACAGAAATAAACAAAAACAACTAACTTATTTGTTTAGACCTGGCTACTAGGTGACCTCAGAGCCGGACCAACCTGTCTCACGTTCTCGAAGCTCCTCTGGAGGGCGGCTGCCAGACGAACCTAGAGCTGAGTGGGCAAAGGTCTCCGAGACTGCAGTGTGGCCTCTGTGCCGCCCGACCCCCGGGCTGGCAGTCGGCTTGGCCGCCAAGCCCTGGTCCCGGGCAAGGAGCTCTGGTGCCCCCGTCCCCTCGGATCTCCCGCCGCCTCCTTTCTGGACGGCGAGGCTCGGGCGCGGTCTGAGGGTCCGCTGCCGCTCCGTCAGCGGCTCCGGGCGGGCCTGCCAGGCCAGCGCCACCCACCTGGACCCCGCAGCCTGAGCTCGGGCCGTGCTTCTGTCTGCCCGGCTGGAAGGCGAAGCCAGAGCGCGGCCTGCTTCCCTGGTGCGGCCGTGCAGACCAGGGCCCGGCCGGCGCCCAGCCCCGGGTCTCCCGCCTCTGCTCCCTCTGAGCACAGACGAGACGAATCCTTCACAGCCGCACCCGTGGCCCCTGGTGCGGCCGGAAGACGGGCCTACCCAGGGCCCCCCAAGCCAGGACCCCACACAACCCCGGCCCACCCCACCCCAGGCCCCACACG
>NW_011494949.1:411195-421113 GCF_000754665.1 Bison bison bison
CCCCCACCCCAGGCCCCACATGGCCCCACACGACCCCAACACGACCCCTATCCCAGGCCCCACACGACCCCACACAACCCCACACAACCCCACATAACCCTGTCCTACCCCACCCCAGACCCTGCATGACCCCCACATGACCCCACATGACCCCGGCCCACCCCATCCTGACACCACCCTCACCCCCCAGGCCTCTGCACCGGAGATGCCCCCGAGCCGCAGCCCACGTGCCCCCACTCCGTGCCAGCCTTGCCTGCTGCCTGGCCCCCAGCTTGTCCTGGACCAGGCCCCTCACTAGAGCCAGTGTGGGGAGCGAGCGGGCGAGCCTGTGGAGAGCAGAGGACACGGCCCCCCGCAGCCTCCACACCCAGACAGTCGCCTGGTCTGCGCCTGAAGGGCGGGAAGGGCAGCCCCACCGCCGGCATCAGCCAAGCCCTCCCTCCGGCTCCAGAGCTTCTGCTCCCACCCAACACCCCCGGCACCTCGGGTAGGGTTGGTGGTGGGGCTGGGGGGTCAGTGCCCTGGGAGGAGCAAACACAGACAGGCCGGGGCCCCAGCTGCCTCTCCGCCCCTGAAGAGCCTGATGCCGCACAGGTGGGCCACGTCCCCCACGGGACAGGCGACGGGAGGACCGTGGGAACACACACACCACGGGAGGGGGTGGGAACACGGCGCCTCCCCAGAGACTCAGAAAACAGCCGGGCAGGGACACGGAGGGGATGGACGGGCTGCGAGGTTACAGGCAGTGCTGCATCCCTGGGGGTGAGGGTGGGGGGCTGTACTGACGAGAGCCTGAGAGCCCGGGGAGCGGGGACGAGAGGGGGTCTGGGGCAGTGTACTGATGAGAGCGTGAGAGCCTGGGGGGATGCAAGGGGGTCTGGCGGGGAGTGTACTGATGGGAGTGTGAGAGCCTGGGGAGGGGGGACGAGAGGGGGTCTGGGGAGGAGTGTACAGTCTGGCAGGGATGAGAGGGTCTGGCACGTGGGAGTCAGACATTGCTGGGGAAACCAGGGAGGCACAGACACCAGTGCAGAGGTGGGGAATTGGCCTGGAGGCCAAGGGGCCACGTCCTACTCGGAGCATTTTTTGTGACCTGAACAGACTGCGTGCCTGCCCGGCCTCTCGCTCCATTACCCCATGTCTGCCTGTCGCCCATGCCTGTCTCTGGCTTCCCCAGCTCTGTGGCCCGAGGGGCAGCTGACCATGGCGCCCACGTCTCTCGCCGTGGGATGCTCTGGGCTCCCCGCAGGCAGCTTAGCCCTGCGCCATCTCAGGACTGACCAGCGCCATTGAGAACATGTGCATCCTGCCTGCCCGTGCTCCCACGTGGGGACGGCTTAGTGGGGAGGGACATGCTCGGCCACGCCTTTGTGAAGTCCGTGTCCACCAGCTGTCGTGTCCGACAGCAGAACTGCCGGGTCACCCGGCTTAACCCCGAGAAGCGGCAACAGCGGCCCCAGCGGTCTCTGCGTTTGGGCAGCACCTTCTGGTCTCCCTCCCTTGGGTCCCTGTCTTGGGCGGGAGGGCCGTTGCAGCCCCAGCCCACGTGTCCGAACAGAGGGCCCCTCGTCACGGTTCTCTCCTGATCCTGCTGTGGGGGGATTACAGGTGGAGTCACCCCAGCACACAGCAGGACCTCATGGCCGGGCTGCCCACCCGGGTCTGGGACAGCTCAGCCCCCGTACCCGCTGTGGTCGCTCTGGTCTCTGTCTTTACTTCAGCCAGTTCACGCAGTCGCTCTTCCAGCACCTGGGTGTGCCCTGCTGATCAGACCTGAGGTCAACTCCAAGAGGAGCAGCAGGCAGCTGAGTGTTTCACTTCTCGGCTGAAAGAGTCACACGACATCCTTCAACACATTCGGGTTCTATACAACTTTATTCTGCTAACAAAATGATACAAAGAACCTCAAAAAGGGAAACAAGAAATCAACTCTAAATGGCTTGCGGTTCCATAGTTGACAGTGGAAAGGCCGCCGGTGAAGACACAGACAGGCCCACGCCGGCCGGGGCCACAGGACTCAGGAGCGGGACCCGCGGGCCCTCCCCAGATGTAGAAGGTGGCCGGAAGCCACTGGGCTGGGCTTCACTGCCCAACTTAGCCCTGAACCAGACCCCCGCCCACCCGCGGCATTTGGCACCAGCTGTGGCCGCTGCACGCTGCCCAACCACCCCTCGGGCATGTCCGGAAGCTTAGCCCCTGCCTGACCTGATGTCCGCGGACCAGGCCGATTCCTTGGGAGCCCACAGAAGCCAGTGACAGCAAGGCTGGGCCATTTCGGGCCCCTTCCATTGAAGCGATCTCTGTACGGACAGCTTTTACCAGTGAACCCCCCGCCCCTCAGTGTTTAAATAAATAAATAAGCCGTAAGGAAAAGTGAGGCACACAAGGTACTCCAACAACACACAGTGGGTGTGACGGCGTGTGCAAAGTGCAGACACAGGCCAGCCATCGGAGGGCGTCGCGCACGCGGCCCGGGGCCACCTGTCAGTGCTCCAAGTGTGGCTGGGTGCCTTGGCCGCGGCCCGACCCCCTCCAGCATGAGCAGTGGGAACCGGGGTCGCCGGAGCAAGCGTGCGTCAGACGCTCGCGTGTGCGGGGCTCCAGATCCCGAAGGCGTCCCCGCCGTCGCCTGCCGTTTCCTGGAGCCTAAACCCAGGCAGGGCTGCAGCTGGGGAGACCCCGCGCCCAGGGCCACCCAGGGTCTGTGCGGCTCCTCGTGGGCACCTGGGGCCAGGGCTCAGAGTAACCCTAAGTGCACATCAGCCCAAAGGCCCAGCTGGGGAGTCAGCTCTGAGTCTGTCCGGGGGCTTCCTGCCTCGGGGCGTCAGTTGTGAGAGTCCGTTTGGGGGCTTCCCACCTCGGGGAGTCAGTTCTGAGTGTCCGTCCGGGGGCTTCCCGCCTCGGGGAGTCAGCTCTGAGTGTCCGTCCGGGGGCTTCCCACCTCGTTGGGCCACACGAGGTGGCCGCTGCGTTCAGTCTCTGCCAGCCTCCTGGGGGGAGGAGCCCGGGGGGTGGACAGAAGCAAAGCTTGAGTGCATGCCGGCGCTCGGCCTGGACAGGCGCGCCTGGGGGCATTCTAGCGACTTCCATGGGATGTCAGCGCCGGTCAGGGCTCTCTGCGGCTCCATCGGCGCACCTGCCCGGCCAGCCCGCGGGGTCAGGGCACTAGGAATAGATGGTGACCACCTCCCGGCCGCTGCCCCTGACCAACAGCACCCTGTTCAGCCCCTCGGTCAGGACCTCGAGGAACTCCATATCTGCAGTGGGGCCGAGTTAAGGACGCAGCCGGCCCCACACAAACGCGAAGGGCGCCCCCGACTCCCCACGAGCTGCACTGTCGGGACTTGGCCGGAGGTGGAGAAAGCTGGGACCCAGGTACTTCGGGGTGGGAGACTGGGGGAGGGGAAGGGGCCCTGTCTGTCCACCAGGACCCCACATCCTGGGCTGCCCAGGCCACCCCTCAGCCCACGGCAAGGGCTCCTCCGCTGAGCAGGGGGCAGCGCAGTGTGACCCACCCCATGGGGACAGTGCCAGCGAAGGATACAGTTCTCGTCCCCCTGCCGGTTCTTGGGGGGCCCCGGCATGTTCAGGAGGACCAGCTGGGCATCCTGTGACTTGTCGAGGACGACGCCGTTGAGCCTCACAGCCGTGTGCATCCTCCTCACGTTGGACTGGTTCCTGGGGAGGAAGACACTCACTCGGCACCTCCAGCCGCATCCCGGACCCCGGGCTCAGGCCTGCTTGGCTCCCATCAGAAAGGGCGGGTGGGCACAGGTCTGACCCGCCGCACAGAGCACCCCAGGGGAATTGAGTCCACGGGGGGCTGTGACGAAGCCCGGGGGGAGCTGGATTCTGTGCTCCGAGCACAGCTGCGGGATGGTATGGGGCAGCCCGCCAGCTCGCGGGGCGTCTCCCATGGAGACCCCTGCCCGGGGCTGGGTCAGCCTTAAAGGCTGCCCCTCGCTCTTTCTGACATGGGCTGGGGTCCAGAGGGCCAGGCAGAGGGCGAGTAAGGGGGGGCCTGGCCCTCCACCTGCTCCCGAGGCCGGAGGTCTTGGAACAGGGCCCCCCGCCCGCGGAGACCGGACCCTGTGCCCATGTCCTCCTGGCCCGCCCCGTCTCCATTCCCCAGGAGCGGATGGAGCAGCCACGGGGGACCTGAGGGAGGGTCCCCAGGGGAGTGGGCCTGGGGATGTCCCCCGCCCTCCTGGGCACCCCCCAGCAAGCCGCCTTCCAGGATGCATGGGAGCGCATCCCAGCTGCCTCATGGCGCCAGCAGCTCCGTGTGCTGGGTGCTCGGGCACCTCTGCCAACTCCGGGGCCACGCATGGGAGACACAGCTTGAAGGTCACCCACGGCCCGAACTGAGAGAAGTGGGCAGACAGAGGCCGCCCCACGAGGGGTCAGGGAAAGGCCCACGGAGGAATCGTGGACCACAGCCTTTGATCAACACAGCCCTTCGGCCAAATGAAGCCGATTACAGCCGCCAATTACCAGGAGGGAAGCAGGGAAATGGAGCTCTTGGCTTCCTCTCTCCAATTTTGTCTGATAAAATTACAGGCTGGGCCTGTCCACGGCAGTTGGGGGTCTTTTGTTACAAGAACCATGAATTAGTTGCCAGGATGGACCACAATTACTAGTGTGTTTGGGGGCAATGACTCCAGGAATGTGCACGTGATATCAAAGGGTCTCTCTGGGTTAAGGGTCTGAAAACATATAATCTAAAACTCAGGAGTCTGGGGCCAGACAGGCCCACGCCTCCCAGATGACAGGCCCCGTGGAGAGTGGAGTACAGGCAGCCCTTGAGTGTCCAAGACGCGAACAGAGACCAGCTGTGAGGCCACAGACGGGGATGGACAGCCGGGAGCTGAGCCTGGCAGGGAGGGCACTCAGGCCAGTGCTGTGGCTCAGGTGGGGGGCGGGCAGCTGGACGCATGGTGGAGGACTCATGGCCAGCCTGGGCACAGAGCTGGAGACCAGATCCTCACTCCGGATGGTGGCCCGGAGGACACCGGTGACCACACACCCAGTTCACGGGGCCCAGGGAGCCCCCCTTGGGGCAGGCACGTGTCATCAACAGGCTTACCGCCCACCTTCCGGGAGTCCCTCCAGCCGACTCCAAGGAGGCACCCGGGGGGAGGCCCTGTCCCTGAGCCCGCCTCCCAGGCATCCTGCTCACCCACCGGGCACACACAGGGTGCGGGCCCAGGGCTCACAGCGCCTTTTGTGGGGACGCCCGCCTCTGTGTCCGCAGACTTGTTTTTGTTTTTCAGTCAGGAGGCTTTGCATGGAGGGCACTTTAAATTCACAAGAGAACAGCAGGCAAGTGTTCGGCCCTGTGCTCCCAGCTCGTCTGTGGGTCCTGTCCCCTCTGTGCAGTCCACTCGGATTTAGGGGCTGGAAGTGCAGCCCCGAAATCCATGGCTCTGCAGGGCAAGTGGCCAGGGCTCCCGAGGGAGGGAAGACAGCCCGGAAGTCACAGGGGGCCAGGGCAGACAGAGGCAGAGACAGCACCCCCAGCCTGGAGCCCCAGCTCCAGAGGTTCACCCACACCCCTGCCCCTGAGACTGAAGGTGCCGCTTCCTGGGGGCAAGGTGTGCCCGGCGCCAGGCAGACGGGAGGACATGCTATCCAGCTGAGCCGGAACGCAGAGCCCGAACCCCTGGCCCCGAGGGACATGGGTGAACAATCACTGCAGCTTCGGGCACAGCCAGCCTCCGCTCCTCCGCAGAGCCGCTCAGGCCACCCTGGCCCGGTGCTCACGTGCTACCCGGAGAAGAAATTTTGGGTATGCGCCCCGAGCGGCTCTGGCCAGAGGGAGCAAACTAAACAGGAAATTATGGAAAGCCAGGGTGGGGGAGCGCCACATGTACACGGACACGCACACACAGATCAGGCGCACGCACACAGACACGCAGATATACACAGACATGCACACAGGCCAGGCACACGTACACGGACATACACACACACACACACAAGCATGCACACAGGCCAGGCACAAGTACATAATGGACATGCACACACACAGGCCAGGCACAAGTACAAGGACACGCACACACAGATCAGGCGCATGTACACGGACACGCAGATATACACAGATATGCACACAGGCCAGGCACACGTACACAGACATACACACACACACACACACATGAGCACGCACACAGGCCAGGCACAAGTACATAATGGACACGCACACACACAGGCCAGGCACATGTACACGGACACGCACACACAGATCAGGCGCATGTACACAGACACGCAGATATACACAGATATGTACACAGGCCAGGCACATGTACAAGGACATGCACACACACACACACAAGCACGCACACAGGCCAGGTACAAGTACACGGACACGCAGATATACACAGGTATGTACACAGGCCAGGCACGCGTACACAGACATGCATACACACACACAAGCACGCACACAGGCCAGGCACAAGTACATAATGGACACATACACGCACACACACAGGCCAGGCACATGTACACGGACACGCACACACAGATCAGGCGCATGTACACAGACACGCAGATATACACAGATATGTACACAGGCCAGGCACATGTACAAGGACATGCACACACACACACACAAGCACGCACACAGGCCAGGTACAAGTACACGGACACGCAGATATACACAGGTATGTACACAGGCCAGGCACGCGTACACAGACATGCATACACACACACAAGCACGCACACAGGCCAGGCACAAGTACATAATGGACACATACACGCACACACACAGGCCAGGCACATGTACACGGACACGCACACACAGATCAGGCGCATGTACACAGACACGCAGATATACACAGATATGCACACAGGCCAGGCACAAGTACATAATGGACATGCACACACACAGGCCAGGCACAAGTACACGGACACGCACACACAGATCAGGAGCATGTACACGGACACGCAGATATACACAGATATGCACACAGGCCAGGCACATGTACACGGACATACACACACACACGAGCATGCACACAGGCCAGGCACAAGTACACGGACACGCACACACAGATTAGGCGCATGTACACAGACACGCAGATATACACAGATATGTACACAGGCCAGGCACACGTACACGGACATGCACACACACACACACACACACACACGAGCACGCACACAGGCCAGGCACAAGTACATAATGGACACGCACACACAGAGGCCAGGCACATGTACACGGACACGCAGGCACACATGGACATGCACGCACACAGACCAGATGTATATATACATCATGGACATACAAGTACACACACACACAGACATACACACGGGCCAGGCACATAGCCACAGACACATGTATGCACACACAGACACGCATACACACAGACACACACACAGGCCAGACACATGTACACAGACATGCACACACACAGGACCGAGCATACCCACACATGGGGCTGCACATGTGCACACTGACCCACACGTGGGGCCAAGTAAATATACAGGGACACACGCATGCACAAGGCCAGGCACACACACATACTCACGGAAGCACCCACACACTGGGCCCTGCACACACACGGGGCTGTGTACACACTCGGACATGCACACGCGGTTCACGGGGGTTGTGCGTGCAGCGCATGCCAGGCAACCACGTCTACGAGGTCCGGGGTAAGGGGGCGACTTACAGGTTTCCCCATTCACTACACGGGAGAGAAAACAGAGAGTGTGTTACTTCAGGAGAACACACAGCACGTGTCGCACAGCTACTAGCTCCGCCAGGCCACCCTTCTCAGCTGACAGGGTCCTTCTCGAAGGGACGGGCCCCTCGGACCCCCGGATCCTGTGACCAGTAGGGCTCCGTGGCTCAGCTCCATCGCCCAAGACTCTGCAGACGCTGTCCTGGCCTCCCACCCAGGACCCCCCCGTCTCCCAGGTCCAGCCACACGGCGCACTGTGATGGGGCCAGCCCCAGGGCTCTCAGCTCAACGCCGCAGCCGTGAGCCACACAGGGCGTGGGCCCCAGGCGGAAGGGCAGCTCGAAGGGTCCCCACTGGGGCTTGGCCCTGACCTCTGGATGCTGGGACCCCCACCAGGAACATCAACGGCAGCCTCACCGGCCTTCTCCCCAGCATCCCCGCTAACTGCGCCCTAGGCTGGCCCAGCCCCCTCCCACTCACGGGCTGTGTGGGCTGCGGCTCCTAACAGACAGCGGGGGGCCCCTCAGCTGCGGTCGGGGCAGCGTGACACTCACGGCTTCAGGTTGAAGAGGTCCTTGATCCCGGACACAGTGGCGTCCTTGTTCCGATGCTTCTCAGCAACCAGCTTCTCCTTCGTCCAGGTCATCTGCACCCTGTCGGGTGTGGATGGGGCTTGGGCCCTGGCAGCCATGGCTGAGTGCGAGGCCGTGTTCCTGTCATGGATCAGCTGAGCCTAGCGGGGGCAGGGAAGCGCAGCCTCACTCACCAGCCCGCACAATCGCGGGCACACGCAGCTCCCGAGAGCGCGGTGCTGGCCCAGGGCTGCGACGCCCTCCAGGACGGGAGCCAACCCCTGTGGAGAGAGAAGCCAGCCGGCCCCAAGGACCCAAGACGGACACAGCGACATGGCCCCTGAGCCCAGGCCCATGAGGGCACGACCTTGACCACGGCAGAGGCGGGAGGGGGATGGGAAGGGGAAGGGCCAGGCATGGAGGCGAAACGCACCGGAGACCTCAGAGCCCACTCACCTCCCGCTCCCGCTCCGTCTTGGACAGCTGCATCTGCTTCAGTATCTGCGACCGCTGCTCCATCATCAGTGTCCGCTCGTAAGTGAAGGCCGAGATGTCGCTCTCCACCTGCGGGCCCGGAGCATGAGGCTGACCCCCGCCCCCGACCACAGGCCGTGGCCCCTGTGGGCGCAGAGCCTGGCTCCGGCGGGCCCACCCCGGGACGTCACGACTGAACACCTCGCCCTTCCCGGGGCCACGGTCTCGGACACGTGAGAGGCCCTCGAGGAGTGAGGACCACCCGGCTCTGGACACAGGCCACCCGCCCGCACAGGACCGACGGGAGCCTCTCGCTGGCCACGGCGCTCGGATCCCGACTAGCGGCCGGTCCCACGGTCACGTTCAGTGTAGCTGAGTCTTCCCGCGGCGAACTCACAGCCCAGCCACCCACAGGGAAGGCTTCAGCCAAAGCTACACTGAGGGCCTCGCTGCAAGCCACCCAGCCCTCCCTGAAGCCAAGCCCACAGGGACAGAGAGAGCCTGAGACGCAGCCGTCCGGGAGCTCAGGACGGACGCCGGGGACGACTCGACGGGGCTGTGGGGACCGGAGGCCCTGCCCAGCGCCCACCGGCCCTCACCATCTCCACCACCTCCACCCCGGCGCTGATCCGCAGGTGGTACAGGAAGGTCTGCAGGTCCTTCTTCATCTGGATGCTGTTGTCGTCCATCTGGGCCACCGTGAAGATGCGCATCTGACACCTTCTCCACACCTGGGGCGGGGCCGTCACTCCTGCGTGCTGCCGCCCGGATCCCAGCCTGGGCGACCCCGCCGCCACAAGCCCAGCCTCCGGTGACCCCACCCTCCATGAGCCCTGCCCCCACGTAAACCCTGCTCCTCCCGACCCTGCGGGCCTCCCTGTGTGGCCACCCCTGCACCCCTCCGCCCGCATGCCACCCCCTGCCCCCCACCTTGTGCTGCCGCAGCAGGAAGGGCAGCAGCATGAGCAGGCCCCCGTCGTGGACGATCCACCAGACGTCGATGTGCCCGCCGCTTAAGCGCTGCTGGTTGTGAGGGAACAGGTCCACGTTCTTGGCCACCAGCAGGGCCTGCTGTGCGGCCGTGGTGTCACGCACGGTGTCTGCAGGGAGGGGCGGTCATGGGTCACGGGGCCACAGGACCCAGCCGCCTGGGGCCGCTGGGAGCAGCCGGGTGGGGGGGGGCCGGGGGG
>NW_011494949.1:421694-425034 GCF_000754665.1 Bison bison bison
GGCCAGGGCTCGGTGTGCTCGGCGCTGCCTGTGTGCCGTGAGCACATGTGCGTGCACGTGCCCACGGGAGCGCGGGGGCAAAGGTCATCACTGGGACCGTGCGGTCACGGCCCACCCACCCCCGCGCGCGGACACCCTGCCCCCGCTCCTGCTTCCTGGGGGCCAGGCCAGGACGCGTGGGGCCCAATGGCTCCTCCTGGAAGCCTGCGAAGCCGGCGGTTCAGGAGGGACAGGCCGGCCTCCTGGACCGCACGCCAGCCCCCGACGGCAGCTCGATGCCCAAGGAGGCCATACACTCACGGACCACGGGAGGCCTTCTGTCCAAACTCAGGGGCCTGGCGTGGGCCCCGCCCGAGTAGGAGCACAGCCCCGCGAAGAAGGCCTGGACGCTGGGCCTCTGGCCTCAGAACCGAGACAGCCAACCTCACTTATCCTGAGCCCCTGCTGTGGGCACCTGTGACGGACACCCAGGGAACTCTCACCAACACGTCTCCCCTCGGCAGCAAGGCCCCCTCGACAGCCCAGACGTAAGCGACCACCTGCAAGGGTCCCAGCAGCTGGGACGTGGCCCAGGGCCGCCTCAGTGCAGCTGCACCGCCGCTCAGAACCCCTGGACATACGCTCCCGGAGACCAGTCTGGGGGCTTGGCCTCCCTGCTCGAGGGGCTCAAAGGCCACACATTCCAGCTCTGAGACCAATGGCTTTCCCGACCACGGGCAGGAATGCGGACCTGTGCTGGGGCTTCGAGGAGCCCCCGTGGGGTTCCGAGCAGCAGCGCTCCAGGGCTTCAGACGGCAGCCCCACGCTGAGCCTGAGGGTCCACGGTGAGCTCTTCTGCCCCAGGAGACCAGCCTCACCCACGCTCCCCCCACACCCGGACGGCCCTCCACTCACTGGATCATCTGATGTAGGTCGCTCCATCTCCCCAGAACCAGCAGGGCCCCCCACCCAGCAAGGCCGCTGCTTCCACGAACGGGCTGACACATAACGTGTCCAGGCAGGCCCACAAGCACTGCCCAGGCTTCCGCCTGCAAAGCCGCGTGGGTGCATCCAGCAGGCGCATCCAGCACAGCAAACCTGGAGCACTCGACTATGGCCTGCCCGCGGTCCTCACCCTCTGAGTCCCCCGTGAGCGCTTCCACCAGCCCCTCCCCTGGGGAATCCACACGGGTCTGAGCTCCACCCCTGCCAGACACCTGGGATGACCCCCAACAGCGCCAGGATCCAGCCACCGGCTTGGGATGGGACAGGGCCCTCCAGGTAGAGATGGCTGAGCACCCGAGTGGGGTGGCCCGCCTCTTCATAAACCATCACAGAGACGAGAACTGCAACTCTGCCCGGCCTCAGGGGCGTCGGGAACCACCCCCACGCCAAGGACAGCAGATTCCACAGCGGATTCCACAGAACAGAACTCAGAGCTCATCCAGAAAAGGAGCCCTGTGCGGTCTTTGTTAAAACACCACAAGCATCTGGCCAACTGGGAGAACAATGGTTAAAAGCAAAATGAGTACGCGGAACAGTACTTCCCCCAAGTCGTTTGTTTAAAAACAACAGCCAAGGAAGGGCCGGAGAAACACGTGGGTGATGCCCCCAGGTCTGGAAGGGGGGCCGTGAATCTAGCTGTGCTGGTGTCGTTTCAGGCGGCACTGAGCTCTGACCCCCACCCCTTCAGTGCTGGGCCAGACGCCCACCTCCCCACCCGTCCCCAGAGACACTGGGGGGCCAAAGGGGCCACGGTCACAGAGAAGACGCTCTCCCGCACGCGGCCCTGCACGAGTGCAGCCGGAGGCCACCCGGCACTCTGAGCACAAAGCCGGCCCCCACCCTGGCGTGGGGATCCGGTCTGGAGCGTCTTCACACCAGACGCAGGGGCTCCAGAAGACAGCGCCAACACTTGGAGCTGATCTGCCGGAGAGGATGACACACGGCATCCGCACCAGGATCGTGACCGTGACCTGGGGTCAAACCCACACCACGCTCCGGTGTCCGCACCCACGGCCCACGGCCACGACCCCGGTGTCCGCGCCCATGGCCACGACCCAGGATCACAGCCACAAACCCAGTGTCCGCATCCACAGTTAGACGACCCCAGGGTGCACACCCAGGATCACGTCCACAAACCCAGTGTCCACACCCACAGTCACAGACGACCCCGGGGTGCACACCCACGGCCCACGGCCACGACCCCGGGGTGCACACCCGTGGCCCACAGCCATGACCCAGGGTCACAGCCACAAACCCAGTGTCTAACCCAAAGTCACAGACGACAGGTGCAAACCCACGGCCCACGGCCACGACCCTGGTGTCTGCGCCCATGGCCCACGGCCATGACCCAGGCTCACGGCCATGACCCAGGCTCACGGCCATGACCTCGGTGTCATGCCCAAGGTCACGGCCATGACCGTGGCGTCTACATCCACAGCTCACATCAACAGCTGCCGTGTCAAACCCCTGGGTCACGATGACCCCAGAGAGGACAGCTGGAGCCCCTGCAGACAAGGAAGAGGCCTCGACATGTCCCCAACAGCCTGCGTCAGAGGCACTGGCCCCTGGACGGGTCCCTGGGGCTGCTTGTCCCACTGCTGAGGAAGGGGGTGGACGCCTCAAGATACATGGGCTGCGACCCTCCAAGAGGCTGGGCCGCACCCAGGCACTCTGGAGGACCTCCAAGAGCAGCCTGGTTTATAAACACAGGGACGGCAGGGCTAAGCCAGACCCACAGACAGCCCACATGTGGGGACAGCAGACGAGGACACCCATGGCGGCCCACACCCTGCGGCCGGGCTGTGCCCATCTGAGTCAAAGTCGGAGAACGGAATGCTGGACGGCCCCAGTGGCCCTCTCTGAACAGGCCCTGAAGCGGAACAGAGGGAACTCGAGCCGGTCCTGCCCACTCAGAGTCCTGCCCTGGGGGCAGCGTTCAGCCCTGCCCTCTGCCCTGCCCAGCCCATCAGAGCCCTGGCCTGGCCCCGCCCAAGGCCTCAGGGTGTGTACTCTAAGTCTTCCCTCCCTGCCGGTTCAAACTCAGAAACCACACCTGCTTGGAAACAAGAACAGAACAACCCAAGGGATGGTGGCAGGCGCGCGTGGAAACACTGGTGGGGCCGCCCACTCCCCCCATGCCAGGCAGCCCACCTCCTCGGCCTGCTGAGCCTCCACATGCTTGTCCAGGAAGGTACCCTCCAGCACGGAGCCCACGATGGTCAGGCCCTTGCCAGCCTTGAGCTGTGAGGTGAAGGAGAGCAGGCGGGGGTGCTTCACGCGCTGCTCGGCGTCCAGGTTCAGCAGGACCAGCACCTGGGGCCTGGGGGGCGGGGGGGCGTTACCGCCGCATCGCAGC
>NW_011494949.1:425134-425972 GCF_000754665.1 Bison bison bison
GCGGGCAGGCCCCCTCTATCCACGGTGGGGCCCCATCTAGCTCTGCTCACCCCCTGCACCCAACGCCCTGACCAGAGATCAGACCCGAGCTGGGCGGCCGGCTGAGTGGTCCTGGCTCCCGGTCTCACCGCCCCTAAAGGGAGGAGGCACCCCTTCCCTCCGTGAGACCAGACCTCAGGATGGGGAACATGGTCAGGTGAGTGGTCCTGGCGCTCGGGGACCACCGCCCCTAACGGCGGGGGGCACCCCTTCCCTCCGTGAGGCCTGACCTCAGGATGGGGAACACAGTCAGGTGAGTGGTCCTGGCGCTCAGGGACCACCGCCCCTAACGGGGGGGAGCACCCCTTCCCTCCGTGAGGCCTGACCTCAGGATGGGGAACATGGTCAGGTGAGTGGTCCCAGCTCCCGGTCTCACCGCCCCTAACGGGGGACACCCCTTCCCTCCGTGAGGCCAGACCTCCGGATGGGGAACATGGTCAGGTGAGTGGTCCCGGCTCCCGGTCTCACCGCCCCTAACGGGGGACACCCCTTCCCTCCGTGAGGCCAGACCTCCGGATGGGGAACATGGTCAGGTGAGTGGTCCCGGCTCCCGGTCTCACCGCCCCTAACGGGGGACACCCCTTCCCTCCGTGAGGCCAGACCTCCGGATGGGGAACATGGTCAGGTGAGTGGTCCCGGCTCCCGGTCTCACCGCCCCTAACGGGGGACACCCCTTCCCTCCGTGAGGCCAGACCTCCGGATGGGGAACATGGTCAGGTGAGTGGTCCCGGCTCCCGGTCTCACCGCCCCTAACGGGGGACACCCCTTCCCTCCGTGAGGCCAGACCTCCGGATGGGGA
>NW_011494949.1:426576-427108 GCF_000754665.1 Bison bison bison
CCTCCAAGCTTGGAAGAGCTGGACGGGGCCTTCAGGCTGCACCCCCAGAGCCCTCTCATTGCCTCAAGCCCGAGACGCCCCCAGGTCCCACCTCCCCAAGGCCTCTGCTCCCGGACGGGGCCAGGGTGTCCAGGGAAAATGCCCCCGTGATGGACCTGGGGCTCTGAGATGCAAGTGACCCGCCCATCGCTCAGGATCTCACGGGGGACCCTTTAGAAACATTATAATCTACCACACGTCAGGGTCGTTATTAGATGGATCTCACAGCTCACAGACACACTGCTAAAACAGCCTGGTTTCTACACTGGGACACAGACAAACCCATCGACAGATCCTAACAGACCCAGAGCGGACTTGAAGGACGCATGGCCCCGCTCACCCGCGGTACTCGATGTATTTGTAGATGCAGCCGGCGATGAGCATGGCGCACAGTGCGTAGTACCAGGAGCAGACGAACATCAGCGCGAAGCACAGGCTCATGCCCAGGAAGGACAGCGTCCTGGGGGCAGCAGTGGGGCTACACTCGCCACCC
>NW_011494949.1:427411-427972 GCF_000754665.1 Bison bison bison
AACGGCTGGTCCAGGAAGGGCGGGGGTGCCCAGGGCTGGGAGACCCCCGGTCCAGGAAGGATGGCTGGGGCCCTGGCAGGGCTGCCCCCAACACGCCCCTGGGATGGCAGGAGCAGCTCTGCATGCTCACCAGTGGTAGTACTTGAAGCGCGGGCGCCAGCTGGGCGTGCGGAGCAGGGTCTGCAGGGCGCAGGCCAGGTTCACGAACATGTAGCACATGAGGAAAAACCTGGGGCACGAGCGGCAGCATGAGGGCCGAGTCCCGGGGGTCCTCCCAGCTGTGGCCACCACCCCCGTGAGGGCCGGGCCAGATCCCGGGGGTCCTCCCAGCTGTGGCCACCACCCCCGTGAGGGCCGGGCCGGATCCCGGGGGTCCTCCCAGTTGCAGCCACCACTCCCGTGAGGGCCGGGCTGGGTCCCGGGGGTCCTCCCAGTTGCAGCCACCACTCCCGTGAGGGCCGGGCTGGGTCCCGGGGGGTCCTCCCAGCCTCGTCTGCACCCCCTGCTCCGTGAACAGGAGCCCCCCGCAGCCACTCACATGGACAGGATGGGGGCCACGCT
>NW_011494949.1:428072-431803 GCF_000754665.1 Bison bison bison
CCCGATCTATCGCCCCCCGCAGCCACTCACATGGACAGGATGGGGGCCACGCTGTCCAGGGAGGCGATGAGAATGCCGGTCTCGCAGATGAGTGCCGTGAGCAGCAGGGCCCACGTGGGCTCCCCATTGGCCTTCCCGTGGCCAAACACCTGCCCAGAGAAGGGGATGGGCGCCGGAAGAACACTCACGTGTGGGCAAGAGGTCGAGACGCTTGTGTTCAGCTCAAAGGAGGCCTCGGGGCTGCAACACTAGAATGGACCCCACCCAGCCACAGCCAGGAGGAGAGGCCAGAGCGCGGAGCCCGGGGCTCCCGTCGAGTGCCGGCTGGGCGCATAGCCTGGGAGGGCCCCGTGGGGACCGTGGCTCCCGGGAGGAAGCTTTGCCCCCTGTCTCCTTCCCGCACATGGTCTGGGACGGGAAACCCAAAGTCCGAGGCAGACGCAGAGCGAGACAAGAGCACAGGCTCAGGGCGGGGCAGCCAGGCTGGAGGCGGGGACCTGCACCCCCCCAGCCTTTGATCACGACGCTCACGCTCGGAGGCAGACCCCGGGCCCTCAGAGGCAGGCTTCCCGGGGGTCTCACACACGTGATGGGGGGGCACTCACCTGCAGGAAGGGGACGATGGAGTCCCGGGCGATGGCCTGCAGCAGCCGCGGGGCCCCGGTCAGGCTCTGCAGGCCGGCCCCGCAGGTGGAGAAGAAGGAGCCGATGACGATAACCCAGGGAGATGGCCAGGCCAGCATACCAATGACGAGGTTCCCCTGCAGGGCCTCCCCAAACCTGGGGGCGGGGGGCGCAAGCTTCCAGAGGGCGGCTGAGAACAGAGACTGACTCCCACCCACCGAGAGGGAGCGACAGCCCCCCCGGAGCCCCTGCACCCAGCTCTCCTGGGGCCCAGGGTCATGGTGCGGGCTCCAGGCTCCAGTAAAGGAGGGATGCACGGGCCCGACCCCAGCACACCGACCGCTGGGACACCCTGACACGCGAGGCTGGATACCCTGCCCTCCCCAGTCTCAATACTAGTCATCAAAGAAACCAGCGCTGGCCCAGGAGCTCCTGGAAGCCGTGAACGAAACGTACTTATCTCGCAAGATTACACCTTCGATGCAGGCCCCAAAAAGCACGATGCAGGACAGGTCTGCAGCCGGGGTCAAGGACGCAGCGGGCATAACACATTGGCCACAGGGCGGCTCACACCAGCCCCCCGCCTGCCCACCCCTGCTCGGGTCGCGGCCCCCCTGGACGGGATACCTCGGGTCAGTCGGGACGGGCCTGGCCCTTGGCGTGACCACTGCTGGGACCAAGTGGGAACCCTCGCCAGCTGGGAAGGGGTGAACTCGGGGAGAAACGGCCCCACCAGCACGGCGACGCCAGGGACCCCCGCTGGACAAAAGCGTGGTGTGAGCACACACGTAGCTGCATGTGATCACGCGTCATGGAGCTAAGTGCTCACTACATGCGGTTGGTTCTCAGGCAAAGCCACACTCTTCAACCAACCCAGGCTGGAGTCCAGGAGTCAGGGCGAGGCTAGCCCGGCCCCTCTGACAGCGGGCGTGTGGTCAGGGCCACCCGAGGCCACCTAGAGGAGGGGGTGGGGGGCACCTGGAGGAGGCCCCAAGGGCCCAGCCACAAGCAGAGGACGGTACAGCCGCCCACCCTCCCACTGGGCCCCCACACTGGGCTCAAAGGATACAAAGGAAAGACGTGGTCACGATGGCCAGGATGGTCCCGGTGGGGATGGACTTCTGTGCATCCCTGAGGTCCCCGGACCGGTTTGAGCCTGCCATGATGCCTGTGGAAGCAGAGGGTGGTGATGGTCCCTGGGCACACCTGGGAGACGGTGCCCGCCCAGCCCCTTCGGGCAGAGTCTGAGCACAGTGGGAGGCAGGGGGGCTCCCTCACAACATGCAGGAGAGACCCCAGGCTGCACAGGGCCGCTGTCATCACGCTGGGCCTCACAGACCGGGCTGGACCTCACCACATGCCATGGGACTGCAGGGCACGTGGGTGGGCACCCTGAGGTCCCCCACAGTGTCCGCAGGATCAGCCGCCCAGCCATGAACCAAGTCACAGCAGAGAGCAGAGCATGGCTCAGCCCAGGCTCAGCCCCGGGCGCCAACACCAGAGCCAGCCTCTGTGAGCATCCAGCTCAGACCTCGTCCCCTGAACGCCGTTAATCCCCGCAGCCAGGAGTGAGAAAGTCCTGGGAGGCCGCTGCCAAACGCTGACTCACCCCCGGGCCAGGCCTGGGTCAGCACGTGGCCCAGCCTCAGCCCCTCACCCCCCGCGGGGAGCAGCCTCCGCCTCCACCCCCATCGCTCTGTCCAGCACATACACTCTGAGTAAGTCCATCTGAGCTCAGAGCACGTCCTCATGGAGATACATGGGATCTGAGCGCCTGTGATCTGTCCCAGGTGTGGCCTGAGCAGAGCCCGTGGGTGTGGTGCCACGGGGCGTGGAAACACCCACACCCACAGGGGAGGCTCCTATGCCCTCATCACCGACAGGCGGGGAGACAGGAATACAGGAGAAAGACCCCAAGGAGCTGGACCCCACCCCAACTACCGCCTAAGTGAGACATGACCCACTTCCACGGGGAGGCTAGAGACATGTCTGTCCTCCCCCGGCTCTGAGCCACGGGCAGGAGGGGAGCGGCCCCCGGCAGGCCGGCCTCCCCAGTGTGTGTGGACAGGCTCTAGGGAGCCTGGAGCAGCAGGGACCGAAATGCAACCACGGGCTGCTCGGTCGGCTGGGGGGCCAGGGGACCGCGGCCAGGCTGAGGGCTTCCTAAGAGTAGGTGTGCATGCATGTATGCGCGCGTGAGCCTGTGGACGTGTGTGTGTGTGTGTACGCAGGCACATGGGCGTGGGGGCTAGCCTGCAACCCAGTCCCTCCAGGAAGGTCAGCAGACTCGCTCTTGCGTACAAGGACAGCAGTCTCCCAGTCCCTCCAGGAAGGTCAGCAGACTCTCTCATATGCACAAGGACAGCAGCCTCCGACAGCCGTTGCGTCCACTGCTGACGCCACGGTCACAGGGCTTCTCTGAATAGCCTGGCCTCTCAGGAGAGCGTGGACGAACCTGCCTGACGCCACACAGCTTCCCAGGCCCCCCACTCAGTAGTGGGGTGTGTACTGGACCCCTGGGACCCGGGCCTCACCGGTCACGGACGGGAAGTAGATGCCGACCAGCATGGTGAAGTAGGTCATGATGTCGGTTAGCACGTAGGGCAGCCCGCGGGCTCGGGCCTCCTCTGGCACAGCCACTGAGGGCGCCCCCTTCTTCTCCACGAACGCCCCCTTGTCCGCATACATGCTCCACAGGTTGTCTGCAGGGGCAAGGGCGGCTCACGAGACCCCAGCACCCGCCCAGGGCTCAGCTCCCCAGCGCTGACCCCGCCTGGACAGGGAATGCGGACTCGGAGCAACTGAGCCCAGGGAAAATTATGTCTCCTGACGGCCGAAGCAAAGGCTTCAGTGCTGGAGTCTGAAGACACCAGACATTGTGGACGACAGCTGTGCACCGACATTAACCCGACTGCTGACGCCGCCCTGACGGCCGCCCGGCACCTCCTCATCAACCCCAGACTGCTGCTCCGCAAGCCCAAAGCTGGGAGTGCGATGCCAGGCCTGACCTGCCCCCTCCACGGCGTACCAGGCATCTAAGCTTGGGGAACACTAACCCGGGGGGCCCAGAGGGTCAGCAACTGGGGACGTAGTCACAGATCGGAAGA
>NW_011494949.1:431903-432316 GCF_000754665.1 Bison bison bison
CAATTGACCATGCACTGATCACCTGGCTTGTCATGCATTGATCATGTGACTGATCATGTGCTAATCATGTTTGGTGTCACACACTGATCATGTGCCTCTGGAGGCAATGAACATAGAGCTGAGTAGGCAGGAATCAGTCAGCAGGCTATAATCATGGAACTCAGCTCTGAGAAATCATGCTGCTCAGCTGGCAATAATCAAGTAGATGAGCAGGCAGGAATTACGCAGCACAGGTGGCAATTGTCAAGGAGATGACAGGCAGGAATCGTAAAGCTCTGCCGGCAATTGTCAAGCAGATGAGCAGACAGTAATCACGCAGCTCAGCAGGCCCTGATCACGTGACTGAGCATGCACTGTTCACGTCGCTGATCACACACCTATCACGTGAATGATCATGCACTGATCACGTGGCT
>NW_011494949.1:432416-433986 GCF_000754665.1 Bison bison bison
GGGGGGACACTCGCCAGTGGGGGACACTCACCCGGGTGGGGACACTCACCAGGGAGGGACACTTACCCACAGGAGGGAACACTCACCCACGGGAGGGGACACTCAGCAGGAGGGGACACTCACCAGTGGGGGACACTCACCAGCGGGTGACACTCACCCGAGTGGGGACACTTACCAGGGAGGGACACTCACCCATGGGGGGGGACACTCACCCAGGAGGACACCGCTGGCCACGCCCGGGATGCCTTGGATCTCGGTGATGTTGTTGTGGAGAAAGTACTGGTCACAGGAAGTGCTGTCTGTGGAGCCGTTGCAGAAGATGCTCCAGAGTGCGGTGGTCACTGAGCTGTTGTTGGCGGTGTGGACTTTGGCACAGACGTCGAAGCCACGTCGGGACAGCGTGCGGTTCCCCAGCAGACAGACCCTGGTAGGGGCGGGCAGTGAAAAGCCTCTGCCCACTGTCCCCCTCTGTAACCAAGTGTGGCTCAGGGGTCTCTGGGGAGGAGCTGCGTCCACGAGTGGGACACCCCGGTCTGTCTCGTGACCCTCTGCTCTGGGGCGTCTGACGTGGCGCAAACAGCTCGCCCGCGGGTGCACAGCGGCGCACAGGAGCCGGGGGTGGGGACTCAGGGCCAGCGCCTCCCGGACCAGGCGCCCCCTGGACCAGCCCCGTGTGGGCGGCACTGGGGCTCACTCGCTCCGTGACCAGGGCCGCTGCCTTCAATCCCGAAGGGGACAAGGAAGGAGCCTGCTCAGGGGCTTCGGGGAGGACAGGCCTCGGCCGGGAGCAGTGCGGTGCTGCCAGACGGGTCCCAGGCCTGCCAGCCCGTCCTCCACCCGGCCAGAGCGCCGACGGCTGTGGACACGGCCCGGTCCCCAGCCCGGCCGACACGCTCAGTGGGTACAGCCCCAGGACCTGGCGGAGGACTCACGGGATGTCGGGCGGGTCGAAGGCGGTCTTGATGACGCCGGCGTAGATGGCGAGGATGGAGAGCACCACGCAGGCCAGGAACACCAGGGCCAGCTTGTTCACGTACTTGACACCCACGAAGACCACCGTGGCCATGAGGGCCAGCGTGCAGGTCCCGTACACGCGCATGTTGTGCAGCAGGGCTGCCGCCTCGCCCCCCGCGCCCTCGGGGTGCACGATGGCTGCGCCGGGTGAGATGTAGGTCTGCAGGGCACAGGGCACAGGACCAGGTCAGGAAGGCCGCCCGCCCTGCCAAGGGGACCCCGGGGAGCAGGGAGGGGCTGGGGCGCCAGTGCCTCCCAGAGGGCCTTCTCAGGGGCTCTGCACTGGGTGTCGCCCCCACCCCATGAGCCCCCACACCCGCAGATGCCACTGGGACAGACCCTCGGGTCACCAAACGGGCATCAGATGGCCACCGATGTGCTGGACAAAGGAACCCGGCCCGAAACAAAGCACTTACCAAAAAAATCTCAATGGTCCCCAAAATGTACATGGCCCCTGCAAACGTGGTGCCCAGGTAGAAGCAGAGGCCCACGGCGCCCCCGAACTCCGGCCCCAGAGACCGTGATATCATGTAGTAAGAGCCGCCCGCTGCAAGAC
>NW_011494949.1:434603-434949 GCF_000754665.1 Bison bison bison
CCCACAGGCGAGGCTGGGGTCTCGACGGGTGGACCCTGACGGCCAGCCCCCTGCCCCACGCACAGGTGAAAGTGGGGGCACGCTAACAGGGCCCCGACGCCCCCCCCACTCACACAGGTGCAGCACATGGACACAATCAGGAAGGACTCCAGCACGCCGGCCGCCCCCACGATCCACGTGAGGCGCAGGAAGAGGATCACGCCCAGGATGTTCTGCAAGCAGGGCAGGTAGACGCCGATGAAGGTGCCCATGCCAGGGCTCTGCAAGAGAGCGGGCGCCGTCAGGGCCGGGTGGGAGCCGCATGCACACCCCGGGCCCCGGGACTGCAGGGAGGCCAGAGGACGGG
>NW_011494949.1:435049-435537 GCF_000754665.1 Bison bison bison
AATCTCCCAAAATGTACATGGCCCCTGCAAACGTGGTGCCCAGGTAGAAGCAGAGGCCCACGGCGCCCCCGAACTCCGGCCCCAGAGACCGTGATATCATGTAGTAAGAGCCGCCCGCTGCAAGACAGGCCGAACGGGACACGGCAGGTTACACACGCGCCACCGGCCGAGAATACCAGCCTCCCAGGGCAGGCGGGCTCATCCCGGAACGGGGCGCGCGGAGGCGGGCCAGGGACCCGCCTGGTATCCACCGGCACCTCCTCCCAGCGGGCGGCCGACTTCGGACGCTGTGCTGAGGAGGTGCAGCTCCAAGCAGGGGGTCAGGGCCCAGGGCCGAGACCACGACGGCCGACACCTGCGTTCTCTTAACTTCGCCCGAGAACGTTTAGGAAACTGAGTCATCGGCTCCACGTCTCACCTCAGGGCGTGGGGGCGCCCAGCTTACCGGCCCGTCCCTGGTCCTCCTGCTGGCGGGCGGGGGACCGCAC
>NW_011494949.1:435919-437124 GCF_000754665.1 Bison bison bison
CCTCCAGGGATCTTCCCACCCAGGGATCCAACCCGGGTCTCCTGCACTGCAGACGGATTCTTCACCACTGAGCCACTGAAGCCCGAGGCCACCCGGGGTGTAGGCAAAGGTCACAGGAAGTGGCCACGCAGCCCTGTCCACCGCGGAGCCATGCAGCCCCGCCCCGCCACGCCCAGCTGCCCGAAGCTCCCCTACCTGGGACCACGCCATTGGTCGCAATCGCACTCATGGAGATGGCAGTCAGCATCGTCTGAGGATAAACAGGGGGCCTCTCAGAAGACGGAGGGTTTCCAACAGCCACCTCAGCATGCAGACGGCGCCAGGCCCGGGCAGGGCCGCCTACAGGCCAGCTCCCAGCTTCTGACCACAGAGGGGCCGGGCGGCCGCGTGGCTGGAGCACTCGGGACCTTGGCTACTTGACCTCCAACGTCAAGCTCCTGGGATCACCCAGGGGTGCCCGGGCTCAAGGCCCTCCTGCACTGAAGGGCTGGTTTCTAGTGGGTGCCCACTCCCCGTGGGAGGCAAGAGGCCCCATCGAGATGCTTATCTCCTGGGGGGACGCAGGGGAACCCCATGGAGGCACACTTCCTGTGACGTGCCCAGGACCCTGTCTGCGCACCCCCGACCGTGGGGCGGAGGACCACGGGAGCCTGTCCAGGGCAGGCTGCCTCCAGCCCCACCACCTGCACAGGGACGTGGCCATGCCTGCGGCCGGCAGGCAACACTTCACAACCTGAAAACCAGACGGAAGAGCCCAGGGAGGCGTGAGGCCTCGGCGACCCACTGGACGGGTCCTGCCGGGCGCAACTCCGGTTCACAAGGCCCTGCTCCGTCTCCTGCTTTCGTCGGTTTTGGGGGAGATTCTTCCAAAGATGCTCCCGGGGACACTAAGTGCAGAACACCACGGCGCGACCCCACTGCCGCGGGGCGGCCGGGGGCCCTGCTCGTCTGCCCGCTGGGTCCTCCTGGGCTGGTGGCGCTTGCGGTCAGGGCGGCTGAATGGCCCTCCTCACCACAGGAATGGAGGGAGGGGCAGGGCAGGGGCCAGGGACCACTTGAGAGGGCCTGGTGCACCCGGGTCTGAATACGTCACCAGCAGGCATCCCCTCCTTCCAATGGGAGCCCCGGGGAATGCCCAGAAGCTCCCAGCAGGCAGGGGAGATGCTGCAAGTGCAGGCCGGCCGGCAGTGGTGACCGTCCAGGGA
>NW_011494949.1:438378-439467 GCF_000754665.1 Bison bison bison
GCGCCACCGGCCGAGAATACCAGCCTCCCAGGGCAGGCGGGCTCATCCCGGAACGGGGCGCGCGGAGGCGGGCCAGGGACCCGCCTGGTATCCACCGGCACCTCCTCCCAGCGGGCGGCCGACTTCGGACGCTGTGCTGAGGAGGTGCAGCTCCAAGCAGGGGGTCAGGGCCCAGGGCCGAGACCACGACGGCCGACACCTGCGTTCTCTTAACTTCGCCCGAGAACGTTTAGGAAACTGAGTCATCGGCTCCACGTCTCACCTCAGGGCGTGGGGGCGCCCAGCTTACCGGCCCGTCCCTGGTCCTCCTGCTGGTGGGCTGAGACCCCACTCAGACACCGACCAGGGACCGTGCGTGGCAAGGGGCACCTGGAGGACACCTGAAGGCGCACCCCCTCCTGAAGAGCGGCAGGCCCCTCGGGGGGCTGCCCATAAGGCCCTCCTGGGACCCCCGGCCACCTCCCCCAGCCCCACGGCACTCTGGTGTAGTTTAGTCCTGGCAACGACTCGCCTTGGGAAGAGAACCACAATCTGTAGGAAGCCAGAATCCAGGGCCAAAGAGACGCCACAGCCTGTGAGGCACCAGCCCCACCCACGGGTGGCAGCGGGAACACGATGGGAAACGCCACAGAGGTGTCTCGGAGGAGAAACCCAGTCTCACAGGGACCCTGGGTGTGCGGGCTCCAGGGGATGAACCACAGGTACACACCCCACCTGGCCTCACAGAAGCCCCGACGCGCCCGGGGGTGGGGACGCGGTGGGTGGGGGGCTCCCTGTTCAACCGCAGGGTCTCTGCCCACAGGGCCCCTGGAGGGCGAGCTCCCTGCCGTCTACCCCTCAGGACACAGGCTCCCTCCCACCCCGGGACCACTCTCTGCTGCCCCGAGGCCACCCGGTGGTGAGGGTGCTTCAGGCACTCGGTCACGTCCGACGCTTTGCAACCCCATAGACGGCAGGCCACCAGGCTCCTCTGTCCACGGGATTCTCCAGGCAAGAAGACTGGAGCGGGCTGCCATTCCCTCCTCCAGGGATCTTCCCACCCAGGGATCCAACCCGGGTCTCCTGCACTGCAGACGGATTCTTCACCAC
>NW_011494949.1:439567-440593 GCF_000754665.1 Bison bison bison
TCAGCGTGGGGTGGCCCACTCGGGATCTGGGGTCACCTGGCCGAGAAGACAACAGAATGTTTAACGGGGGGAGCAGCTTAAACTCAGGTGAGCAAAGGGGAAGAATCTGGAGGACCGGCTTGCAAAAACACTTCCCATGAAAGGGGTCAGGCTGCTTGAAACGGGGCATCCCGTGGAGGCTGGGGAGACACAGTCCAGCCCCAAGACACCCCCTCAAAGGAAGCCGGGGGGTGCTTCTGGGGAAGACTGGGTGGGCAACACAGGAACGCCTGCAGAGCAGATGACCCAGGAGTTGACTCTGGGGGGCACTGATGGCCGGGGAGGCGGGTCAGATGCCTGGCGGGCTCAGCTGGGACGGCCCCACAGCCTAGACCCCGAGTGTCGGCGTGTGACAATCAAAGTGGTTATGGGGGGAATATGGGGGGACTGGGGGGCTCACGGCCTGGCAGCAAACGAGAGGGTGATGCAAGGCCAGCCCCCAGCCCAGCCAGGGCCAGCAGCTGAGGAGAGCCCCGTCCTGAAAGGCCACTCAGGGCCCCCAGCACTGCAAAAGAGGCCGCTTTGAAGGGTCAACCCGAGTGGTCCCCAGGCCCAGGACATGAGAGGTGCCTGGACCCTGGAGAAGGCGTCTTCGGGGGATGGATGCCCCAGCTCAGTGCCCCTCAGTTGGAGGGACCCACGCTCAGTCTTCGGTGGGGTGGCTGGGGCATCTGGCAAACCCACCCACCCGGCCACACATCATGCAGAGGGTCCCGGGCAGCCTGCGGCACCTGCTCCCAGCCCCCGGGGGACGGAGGCCGGGGCCACCTGCCCGGGACACAAGTCCACGATCTCCCCTGTGCACACAGGGCCTCCGCGGGGACCCGCAGGCAGCTCGGCTCATCTTGGGAGAGAGTCCCAGAGACAATGCTCAGAAATAAGGCCCCTGGGAAGGTGGGAGCAAGATAGGGCCCACGACAACCCGGGGAGTGGGGGGCCCGGGGTCGGGGCACTTTGGCCTGGGGGCCTGAGGGCTGGGGGTGGTGG
>NW_011494949.1:442898-443615 GCF_000754665.1 Bison bison bison
GGGTGGGGGTGGGGGCGGTGACAAGCGAACCGGCCCCTCTCGACCTGGCCCTCACGCCCTCGGTGATCCGTCCAGGCGAAGGCGCCAGGCAGAGACGAGGCTGAGGGCAGCGCTGGGTCCAAGAGCTTGGGGTCCGGCTCCAGCATCACAGGTCCCTCAGGACAAATAGCTCATGACCAGCAGCTCCCGCCAGCCTGGCCTTGAGCGTCAGCGGGGACCGGCCTTTGTAAGGAGGCTCTGCCCTGACAGCGCCTCCGACCCCCGGGGCCTGGGGACCCTGCCCGCTGGGAGCCCCGCCCCGTGAGGGGCCCGGAGCCCACACGGAGCACCCGCAGGCAGGTGGGCCACCGCGGCCCTGCCGTCTCCGTAGTTCCTGTCGGGAAGGCCTGGGCCACCAACCCCAGCGCGAGTGTATGGAGACCTCTGGCACCAGCCGTCCACAGAGCAATAATGGGTCAGCCCAGACCCTCAGACATGGGCGTGACCGTGTGCTCCACTGCAACGTGAGCAGGAAAACCAGGTGGGCACCGCTCTAAGCACAGCCCTGGCTCAAGGTCAGCGCCGCTCTGGGAGCCGCCCAGGACACAGGTGAGCTAGGGGAGCGGCTGGGGCCTCCTGCACGTCAGCGCCACCCATGGGCCTTCTGCGACAGACCTGGCCCTACTGAAAGAACTGAGCGAGGACATGGGGAAAAGGCACCCTAAGCAGGCTTCTCTC
>NW_011494949.1:443715-444395 GCF_000754665.1 Bison bison bison
GAGCAGTGAGGACACCATGGGGTTACTGTCCATCTCCTCCTGTTTTGGGGCCAAGACATGGAGTCAGTTACCCATCCCCACCCCAGAGATATCGCCCAACTGACCAGATCAACCCCCCGGGGGGGTGTCCCCGCTCCGTCTGCCCTGAGGCCAACATATCCAAAGTGGGCAGGGGGCTGTGGACACAGCCCAGGGGTCAGGGATTCGAGGTCAGAGCTCCGAAGTGGCCCGGGTCCAGCCCCTCCGAGGGGCTCCCTGAGGCCTCAGCCGGGACCCTCCGTTCACCGTGAGGCCGGGGGTGGGCCTCTCGTACGGCTCCTCCTGCCACCTGCTTAGAGGGGGAAGTGAGGTTCACCTCAAACAGCGCCATGTTCTTCCCTTCGTAGACGCTCTCTGTGTCCGCCTCCCCATGGCTGATGAATGGGCTGCTCTCCCTGGGGTGTCCGTCTCCTGCGGGGCGGGGCGCGGTCAGACGGGGCGAGGCTCAGGGACATGGGGCGGGGCTCGGGCAGACAGGGAGTGGCCGGGCCAGACGGGGCGGGGCTCGGTCAGACAGTGAGGGGCTGGGTTAGACGGGGTGGGGCTCAGTGAGATGTGGCAGGGGCGTGGTCAGATGGGGCGGGGCTTGGTCAGACAGGGAGGGGCTCAGTGAGACATGGCGGGGGCGTGGTCAGATGGGG
>NW_011494949.1:444495-445832 GCF_000754665.1 Bison bison bison
CCTCCCAGGCCTCTCAGCCCCTTCCCAGAAGATTCCCAGGGCTCAGCCCGTGAAAGCACTCAGCGGGCAGAGCCCTGGCCCCTGCTGGATGGACCCACACTGCCCGCTGCCCAGCCCCGGGGACCACCGTGGGGGCACAGGCCTACGGGGCCCAGAGATGGGGGTCAGTGCTTGCGGGGGGGAATTGCCAGCAGATGCTAGGAGCACAAGTGAGAGCTGGAGGCAGGGACAGGGCTGTCCACGGCTCCTCCAGCTGCCCACATGGCAGGGGTGGTGTCCAGACGAGCCGACCACCCAGCAAACCAAGGTCAGGTGAATGTGTGGGTCACAGGCTGACGACACCCAGGAGAGGGCGCGCCTGCTGGGGCTCCTGAGCCCCAACATGAGCTGAAAGCCAAGTGGGGACCACCCTCCTCAGGAGAGAAGCCACAGGGGACACAGGCCAGCTCCAGAAGGCTCCGGAAGGTTCCGGAAGGGGGGAGAAAGAAGACGGAGACAGGGCGTCAGGGTGCAGAGCACAGCCGGCACTTTCCACGAAAGATGTTGTTGGGCTGATGGCGAAGCCCAAGACCTGCACTCACTGCAGATCCCGAGGCTGGTGACTGGACTGCAGGGCTCGCGAGAGGAAACGCAGATGGCACAACACCGGCCGCCTGCTCTCGGCAGACGGGACAGAGCATGAGGAGGGGCACTGGGGAGCACGAGGCAGGAGGGCCAGCGCCAGGGAACACGCTATCCTGCGCTCAAGTGTGTTCTCTGAAGCTGACGTTCTGGCGTCAGGTCAAAACAAAGCCCACAACACACCTCTGTGGACCCCATTTCCTCCCCCAGGGTGTCTTCCCGACTTAAGGGTCGGACCTGCGTCTCTTACGTCTCCCGCACTGGCAGGCTCTCTGCCACTCGCGCCACCTGGGAAGCCCTTTAAGAAACACAGCTGCCTTCAACTGCCCTCACCTGGGCGAGAATCCGCGCCAGAGCGCCCCTCCCTGCTCGGCGGGCGTCTGGGCAGCACCAGCCCCTCCCTGTCTCCTTCCCGCTGGTCACTCAGCGTCCTTTCCCGTCCCCACGACCGTGCTTTTCTGGTAATAACAATCCTTTTTCTGGTAACGAGAGGCCAGCATTTCCGACTGGGGCTCTGGCGTAAACGGAAGCTGCAGAGAGTTGTCTGCGGACGGGACGCTGGAGGACACGCAGGCTGGCCCAGCCCCGGGCGCCGGCTCCAGCCGCGCCGGCCGCCCCCAGAGGGGTGTCGGGTTCCCCGTCTGCCCGACCTTGCACAAAGTCACGGACCCTGCCTGGGACTTGTATTTCTCATCCGGGAGAAGTGGCTGGGGGGG
>NW_011494949.1:445945-447607 GCF_000754665.1 Bison bison bison
GGGCCAGCTCTGCTGGGGACTGTGGGGCGGACCCCCACCGCCCCCAGCAGAGCTGGCCCCTCCGTCTGTCCGTTCCCCCTCGCCTGAACAGCCCGCCTCAGTTCACAGGCGGGGCCTCCTCAGAAGCCCCCCGCGTGCCACTGCTGGGGCTCACCCTGCATGCTGACCCACCCCACGGCCTCCACCCTTTCCACTTGCCCTGCATCTGGTTTCCCCTCACCAGTTTTGATGCCCCACTGATGGCTCCACGAGATGCAAACTGAACCCTGAATCAGTAAACGTGAGTGGGGACTAGGGACATGTGGAACGCAGGGCTCCGGACTCGGGGTGGGAAGTCTGCACGGCACTCTGGCTCCTGCTCCCCGGAGGAGACTGGGCGTCCCTGTCATGAACACAGCAGGGCCTTCCACAGGGCGTGGGGGGTGGCCGGGACCAGGTAGGGGCAGAGCCTCGGTCAGAGCCCTGCCCGCCGAGGCCCCGAGGGCAGCAGCTCCTCCACCTCCATGTTTGGGGTTCAGCATGAGTCTCGGGAAAGGCCCCAAGGCTCAGGGCCAGAGGCACTCCTGAGGGTCAGCTGGCCCACGACAGCCCCCTCCTGCCACCAAGCATGGGCGGCCTGCACAGGCGGCACCCAGCCCTCCCGGGGGCGCAGGGCACCTCCAGGACCGTGGCCCCACCTGCCGACCTCGTGTGGAGCCCGACCGGCCACTCCCTGGGCTCCCTGTACGGCCACGGCCCCCACGGCGGGCTCTCCTCCACGTCACCTGGGGCTGGAACCAGGGGTTTTAGGTCTCCCGACACCGAGTTAATGAGCGCCCCCTGCCCTCCATGCTCTGTGGCCAGGATTGACGCTGGATCTGAAATCCAGGGCCTGGCCACCAGTGCATGCCCGAGGGGCACGGGCTGAGAAGCAGCACCCTGCCATCAGGCCGGAGAAACAGAACCGCTCGAGCCCGGGGGCTCCGCTGCTCTCACAGCAAGTCTGCGGCTGAAACAGTAACTCGTTCTGCAGCAAAGACACAGGAAACACCGAGAGGAAAGCAGAGGCTAAGAGCCGCCCACAGCCCTCCCGCCGACACCGCCTCCGGCACGGGAATCTCCCCCAGCGTCTGCTCCTGGAGGGCCAGCCAGCCTTCCCACCTGGGGCTCCAGTGGGAGATGGACACTCCAGCCCACAGCTGGGAGCCGTGAGGGGGGCGGCAGGTGGATGGGCTCCAAGCCCCCCAGAGCCTCTGCGGGGGGGACAAGCCCCGAGCCCCCAGAGCCTCCGCGGGGTGGATGGGCCCTGAGCACCAGAGCCTCCGCGGGTCTCCCTGACCCTCACTCTTGGCCTGCGAGGCCCCCATGCCATCTCAGGGAGGACCAGATGCTGAGACGCCATTTGCCAGGGCCTGGCCGGGTGACCCCAGGTTGGCAGATTCAGTCTCTGTCCTGTGCACCCAGCCCTTCTGCCCCACCCCGAGCTGACCCCACCACCGACACAGCCCCCCTGCCAGAGCTACAGGCAGCGTCGTCCCACCCCGGACCACGGTACAGGGCGGGAAGCAGGCCTGGCACCCTGCCCCCACCTGGGAGTGCCCTCCACAGGCGTGCGCCTGGCATCTGGCTGGCCGCCTGGAGCCAGCGCCTGGCGGGCGGGGGGGCTCGGCGGGGAGAGGGGGG
>NW_011494949.1:447707-449334 GCF_000754665.1 Bison bison bison
CCCCAGCCCCCACCTTGGAAGCACAGCCTGTGGTCGGGGGGCCTCTGGCGGGTCGGCCTGAACGCCCTTGGGCACAGGGTGGCTGGGCACCTGCAGTGGGGTTAGCCCCAGGCACGGCTGGGAAAGCAAGCAGTGACCTCGATCGGGAGCTGGGACAGCCCGCCCGTCCCCCAGATGGAGGGGGCTCTGCGACCAGAGGCCGGAAGGGAACAGAAGGGGCCGGGGTGTGGGACAGGCCACCGCTAGGAGTACGGACCCGGGTCAGGCGGTGCGGTAGCTACACAGGACGACGTGGAGACTGGGAGACAGCGCCGCGGACACCCCCCAGGCCAGGATGGGCTGCACGCTGCAGGCAGGGCGAGGGCACCGGAAGCCCGGCGCCCGGGGGCCTCTGCCTTCCCACCTGCGGCTTCTGGGCATGCTGTAGACGTCACGTGCAATGAGCACAGAGGACATGGGACACACACAAAACACACCACAGACACAGCAGCACACCCCTCAAGCGTCTCCATAAACCCCGGGCCTGGAGGCCGCCCCCAGCACACCGCAAGCCTCGGTTCCCACAGGGGACCACCGTCTTCACAGCTCATCCTTCAACCAAGACTTGCCTGCCTCCCCTCCTGGAGACATGGGCGGGGAGTCAGCCCTCGAGGCTTCCCCAGGGCTCAGGCCCAGCACCACGGAGACGCACACGTGGGGACGAGCGCCTTCCCAAGCAAGGGGCGGCCACAGGTGGGGGGCCTGGACCGGGCCGAGGGCAGCCTTCTCCTCCTCAACCCGCTCCAGCCGAGACCCCTGACTAAAGATCAAAGAGTGCTTCCTAGCTCCCCTGGTGGCCCAGGGGTGAGGAGCCACCTGCCAAGCAGGAGACACGGGGTCCAGCCCTGGGCTGGGGGGCCCCACGTGCCAAGCAGGAAACACGGGGTCCAGCCCTGGGCTGGGGGACCCCACGTGCCCTGGAGCAGCCAAGCGCGTGGCCCTGGAGCCTGAGGTCCGCAGCAAGAGGAGCCACCACAATGAGAAGCCACTGTTCGCTGCGACAGAGAAGACCCAGGCAGCAACAAAGACCCAGCACGGCCCAAATAAAACACAGAACACCCCCGCACAGAGATCAGGGTCGTAATTAAAGGAAAAATCCAATGTTTCCACCTGAGGGGTCACCTGTGTTAATCACTCTCACTTCTGGACAGCGTCCACTTTCATCTCTCAAGGGAGCAGCAGGTCACAACTCCTGTGTGCACAAAGCAGTCCCTGCACGAAGACCTCTAGAGCCTGCGCCCTCCGTTCACATGGGGACTCTGAAGGGCGGGGGTCCTCCTGGGGCCTGGACCCCGCTCCAGGCTTGCAGCCCCACGCTCACTCTGCTTGTTCATGATGACGGGGACCCAGGACCAGCCCAAGCAGAGGGAATCCCAGGGGCCCTGAAGCATCCATCCTCCTGGGTCGGGTCCCCCGGTGCCCCCGAGGGCCCAGCGGCCTTCAGGCCATGTGACGAGGGCGCCCCCGATGCAGATCAGGTGTCTGGGGCCAGGCCGGCTGGGAGGGCAGCCCCCACCCTGCCATCCCCAGGCCGGGGCGCTCAGGACAGGCAGCCCCACGGGTTAACCTGCTCTAACGGGCAGGCCAG
>NW_011494949.1:449483-450719 GCF_000754665.1 Bison bison bison
GTCCCACAGAGCCCAGGGACAAAGGTGCTCCTCAAAACACGAAGGGCGGGATGGACTCAGAGAAAGACTCAGGAAGGCTCCGGGGCGGGAGGACCGAGGCCACGGCCACCCCGACAGTCGGGCTGCAGACACCCCCTGCTGAGACGGGGCGGCTCTGGGCGTCTCGGCTACGGAGAGGCGCCAACACAGAGGAGCAGCCAGATACCCGGGGTGTGCACAGACGCATGGTCAGCACACGCGTGTGGGACGGGGCACAGCTGGGCCCTCCAGAACAGAGTGTGTTCCAGGGACTTTCCTCTCATCTGGACACGACCCCGCGCCGGGCGGTGAGGGCCACCGGTGGACTCAGGGAGCATGGCTCCCCGCCACCCCTCCATCACGTGGGTGCCACGCCCTCTCCGGCCACTCCTTTCTCGGGGACCCGCGGCTGTGATCCCAGCCTAGGTGGGGCAGCACAGGGCCAGCGCAGCCAGAGCCGAAGGCGGGAGTTGGGCACCCCAGCGGCCTCCCGAGGCGGCTCCCGTTACCGGCTCAGGCTCCATCTGGCTGCGGTCAAGACCCCACTCAGAGAGAGGAGGAAACCCAAGAACCACCTGGGGCTCCTGTCCTCTGATGCTGGCTCCACACAATCCCTCCCCAGAGACCGTCCCATCCCGCGAGCCTCCTGAGAACAGGGCCTAACCCAAGGGCCACCTCTGGGACAGGCCAGCTCCAGAGCAGAAGAGTAGGCAGGGTGAGAAGCCTCAGCAAGATGCGGGGTCTCTGAGGGGCCTCCTGACCCCCCAGGGGACAGCCCACTCCGGGGACCACCTGAGAGACGGTACCCTGGGGGACAGCCGTACGCTAACCACGTGCAGATCCCAGACAGGCTTGGCTGCAGAGCAGCCTCAGGCAGGGCAGAAGGGGGCGGCCTGGCTGCGAGGGGCAACCACAGGCCCGCAGGTCCGTCCGGCTCCCCTCCCAGCACACGGCCCGAGGACAACCTAAGCCCAGGAAACTCGCGCAGGGTCACGGGTCCCACCCCGGCCACGTGAAGCTCAGAAACGGAGCTTACACCTCCCCCAACTCTGTCCTCAGTAGAAAGCACCCCAAAAAGAGGAAACGGACGCGCAGCGGGGCCCCGCCTCTGGGCCCAAGCAGGGACGTGGGCAGCTGGCCCGCACAGACGCCTGAGGCCCCAGGCAAGACCCAGCACCGACGGCTCCCAACCACCCTCCGGGGGCACGGCTGCAGAGC
>NW_011494949.1:451740-452220 GCF_000754665.1 Bison bison bison
GCCCCTGGCCAGGGCCCTCACTGGGGCTCCTTGCAGCGGGCTCCGGGCCCAGCACAGCGCGGGCCGCCGTGGATGGGGGAGCGGCCATGGATGGGGGAGCCAGGGCGTCTCATTCCTGGGCTGGTCCCACTGCAGCACAGCTTATCTGCACAGACCAGGCCTGGCTCTCGGGGGGGTGCCCGCTTTCTCATGAAAAGAAACGTGTTAACCCTTCATTCTCTGCTCTCTCTGCAGACAGCGCTGCCCCAGGCCCCCGAGCAGGCAGCTCACGGCGGCCGCCTGCAGCAGCCCACAAGGCCCCAGGCCCAGCTGCCATGCCCGGGCGCCGTCTACTCCTGCCAGGCCCCAGACCTGGCCTGGCCTCCGTCTCATGGGCCCCAGGGTGGGGGGTCTTCCCCCTCGAGCAGAAGGCAGTGGCTGCAGAGACCACAGCCCACGCTCACCGCTGGACAGCAGCCTCTGCCCTGAAGCCCCCCGCAT
>NW_011494949.1:452320-453106 GCF_000754665.1 Bison bison bison
GGGCGGGTTGCAGTCCCTGGGATCACAGAGTCGGACACAACATAGCACTTCACTTTCTTTCCTGTCTTTCCCTTCCCGCTAGCTCTGCCTGGGAAGCCCAAAACAGCAGACGTTTAGGGTCAATTACTTGAGTCCCCTCCAGTCCCAGGGTGAGAAGGGGACCCCGCTCTCCAACAGGCCTTGGGGCGCCACCAAGCAGCAGGCCCCCGGGGTTGGAGCAGCAGTGGGTCCCTTCAGCCCAGCCCACTGCCCCACCCAGGTGATGGGCAGAGGGGCGGCGAGCCTGGCCTGGGCACAGAGGCCCCTCCATGCACACGCCCCGCTGGCCTCTGGGGCCCCTTCTTCCCTGATGGAGCCCATGGAGCACACAGGCACCCCTCTGCCCAGGGCTGCCAGGGACCTACACACAGGGCAGTGCTCCAACCAGCACCCCAGACACGCATAGACACGCACAGACAGACACAGACACACACAGACAGACACACACAGACATACACAGACAGAGACACGCACAAGACACACACACAGACACGCACAGACACAAACAGGCATGCAGAGACACGCACAGACACACACAGACACACACAGACAGACACACACAGACACACACAGACACACACACACACAGACACGCACAAGACCCAGACACGCACAGACACAGGCACGCACACACGCAGGTCTGCAGGGCTCGGCAGAGAAACTCAGAACGCTTCTCCCGGTTTCCAAGAAAAGGACCCGTGGCCTGGAGGTGGCCTCAGAGCCACGGGTCCTTTTCAGATCGGAAGA
>NW_011494949.1:453206-453705 GCF_000754665.1 Bison bison bison
GACCCAGGGGTCACCCGCCCAGGCACCAGGACCTGCCAGGGTCGGCTCGCGACTGTGGCCGCTGGGCAGAGCCCCATCCCCATGAACAGGTTCTCCGGGAGGCAAGATGTGGAGGGCAGCTCCCTCGCCCACCGTGTCCGGCCTGGCAGACACCTCTGGCCACCCCAGGTGCTGCTGCATAGCCTGTGACACCCTGAGCTGCAGCAGATCAAGACCCCGGGGTGCCACGACCCTGATGGGTCCACAAGCTCATCACCGTCCCCACCCGGCCTCCAGCGGTGCAGTGAGTCTCCCCCATTCCCCACTCCTCCAGGCAGAGCTTACCAGCCCACCGCCTGCCTCCACGCAGGGGATGTGGTGTGCTCAGTCGCTCAGTCGTGCCCGACTCTTTGCGACCCTGTGGACCGTAGCCTGCCAGGCTCCTCTGTCCATGGGATTCTCCAGCCAGGAATACTGGCGTGGGTTGCCATTTCCTCCTTCAGGGGATCTTCCTGACTCC
>NW_011494949.1:453805-454614 GCF_000754665.1 Bison bison bison
CAGGTCTGCAGGGCTCGGCAGAGAAACTCAGAACGCTTCTCCCGGTTTCCAAGAAAAGGACCCGTGGCCTGGAGGTGGCCCCAGAGCCTCGACAGGCACGGGGAGGCCAGGATGCAGGCCGCCCGCCCCATGAGCATCCAGGCCTGGGCTGTCCTGCGCCTTTAAAGATGGAATTTGGCCCTCCCACCCCCTCCATCCAGCATCACAGACTCCCTGAGTGAGGTCCAGAGCCCAGACCGCCCACAGAGATTCCCACGGCGGGGGTGCCGGACACGGGCCAGGGTCAGCCCTTCCTGCTCAGAGTCCGCAGCCCTTCCTTCCTGGAGCCCGGCGACGGGGCAAGGCTGCACGCCTGACCCGCGGGACAGAACCCACAGGCTCATCTCAGGCCCCTGCGGCTGAGCTCACGTCCTTCGCCTAGCCAGCCCGTGGGAGCAGCCCCTGGAGGGCTACGGCCACACGGGGAAACAGGCAGCACAGAGCCCGCTCCCCGGACCCCTCAGTCCCAGCAGGACCCCAGATGACGCCCCCAGGGCTTCCAGGGTCGGCAGCTCGGGCTGCCTTCGCAGAGGTCAAGGAAGCCCCCAGGTGACCCTCAGGGCTTGAGCCACAGAGCAAGAAATTACAGGAAAGGCATCCAAAGAGGAAGAGCCAGGAAGGAAAGGGAAGTGAGAGCGGGGCTGGGGGAGGGGAGAGTCCGGGGGGAGACGGGCGGGACCCCCTCTGTGGGGGCTGGCGGGGTCCGGCGAATATCTGGGAGCGCACACAACACCTCCCAAACATTGGACGCCCCCCCCACCACTGCCCGC
>NW_011494949.1:454714-455604 GCF_000754665.1 Bison bison bison
ACCACAGGGCCCCACGCAGGCCTGGCCAGGAGCGCAGGGGAGCGCAGGAAGCAAAGGCAGCCTGGGCCGGCCTCCACGTGTCACGGGCTCACGCGCCAGGCCCGTGGGCTCGGGTGGGCAGACTTGGGCTGGTCCCACGGCCGCGTCAGCCAAGTAGGCGCAGAAGGGAGCCCGGCCCCTCCAGGGGCAGCCCTCCCCCAGCCCTCAATTTCCAGCATGCTCCAGCTCGGGAAGGCCTCCCTGAGCTTGTCTCACCAGCACCATCAGGAGGCCCAGCCGGAAAGCCAGGCGCCTCCTCAGGGGTTCAAGGGCCAGTCACAGAGTCGGGAAGGATCTTCAGTGACCCTGTGATGAGTAGGCGAGGCCCTAGGCTGGGCCAAGGGGGCAAGGACCCCACACATGGGTCTGCGAGGGGCTCCACCAGCAGTTCCCTGCTGCAGGGTGGGCCCCTCAACAGCAGAACGTGAGCTGTTTCCCAGCCGCCCCATCACACTGGCCATGCCTTGGCCACCATCACAAGGCCTCTCTGGGCACCACTGTGGGCTGACGGCTTCGAGCGGACTCCGAAAGGCAACAGCACGCCTGCCTGCAGAGCCACAGGGGCTCTGCCCAGAGAACCAAGGCCCCTGCTGCCGTTCCTCCAAGGTAACGCGAGTGAAGACAAAGAAGCCCCGGGCTCAGTCCTGTGCCAGCTCGTTCAAGGCCAGGGTCAGCTCAGACCCCGGAGGGCTTGTCGACAGGCACGCGAGATGCCCACACGTGGTGTTTGCCGGGGCCCCTGCCTCTGAACACGCAAGCAAACGCGATGCTGGACAAGCCCAAGGCAGGGGCTGAAGTGGGCTTGGCAGAGAAAGCAGGAGCCTCAGACCCAGGGTGGGCAGGGGGCTCGC
>NW_011494949.1:457413-459476 GCF_000754665.1 Bison bison bison
CTGCCCCCTCACCCGAGAGGGCGTCTCCCCTCCCCGCTGCCTGACTCACCCAGAGCTCGGGTTAGGGAAGCACTTCCCGCGAGCAGAGGGCTCAGTCCACAAGGGACACGGGCAGGACACAGGTCGCCAGGCGCTCTGCCGCGGGCACCCGCCCACCGGGGCCCCAGGCCCATCCCTGCCGGCTCAGGGAGCCCGCCCTGCCCGACCCTGGCGGTGTGGTCTGGGGAGGCCCCTGGGAAAGGGAAGCTAGGGCATGAAGGGCACAGGTGGGCTGCCAGACCCAGGGTGCCACCTGCCAGGTGGCCTCCAAGCACCCTGTAGTCTCTTAAAGACACAGAAAATCTGGCAACGGCTGAAAGTCCATCGAAGAGAAATGAGTTCAGAGTTGCAGCGGCGGGGTGCAGCGGGTCACCCCAGAAACGTTTTTACAAAAATGAGGTGAAATGTAGGTGGTGTGGGCAGCAAGGTCGGGGCACTGTAGTGGGTCAAGCAGGCCCAGATCCTGTTTGAAAAGGCCTGGGGTTGCTCCTGGACTCCAGCAGGAAAGTGAAAGTGTTACTTGATCAGTCTTGTCTGACTCTTTGGTAGGGACCTTATGGGATTTTCCAGGCAGGAATACCAGAGTGGGTTGCCATGCCCTCGTCCAGGGGACCTTCTGACCCAGGGGTTGAACCCAGGTCTCCTGCACAGCAGGCGGGTTGTTTACTGAGGCCTGGGGTTGCTACGGGCCTTAGCCAGGAGGCTTTATCTTGATCTCTGTTCAGGCATCTGGCTGTGCATTCCCCTGCCTTGGGTTCTTGTCAACATCCAAACCGCAGAGAGCCAGGCCCAGAAAAGCTGATCCCCATGGAAGACGAGAGAAGCAGTGAGGCGGTCTAGAGTCCCACCCCGGCCCCGGATCGCTGGGCCTACTGGGAAGGCTCCCCTGTCTCCCACCCCTACCCGGCACCAGCCCTCTGAGGAGGGGGTGCAGCTGACCCAGCCACCCCCGCAGCCCAGCCTGTGCAGAGGGGGCTCTGCAGGCCTGTGGAAGGGGCCGGTGTGTCAGATGGCAGAGGCCGGCCTTTTTCAGTGTCAGCGGGCTTCCAAATGCACTTCCTCGTTCCTCTCTGCTCCCTAGGAGCAGAGTCCCTACTGGGACAATACTGTCAGCCGGTGTGCCCCTGAAACTGGGCAAACGCTCAGTTACAATGAGGCTCCCAAACACAAAGGCAGTAACTCCTCGAGGTGACCTTAGAAGTATTTAGTGATTGAGGAGAAGGAGAGGACTCAACACGAAAAAGCCAAGCCGAGGCTCAAGCTCCGGGCTGCGGATGGTGCTAGGCGGCTGTCCCCCCCCCTGCAGGTCAGGGAGGGTCCCCAGACATTCTCTGGGAAGGGCCAGCTCCCTGGGGAAGATGACACCACGGATGCGGGGCTGAGGGGTGGGGGCAACAGACCCTCTCCTGCCACCCACAAGGACCCTGCACAACCGTGGCTCAGAGAGGGGTCGCCCCTGCCCGATGCCTGGGACACCCCCCCAACAACACACACACCAAGCCAGCCCGGGGCCTCCTCCAGACAGCAAGTTCCCCGCCTGGAGAGAGCGGCAAACCCAAGGGCCGACCCCAGCCCCTGCCAGCAACCTCTGGCCTCAGTTTCCTCATCTGCAAAACCGAGGGGTGGACCTCCTGGCAAGCTCCCGAGGCCACCATGAGCTGAGACCCGCCCAGGCTGTGAGGAGGCTGGCAGGCCTCCTGCCCTCGGGGCCCTGCCAATAAAACTTACCCCCCAACCCGTGCCCACAGGCAGCAGTAACTTGGGGTGGCAGTCAGTCGGTGCTGAGTCTGCAGAAGCCTTTGTCGGTGACCCTGCATCCAGCCCGCCCACACACTGTGACCCCAAGTCCAGGCCCCCCACTGGGGGCTCCCCCTCGGGGACCCAAGTCCGGCCCACTCAGGAGCCCTGCATTTCGAAGCCTGGGCCAGCGCCCTGGCCCCAGCTGGCTCTGGGTCCCATGGAACAATGCCTGGCTCCTGAATCACGTTGTTGCCACCTGAGAAGCAAACAAAACCCAGCCCTCT
>NW_011494949.1:459667-461212 GCF_000754665.1 Bison bison bison
GCACGTTCCTGTCGGTTTGGGATTTTTTCAAACTAAGATAGCTTTAGAGCTCTCGGTAAATAGATTTCCTTTTTCCAGTATATGTAAAAGAGACAAACATCAAGGACCTACTTACATAGCACAGGGAACTCTGCTCAGCGTCTTGTAATACACCATAAGGGAAAAAATCTGAGAAAGAATGTGTGTGTGTAACTGAACCACTCTGCTGGGCACCTGAAACCACACAACTTTGTGAATCAGCTAGATGTCCAGTGAGACAACGGAACAGACAACAGACGCGCCTGTTTCCAAGGGGCCTCGCAGGATCCTGGACGCTGTCTCCACGCCCTCCGGGCCCCCGGGGAGGCCCGCCCCGCCTGTCCCCGCTGAGGACGTCAGCTGCCTCCTGGCTGAGTGGCCGGCTCATCCTGGTGCCTGGATGTCCCAGGCCCGCCCACCCTGCCCTCGGCCTCCGGGAACAGGGCGCACGCAGCAGTGGGCGGCACCTCCCTGCAAAGTCCCTGGTGGGTGGTGCTGAAGACCAGCAGACCCCCGAGACCTGGCGGAGCGGAGGAAAGGAAGCCCAGGGCCTGAGCGCTGGAGGCTGGGAGCCAGTCGCAGGGCAGACCATCCGGGAGACCCCCACGGGGCCGGCGGGGCATCTCACCTCCCACCCCCAAGGCTGGGGGGCCCTCACACCAGTGGGCAGTACCCTCCTCACCCTTATTGCGACCTCACCCCCAGGACTCCTGAGTTAGAACAACCGAGGGCTTCCCACTTCTTTTAAAGCCCGAGACGCATCCTGTCCTCTAACTCCACAAGTAGCCTCTTTTCAATGAATCTTGAACAAACGTTCGCCGTCAGCTCTGGGAACAGTCCTCACGGGCTCCGGCCAGGGTGGGACGCAGGTGGGGTCGGGGGAGCACAGCCTCGGGTTCCCGGTTCCTGCCCGCGTTCCACCAAGGGGACCCAGAGCCCCTGATAAGAGAGCAGCATCCCCACCCTGAGAAACTCGGCCCTGTAATCTGAGGACTTTGCAAAGAGCTTTCCAAACCCTGCAGAGAAGGGATGGGGGCGGCAAAGAGAAACACTGGGCCTGGCCGGGCCCCACGGGATTCTTGGCCCTCCGCCCGCAGGACATTCGGACGACTGGACAAGCTCAGCTGCCAGCCAGGGCCTCGGAAGGCCACTCTGGGCGTGATGGACCCTGAGATGGGGATCCCCCCACCGGGAGAGGGTGGGCCTGGGCGGAGATGGGACTGGGTGGGACACAGCCCAGAACAGGCCGGGATGGGGCTGAACTGAGCTGAAACCCCCGAAGATGCCGGCCATTTCTGGGGGTCGTTCCAGCAGGTTTATTGGGAAGAGGGTCAGGGCTGAGATCTGCCAGGGGGCAGAGAGGGAGGGTCTCAGCTGCCCGGAGCCCCAGGGACCACAGCCCCCATGGCTGTAATTCTCCAAAAAGGAGAGGGGCCACAGCGCTCTCAAAGGGGGTGCCCACTGCCCACCTCAGGAGGGTCCCGGGAGGGCGGGGCCGCACGTGACACCCGGTTCAGCAGGCCGGCC
>NW_011494949.1:461582-462119 GCF_000754665.1 Bison bison bison
CCGCCCCCCCCCGCCACTCTTTCGTGAAACCAGATCTGGCCTGTGAGACCCTCCCTGGGAAAGCACAGACGCTCGTCTGGACCTCAGACTGCAGACAGGAGCTAAGAGGTCCCAGGCAAGCTCGAAGAAGTCCTGCCCGATCCACAGGATGCTCCAAGTCTCACCACGACGCTGAGGGTCGCACCTCTGACAACACGGCGCTTTTCAAGCAGTGGGACCCGGGGGTGCAAAGGCCAGTCCTGTGGTCACTGCAGGCCCCGCCCAACCCTGTCCTGGGGGCCCCAGAGGGGCCTGGAAGCCCGGAGCCCTCATCACCCCGGACCGCGACCCCCTCGAGGGCCGTGAGCCCCGCAGGGACCCTGGGAGCAGCCCCCGCCCTCGGCCATGCCCATGTGTGATGCCACCTCCCATCCAAGCCGGTCTGCAGCTCCCGTCTCGTCTCACCCTCGGGCCTCACCCACCAGGAGCGGAGGCGACGCTCAGGGCCTCGGGGCTCTCAGCCCAGTCTCTCAGCCCCCTGCCCCCCCTGCCATCTCC
>NW_011494949.1:462219-464679 GCF_000754665.1 Bison bison bison
CCACGCACCCCCAGCCCAGGCCCGGGAGGGCTCGGGGCGAGGTCAGGGCACAGCCGCCCTCGCCGGACTCTCAGGGGAGTTCCCCGGTGGGCCGGCACCAGCCTCCTGTGCCAGGATGGGGTGTGAGGCGGGGGAGCTTGACAGGAGTGTCAGCTTCAAACTCTGGAGCCCCTGACCTCCCTCCAGGCCCAGCGGCTCCCCTTTGCTGCTCGGTCCTCCATCCCAGCCCCGCCTGCAGGTGGTTCCCAACAGCAGTCCTCCTAAAGGGCGTCGGGTTCCACACGCGGCACTGGGTCCCCTCAGGACCTTCCTGTTGATGCGGTGACCAGGCTCCCGTCTCACCCCTCAGAGCGCCGTGGGTTCCCTTAGGGCTGCGGGCAGCCTGGCCACCCGGCAGGCTCCCAGGACACCCCGTGGGGTGGCTCCGGGGCTCACCATCAGAGAGGCCCCAGGCCTGCAGCCTGAGCTCAAGGCTGGAAAACACAGACATGCTTAGTTGTATTGGACTCTGTGACCCCATGGGCTGTCCACGGGATTCCCCAGGCCAGAATACTGGAGTGGGCTGCCATGCCCTCCTCCAGGGTCTTCCCGACTCGGGGTTCAAACCCACATCTCCTGTGTCTCCTGCACTGACCTGCGGGTCCTTTACCACTGAGCCTCCTAGGAAGCTCACACAGGAGTGGAGGCTGGGGACTCTGTCATGACCTGAGACACTTTTCACGAGAGGACCCTAAGTGGTCACTGGGGACAGTGACCACCTCTGTGCTCCACAGACACGGCTGGGGCGGGAAAGTGGGTGCGGAGCCCACGGCAGCCACGGGCTGGGCAGCCAACCCAGGCCTGGGCGGACCCTGGAAGGACCTCCCGGCAGAAGGACAGGCACCATGCGGGCGAGGGCGGGGCACGGGGCTACCTGACGGGCAGGTGTGCAAACCACGCTCTGTCACCGCCCAGAGACTCCACAGTACCGTGTGGGCCCAGAGACACCCCAGGTGTTCCCAGCAGCAGGCCGGGTCGGTCCACTGCAAGCAATGCACGAGCCCTGCCAACAGCGACCAGCGAGCAGGGAGCGGGCCCTTGTGGTGGGCTGTGTGAGGCGGGGAGGCAGAGGGGGCCGCACCATCCTGCCCGCGTGACAGCGGGAAGGAGGACCAGCAGCCGGCACGGACCGCTGCCGGGACAGTGAGCTAGACAGGGCTGGGTGGGGCTCCAGCGTGGACTGGGGTGAGCAGCCCTCACCGGAGGAGAAAGACCATCAGACCCTTTACCATCTGAGCCCCCAGGGAAGCCCCCTGCTGGGCAGGGCCCCACAAATACTCTGCGGTGTTCATTCACATAAACGCGTGGTTAAGTTGCCACTACCACCGTCTCCATATCTGGGACTTTCTCATACTGCAAAACTGAACTTGTCTCCCTTAAACGTCAGCTCCCACCCCCTCCCCGCCCCAGGGACCTGCCACCCTATGCTCCGCCTCTGGGGGGTCTGACTATCCGGGCCCTTAGGCGGGGACTTGCTCAGTGCCTGTCCTTTGACAGCAGAGCCTAGAGGGCCTTCCACGCTGGGGCCTGTATCAGAAGGTCTTTTTTGTTTTGTTTTGTTTTTAAATTATATTTATCTATTTATTTCGCTGCTCTGGGTCTCAGTCGCAGCATGTGGGATCTGGTTCCCTGACCAGGATCAAACCCAGGCCCGCTGCTTTGGGAGTTCGGAGTCTCGGTCACTAGATCACCAGGGAAGTCTCAGACGTCTTTCCTTGGGAGGCGGAATCCCATTCCAGCGTCTAAATGGGCCTCACTGGTTTATCGGTCAGCTGTTGACGGACACCTGGGTTCCTCCCACCTCCTGATCACTCCCTTTACTCCGTGCTCCCTGTAGAGGGTCGTGGGGAACGCTTTCCAGGGTCTGTGTCGAGTAAACACGAGCATTTAAACTATGCTCCCTGCGGGTACGGGGTCACACAGAGGTGCACACACGTGCACACAGCCCCCCAGAAGGAGACAGGAGGCCTCTCAGTGGCCAACTCTCACCCACAGACGGGGGTACCGACTCTCGTGGGACACTCCTCTGGACCTGCTGCGTCTGGTGACATGCAGTGGAGACAAAAATACCTCACAATCTTTTAAATGAAACAGCTGCTGCAGCCCGCAGATAAGCGGGCCACCCTCGAGTGCCCAGGGTGGTGATTTCTACCCTATTATTACCCACAGCGCAGATAGCGAGACTGGGACCTGCCCCAAGGTCATGCCACCCGTCCTGGGCCCAGGGAGAGGACTGCAGCCAGGCTGGGGGCCACACGTGGCTCCAGCCGAGACTCCTGGACATGAACCTCTGAGGGACGCTTGTGCGTGTCGGGGGTGGGGGGCGCGGGGACACACACAGGCCCGGCTGTGGCCAATTCTGCTAACCATTCCCCACACGGGCTGAGCCGTCACCCTGAGTTTCAAACTTCAGATCTGCTC
>NW_011494949.1:464805-466230 GCF_000754665.1 Bison bison bison
CTCTGGCAAACTGAACCAAACCCACCTCTCTTCTTGGCTTTCTTTGATTCCGTGAGGAGAGAGAGAAGGGAAGTGCGTTTGATGGACAGTCTCTGGGTTGGACAGCTATCTCTCAGCTTAATGACCTCATTCAAACCTTAAACGCTGGGCTCGAGTCACGTGAGCGCGGAGAGGGCTGTGCTAGCTCGTACATCCCGCCTCTGTCTACAGAGAACAGCTTTTTGTATAAAAGCTGCAAGCCATTAATTTCTATTTTCTCACAGCAATGAGTTAAAAATACATTTTAAAAATAAGCTCTGATTGCCGCCGAAGTTAGCCAAGGTCACACAGGCCTCAGACTCAGAATCCACCAGCTCAGGCTGTGCCCCAACACAAGATCCAGGTCCTTTGAGAGACAAGCTTGGCGGGTCAGACCCTGTGATATGAGGGAACGCCCGGAGGAAAACAAAACCCAGGGCCAGACCATCTAATTGCTGAGGAGAAAAGGGATGCAGGACAGGAAGGGGAACCAGAAAAGCCCCGTGACTGCAGCTTGGGAGGGGTCACAGGAGGGGCCAGGCCAGAGGGGAGGGGGTCACGGGAGGGGCCAGGGTCACGGGAGGGGCCAGGCCGGAGGGGAGGGGGTCACAGGAGGGGCCAGGCCGGAGGGGAGGGGGTCACAGGAGGGGCCAGGCCCGAGGGGAGGGGGTCATAGGAGGGGCCAGCCCGGAGGGGAGGGGCAGAGAGTTTCAGGCTCCCTGGGACAGCAGCTCCTCCGGGTTCCCACGCCAGCAAGGACGGGCATCGAAAGGAAAGACACCCCACCCCCAGTGTTCACTGCAGCGCTGCTCACAGCAGCCAGACACGGAAACAGCCCAAGCGTCTGTGGACAGAGGAACGGATAGAGACGTGGCCCGTAAGACAACGGAATGCCACTCAGCCGTTAAAGCGGACGGAACAATGCTGTTCGCAGCAAGGTGGACGGACCTGGAGACGGTCGCACTCAGCGCAGCGAGGCAGAGAAAACGCACGGCTGACATGTGAGTCTAAAAAAGCCACAAATGAACTTACTTACAAAACAGACACCGCCCCCCATCCCAGACAAAGAAAACTGAGGGTTCCCAAAGAGGAAAGACGGGGCACACTGGGGGCTGAGGATGAACCGACACCCGCTGCGGAATAAACACCACGGCGCCCGCAGCCGCTGTCTCGGGGAGGGTCACAGCCTGACGGGTGGGGTGGAACTGACGTGATGAAGCCGCAAGAAAAGAACGGACCTCGGCTGGCGTCACAGAAGCCAGGGACGCCTGCTTCCAAGGCCTGCGTTATTCCCCTGCCCCGGAACCAGGTGATTCAGAGGCAGAGACGCCAGCTGTCGTCAGAGGTCGGGGACCTGGGCTGTGCCCTGTCATCCGACCCCTGGGCCGTGGGCCTGCAGATCGGAAG
>NW_011494949.1:466438-467743 GCF_000754665.1 Bison bison bison
CACAGCCCACTGGGGGCGGGGCGGGGAGGGGAGGGACGTGCTCGCTGGGGCAGCCCAGGGCACGGGACTCTGCTCTCCCCTGAAAACCCAAGAAGCCTCTGGTGTTACCTGATGACTTCCTTTCTGGATGTGATTGAGAAAAAAGGGTGAAAGTCACTCAAAAGTGCACCAGTTCGGTTTACAGGAGTCTCGTCTCATGACTCTCTGCTGCCCCACCAAGGTGGCTGATTCGGCAGCTCCGGAACCCTGCAGAGGCCCCAGCGCTGGCTTCAGCCAGGTCCGGCAGGGCCCCCGGGTGAGGCTGACTGCGGGGAGGTGCCCCCTCGCCGAGCACCAAGGTGGGCGCCGGGGGAGCTTCACGGGGTAGGAGAGCAGGCAGGGGGCAAGGGAGGTCGGGAGGGCTCAGCTCAGGGCTCCCACGCCCAGGAGCGGACACGCCAGGCCCAAACCTGCCCAGCTTTCTGCCTGGTGCCCCCAAGTCAGGTGAGAGGACAGGGAGAACTTCCACTCGCCCCGAAGCTGCAGCCTCGGACACACGTGGACCTCAGCCAGGAGAGGCTCCCAGGGAGGAGGCCAGGGAGGCGGAGGACAAGGGCCACCAGGGTGACGAGGGGGACAGGAGGGGGCATACGGCCCAGCCTCGGGGGGGCGGAGCTCAGAAGGACCCTGAACAAAGGGGGACCCCCAGGCAGCCGAGGGGGCCTGAGGATGGGCACCACGGAGCTGGCAGGAATCTGTCCAGGGAGGGTGGTCTGGGCAGGGACTAAGGTGGAAGTGGGGAGACAGCCCGAGCTGAGTGGGGGCCAGCCGGATGGGAGAGGGTCTGGGCGTGAGGGTGTGCGGCGGGCTTGGAACCTGCTGGAACGCCTCTGCCTCCCGGCCTCCTGGCAGGATCTGAGAGGAGCCAGGATGAGCGGCAGAGGCCCAGGAGGCCCACGGACAAGGCAGCTCCCCACGGGACATGAGCCGGAGGCAGAGCTGGGGCAGCAGGCCCAGGTACAGCCCGGGGCCCCCTCGGTGTCCTCCGCACCCCTGCTGGCCTTCTGTTACTCGCCCGACAGTCACCGGGAGGCCCAGGGGCCTGCACCCTGCCCTCCAGCGCCGTGGCCCCACTGAAGGACTGAAGAGGAGGCCAGTGTTGGCTCCACTCGGGGAAGGTTCTGGAATCTCCCCTCCCCTCCCCTCTCACCAGGCTCCAGCACGGGTGAGCTCTGAGGACCCGGTGCTCAGCGAGGTGCACGCGTCCCGGGAGGACAGACCCTGCAGGGCTCGCTCACACCGGGGCCCAGAGGAGTCGGGCTCCTG
>NW_011494949.1:468004-468528 GCF_000754665.1 Bison bison bison
GGTGTATGCACACGTGTGTTACCAGCAGGCCCTGTGAGTGCAAACCTCAGTCCCCCTGAGGCGGGTCGCCAGAGTCCAGGTTCCAGCTTGAGCGGCCAGAAACTGCCCCCCCCCACACACACACCCCTGGACCTGCCCCGGGGCGGGGCGGCAGGCCAAGCAGGGCCCGTTAACTCAGCCGAGGGGCTGGGAGAATCTTAGCTCACAACGTGGGGAGGTCCCTGCTGCCCGGAGGACAGGACAGGGTGCACAGGTGGTCAAGAGAAGGGGCCGGTGGGGCCCCAGGGACCCTGGTCAAGCCAGGCAGGGCGCGAGCCACGTCTGGAACGGCCACGGGAGCCACTGCAAGGGGCATCAGGTGTGCCTGGCAGGCAGGCAGGCAGAGAAGAGAGGCCACAGCTCCCGCTGCCAGTGGGGGGGGCCTCTGCAGCCCCCAACTTGGAGCCAGGCCACAGGTGAGCCCCCAGGCCCAGATGGCTTAGCGCAGGGCCAGCTGGCCATCCCAGCCCTCAGTCTGCTCCTGG
>NW_011494949.1:469219-469543 GCF_000754665.1 Bison bison bison
GCCACGGCGGGGCCAACTCCCTCGCCCCGGGAGCTCCTCACTCCTGTGCACAGCAAGGCCTCTGTGCTGCTGTGCTTGGTGGACAGCGGCGGCCGAGGCCCTCTTCCTGCCAGCGGCCCTTGCAGCCAAGCCCCGCCTCCCGCCCCCTTCCGTTCGAGAGCATCCTTAGGACCCCAGGTCAGGGGCAGGGAGAGGAGGCCGGGCCCTGAGATCTGAGTTGTGGCTCCCGTGCCTGAACCAGGACCCCGCACACAGCAGGCAGCCCACCCCCAGCGGCATTTCTGAGACCAGCAGCATTTCCCACCCCGCACATCACCCACCCTG
>NW_011494949.1:469643-470398 GCF_000754665.1 Bison bison bison
CGGTGGCTTCTGACTCTGCATCTGCAGGGGTTTCCCAGGAACAGAACTGCAGCCCCAGTCACGAGGAGGCCCGGGACCTGGGCGACATCAGCTCAGAGTGAAAGAGAGAGAGGCTGGCGTGGGCCATCCAGCAAGCCCACGGGCAGGCGGGTCCTCCAGGCTGGCGGTCACCCTGGCTCCCCTGCTGTCTGTTAGGCGGGTCTCCCACAGGGGCTGACGCCCCAGGCCCAGGCCACACCCGTGCAGGTTGTGTCCTGGTGCCTGCAGCGGCAGGGACTTTGCTCTGGACTAAGTGCCACTCAGCAGGGCCAGCACTGTCCCTACATTTCCACCCTCCTGGGCCCCCTGGAGCTCACTCTGCTTCTACCGCAGGGCTGTCTACCCCACAGCCGTGGGGGCTACGTGCTCCCCTCCGGAAACCTAAAAACAAGCCAACGACAGAAGCCTTTCAGTCCCGCTCCGCGTGGAGCCCCATCACTGGTGCAGAGCCTCCAAGCGCAGGGTGGCCAGCTCACAGGCGACCACGGTGCTTGGCCCACGGCCTCTGCCACCGCCAGCCCAGAAGCCAAACCACAGCCTCAGCAGCGACGGGCCCTGGCGGTCACTGACGCGCCTTCCAGCTCAGGACCAACCACAGGGGGCCCAGGGCTCCTCTCACCAACCTGGGGGGACGCCCCCTCCCAGCCCCATTGGTTTCCCCGGCTGTAGCCGGGTCAGGACACCTGAGCCCCCCTCAGCTGGGATGCCCTCTCCCC
>NW_011494949.1:471199-471970 GCF_000754665.1 Bison bison bison
CACCATTCTCCACGTGGTGGCCCCGTGGCGCTGGGCACCTCTGCTACCTCGGGCAGTCCGAGGCCCTCCTGCCACCCTCGCCCACCTTGCTCATGTCCCCATGGCCCTGCCTGACCCTTTTGGACCTTCGGTGACCACTCCCAGCCTCTGGGGCCGGTGAAGTTGCCCCCAGGGTCAACCAGTTCAGTTCAGTTCTGTCCATGAGTCATGTCCGCCTTTTTGTGACCCCATGGGCTGCAGCGTGCCGGGCCTCCCTGTCCATCACCAGCTCCTGAACGTGTGGGGGCCCCTCAAGGACTGCAAGCTGCAGTGGGGCCACTCCCTTGTGGGGGGCTTCTTTTGATTCGAGGGCCTTCAAGGGGGACTCTCCTGCCAGCAGCCCCGGCCACATGGGAGCAGGGGTGGGGGGGAGCCCAGCCGCTGGCGGGCCGCATACTGCGGTCAAGTCTGCTCCGGGCAGCGGGCCCCAACTCAGGTCCCCGTTTCTGCGAGCTCCTCGGTCACCCCTCAGTCCACTACAGGACACAGCCATCCCCTCTGCAGGGGTCCAGGGCCACTTCCTCCTCCTCCTGGGGTAAGCAGATAGGGTGAGGGGAGGGTCCCCGGAGAAAGAACCAGGCTCTGGTGACAGAAGACGAGCCATTTGGGGCCTGAGCTGCTTTGTCCTGAAAGATGATGCTGTGAAAGTGCTGCACTCAATATGCCAGCAAATTTGGAAAACTCAGCAGTGGCCACAGGACTGGAAAAGGTCAGTTTTCATTTCAATCCCAA
>NW_011494949.1:472779-474145 GCF_000754665.1 Bison bison bison
CTTTGGAAGGAATGATGCTAAAGCTGAAACTCCAGTACTTTGGCCACCTCATGCGAAGAGTTGACTCATTGGAAAAGACTCTGATGCTGGGAGGGATTGGGGGCAGGAGGAGAAGGGGACGACAGAGGATGAGATGGCTGGATGGCATCACTGACTCGATGGACATGAGTCTGGGTGAACTCCGGGAGTTGGTGATGGACAGGGAGGCCTGGCATGCTGCGATTCATGGGGTCGCAAAGAGTCTGACACGACTGAACGACTGAACTGCTTTGTCATTGAAGCCTGAAGGCAGGCTTGCCCTGGGGCGGGTCTCAGTGATCAGTGATCTTCAGGGAAGGGAGAGAACAGGAACAAAGGGAAGAAACAATGGTTCAGCATAAAGCAGTCTGAGCCCCTCCCGAGGGCCCACCCTGGGGCAGGGAAGGATGGTGTTGACAGGGGTGACTTCCATCAGCTCAGGCCTGGTGTCTGTGGACTCTGCCCCAGTTCTAGGCTGAGTTCTTTGCTCAGGCCCCTTCATGAATGTGCCTGTGCCCTTAGTTTAAAGCACCCCCAGTCTCGTTGTTTGGGGGAGACCCCTGGGGTCCTCCTCACTTGCTGTAACACTATAACCTTCCTCTCCCACCCTGTGACTTTTTGCTCACACCCACCAAGAGGTTCCAGATGTTCAAGCTGGATTTAGAAAAGGCAGAGAAACCGGAGACCAAATTGCCAACATCCACTGGATCACAGAAAAAGCAAGAGAGTTCCAGAAAAAACATCTACTTCTGTTTTATTGACTGTGCCAAAGCCTTTGACTGTGTGGATCACACCAAACTGTGGAAACTTCTTCAAGAGATGGGAATACCAGACCACCTTACCTGTCTCCTGAGAAATCTGTATGCAGGTCAAGAAGCAACAGTTAGAACTGGACATGGAACAACAGACTGGTTCTAAATAGGGAAAGGAGTACATCAAGGCTGTATATTGTAACCCTGCTTGCTTAGCTTATATGCAGAGTACATCATGCGAAATGCCGGGCTGTATCAGTAACCTCAGATATGCAGATGACACCACCCTTATGGCAGAAAGTGAAGAAGAACTAAAGAGCCTTTTGATTAAAGTGAAAGAGGAGAGTGAAAAAGTTGGCTTAAAGCTCAACATTCAGAAAACTAAGATCACGGCATCCGGTAGCATCACTTCATGGCAAATAGATGGGGAAACAATGGAAACAGTGTCAGACTTTATTTTGGGGGCCTCCAAAATTTGGAAAACTCAGCAGTGGCCACAGCACTGGAAAAGGTCAGTTTTCATTTCAATCCCAAAGAAAGGCAATGCCAAAGAATGCTCAAACTACCGCACAATTGCACTCATCTCACACACTAGC
>NW_011494949.1:475076-476164 GCF_000754665.1 Bison bison bison
ACAATAAACTATGGAAAATTCTGAAAGAGATGGGAATACCAGACCACCTGACCTGCCTCTTGAGAAACCTATATGCAGGTCAGGAAGCAACAGTTATAACTGGACATGGAACAACAGACTGGTTCCAAATAGGAAAAGGAGTACGTCAAGGCTGTATATTGTCACCCTGCTTATTTAACTTATATGCAGAGTACATAATGAGAAACACTGGGCTGGAAGAAGCATAAGCTGGAATCAAGATTGCCGGGAGAAATATCAATAACCTCAGATATGCAGATGACACCACCCTTATGGCAGAAAGTGAAGAGGAACTAAAGAGCCTCTTGATGAAGGTGAAAGAGGAGAGTGAAAAAGTTGGCTTAAAGCTCAACATTCAGAAAATGAAGGTTGTGGCATCTGGTCCCATCACTTCATGGGAAATAGATGGGGAAACAGTGGAAACAGTGTCAGACTTTATTTTTTCGGGCTCCAAAATCACTGCAGATGGTGACTGTAGCCATGAAATTAAAAGATGCTTACTCCTTGGAAGGAAAGTTATGACCAACCCAGATAGCATATTCAAAAGCAGAGACATTACTTTGCCAACAAAGGTCCGTCTAGTCAAGGCTATGGTTTTTCCTGTGGTCATGTATGGATGTGCGAGTTGGAGTGTGAAGAAGGCTGAGCGCTGAAGAATTGATGCTTTTGAACTGTGGTGTTGGAGAAGCCTCTTGAGAGTCCCTTGGACTGCAAGGAGATCCAACCAGTCCCTCCTAAAGGAGATCAGGTCTGGATGTTCATTGGAAGGACTGATGCTGAAGCTGAAACTCCAGTACTTTGGCCACCTCATGCAAAGAGTTGACTCATTGGAAAAGACTCTGATGCTGGGAAAGATTGAGGGCAGGAGGAGAAGGGGATGACAGAGGATGAGATGGCTGGATGGCATCACTGACTTGATGGACGTGAGTCTGAGCAAGCTCCAGGAGTTGGTGATGGACAGGGAGGCCTGGCGTGCTGCGGTTCATGGGGTCGCAGAGTCGGACACTAGGGAGCGACTGAACTGAACTGGCTGAACCCCAAGGCACCCCCGGCTTTGGGGTGACAGCGGG
>NW_011494949.1:476818-477359 GCF_000754665.1 Bison bison bison
GTGTCTTTAGGGATCACCATTCAGCCCATGAGTGGCATCAAACCTGGGCCCCCCACCCCACCACGTGCCCATAACAGGGGCTGTGGGCCACACATGTGGGGCGGGCAGTGTAGGACGCGGCGCCCAGAGCCCCCAGCCCCCACCAAGGGCGCACAGCCCGTGGAGATTGCATACCGAGGCCTGGCCCGTCCAGCAGATGAGGCTGCTCTGTGAGGTGGTCTGCCTTCCAGGTGGGCCGCGTGGCCGTGCCAGACAGATGTGGGCAGCCAGGCTCCACATCTGCGACCCAACTCCAGGCCTGCGTGTCTTACGAACATCTGTGAGCCCCCCACCCCGCCGTCCTGGCCCCCCACGTTCTGACACCTTCGCAGCCTGCCCTAAAACAGCATTTCCAGGGGTACCTGAGTACACACTCCAGGCCTCCAGACACTGCACCGTGGCTGGGAATGTCCTCACCTCAGCACATCGAGGTCGGTGGGCACAGACCCCCCTCCCGAGCCAGGCTGGTTCAGGCTGAGAGCCTCACGGCTCCCCTGCAGTG
>NW_011494949.1:477459-477849 GCF_000754665.1 Bison bison bison
GAAACCCTGCAGGGCCACGAGCCCCAGCCTGTGTTCACAGGTCAGGACTCCAAGGAGGGCGTGCGGTAGAGCAGCATCCGGGGCCTGGGGACCCCTCCCTGCGGGCCAACGGAGCGCCCTAGTCCACAGGAGGGCGGGGTCTCTCCTCGTGCAGGCTGCAGGGCAGGACCCAGGCCCCTAGGACCCTGCAGCCCCCGACCTGCATGGGCTCGGATGGGTACCTCCTGAGGAAGGTGGCCCTGGCAATGGCTGGCTCCACCCAGCACTGGGGTCCTCTTGACCACCGTCTGGGTAGTGGCCACATCTGTGGGTGGTCGCCCTCAGCTCACTAACAGCCCTGGGCGGGTGGGCACAGGCGTTCAGGCTAGAGGCGGGTGGCTGGCATTACCT
>NW_011494949.1:477949-480619 GCF_000754665.1 Bison bison bison
CAGGTGGCGGGGAAGAGGGGGCAGGAGGCTTGGTGCGGGTAAGGCAGTCCACAGACACCCGGCCGCAGGGCCCCCGCTCCCCGTGGCCACCAGAGTGCCCTGTGGGGAGGCAGGGGAGCCACCTGGGGGCTGAGGGCAGCACAGAGCCGGGGGCACTAGGCAGGGTCCGCGGGGAGGTAGCCCCTCTGTGTGTCTGTGTCCCGAGCTCCCCTTCTCATAAGGACAGCCGGGATGAAGCCACCCTAGTGACTGCATCCACCTTAATTGCCGTCTCCAAATGCAGTCATGTTCTGAGGTCCTGGGGGGTCAGGACCCAGGCGGAGGAACACTGGGGACAGCAGCCAGGCCGGCCCACTCGTTGGTCATCACAGAGTCCCGGCACGTCCACCACCCACCACCCGCTCCACAGCCGGTCGTCCGGCGGGCCCTGCCTGGTCCCTCCCCTGCGGCATCCCCAGCGCCCAGACCATTCGGCTCAGCAGCCGCAGAGCACGCAGTTAAGTTTCACGTTAAACTAATTAAACATTTAAAAACTAAATCCTGTTCCAGGGTTGCACTGGCCACGTTTCAAGGGGTCAGCGGGCCCCTTCCCCACCCCTTCTCTGTGCACACTTTCCCGTCTCCTTATCTTCCTGTTTCTCCGTCTCGCTCTGTCCCCCAACCCCAGGCTGAAGTTACCGCCCGGGGTGCTGCCAACTGACCCACCCCCACGAGCCTCGTCCCTCCGCAGCCCACACTCTGCCCTTTGGATGCGTGTGGAGCTCAGTGCAGACAAACCAGCTGAACGTCGAGAGAGGAGAATGGACTTTACCCGCCCGTTCCCCCCACGGGGTGGCCGCCGGATCCTGGGCGCCTGCTTGCGAGGCCAACAGGGGCCGAGGAGGCTGTGGCCCTGTGCCGGCTCCCCTGAGGCCTGGGGTGTGACCCGCCTGTGCAGGGCAGGGCTGGGGACCCTCCAGACCCCAAGAAGTCCCCCTGGAAGGGGGCGGCCCCCACAGCCCGGGAGGTGAGCCCACGGGACGCCAGAACGTCCCAAGCACCCCCTCAAAGAAAGCCAGAGCAGCCCCAAGCTGTGCTGTGGGTGAACCTCCCCGACTCGTGGCCTCTTCTACCCCAGGGCCCCCTGCTCCCTGAGCTCAGGGCAGGGAGTCAGGGAGGCTGGCACCACACCCTGCCTCCACTGAGTCTGCCAGAAAGCACCCACCAGCCCCACAGACAGCAGGAAAGAGGGCGGCCGGACGGCGGGAGGGGAAGGCTGCCCGGCTCTGAGCCCATCACAGGGCCCTTGTTGCCACACACATGCACACACAGGCACATACGCACCCTCGTGCCCACAGACACACACACAGACTGTTCACACAGACACACGCGCACACACACAGGCACGCTCCCTGCCCGTGGCCAAGACACAGCGTGGAAGTCAGCGCCGGGCCCTGCCTGCCGGGTCCCGCCTCGAGCGCCTGCACCCAGGCCCCTAGAGGGCATGAGGCTCAGCCCACCCCAGCTCTGACCCGGGAGTTTTGCTGCACCCAGGGCGGAAGTGCAGGCGGCTCCCACCCCACCCTGAGCAGAGGACAGACGACAGCAGAGGCTGCAAGGAAGGGCGAGGAAGCCACGAGGCCAGGAGCTCCCAGGGCCCACCCGCCCTTCCCTCTGACAGACCCGAGCTCCCGGGTCTGTGCTGAGGACCGCCAGTGTGGGTGGGGGTGCAGGAGGGGGAGTCCGGTCTGTGCCCCCAGCTGAGGGCAGCCTTGAGATCCCCGCACATCCAGAGAGGAGGGCCCTGGGCGGGCAGGGAGGCTGGGGGCACGCCGCCCCTTCCCACCAGGGGCTTGGGCCCAGAGGCAGAGCCAGGGGCAGCAGCGTGGCTGGGCTGTCCTGACCTGCGCCCACCCCTCCAGGACGGGAAGGGCCTCACGGGGAGTCCTTTGAGACAGGAAGGCCCGTGGACAAACACACTCTTGTGAGAGGCCTGAACGCGCACCTGCAGAGAGCAATTTAGATTAAAAAGGACCACTCCTGGGAAGGCCTCGCAGTGTGAATTGAGTTAATCAATCTGGCCTCTCCCGGAAGATGGAAGACAGGAGACCAGGGCTCTCTGGGCGGAACGGAGCCTGGGGAAGAACTTACTTTTCTTGTCTGCCCGGCCCTTCTGTATTTCCACTTTGGGGGTGTTTTGTTGTGTTGTAAAACCTCTATGGCATGAAGCAGCATTTTCAGCCATTTTAATATGCACAGCTCAGCGGCGTTAAGGACAGTCACGCTGCTGTGTGAACACCGCCCCACCACCCCCAGAACTCTCTGGTCTCCCCAAGGGAAGCCCTGTCCTCAGCATCGCTGAACCCCCTCTCCCGCCCCAGCCCCCAGCCTCACCTCTCTGCTTTCTGTCCCTGAGACCGGGCTGCTTGGGGGCCTCACAGAGGGAGAGTCCAGCAGGCTGTCCCTTCTGTGTCTGGCTCAGCTAACTGAGCACAAAGCCCTCACAGCTCACCTGCGCTGTCGCGGAGGCCAGAGCGTCCTCCCGTTCCAGCTGGAGCCCCATTCTCTCTTGCGTGCCCACCACGGCTGTGGATCCGCCAATCCAGCGATGGCACCGGGATGTTTCCACGCCGCCGCTGTGAATGCAGGTGCTCGGAGTCCATTCAGGCTCCTGCTTTCAGTTCCGCTGGG
>NW_011494949.1:481152-481697 GCF_000754665.1 Bison bison bison
GTTCCGCTGGGTCCACAGCCAGGAGTGGAACCTCTGAGTCAGGCAGTAGCTCTGATTAGTTTTTTGAGGAATCGCCAGGCCGTTTTCCGCAAGGGCTGCACGTTTTCCGCTTTCATCGGCCGTGCCCAGGCACTGCTACTTCCACATCCTCGCCGACACTTGTGATTGTCTGGGTTTTTTAATAGCCATTCAGATGGGTAAGAAGTGGCATCTCGTGGTTTTGATTTGCGTCTCCCTGATAACCAGCGCAGCTGAGCATCTTTCCACATGCTTACTGGCCATTCATATGTCTTCTTTGGAGAGATGACTTTCAGACCTTTGCCCGTTTTTTAGTGATTGGATTTTGTTGCTATTGTTGAGTTGTGGGTGTCCTTTATATATTGTGGATATTAATCCCTCATCAGACGTACGAGTTGCAGGCACCTCCTCCCACCTGTCGGTTGTCTTTTGACAGTGTCCGTTCATGCCCCATGTTCGTAGTCACCCCTCCAATCACTATACTGGGCCAAGAGTCAGCCCTGTGGACACACCTCTGGAGTGCCAGC
>NW_011494949.1:481797-484809 GCF_000754665.1 Bison bison bison
GGAGTGCCAGCCCAGGCCTGTTTGGGGCCACAGCCCTGCTCATGGGGACAGAGGCCAGGTGGGAGGGGGAGGGCAGGGAGCCAGAGGCCAGGTGGGCACTACCCACAGGGTGCAGGAGGGCAGCCTGAAGTGGGCGGCTACAGGGGCCCCGGGGCAGAGCTGGCCTGTGCGCGCAGCCGCCAGTGGGTAAAGGGCATCCCATGGCCACCGATAGAGACCCCCTTGTGCCTATTTGTGGTGTGAGCTGGCACGTGCGGGGTGGGCAGAGAGGGCCCACCCAGGGCATCGGGGGCCGGGGCCCCACCGTGCCACCTGACACAGGCCCTGGCTCTCAGGAGCTAAAGCTTCTATTTAAAGAGAAGCTTGATGTGTAAAGGGAGCTGGTGCCTCAGAACCTGTGATGCCCCCTGCCCGGCCCCAGCCCCGGAAAAGAAGCCGAGATGAATGTTCTGTAGCAAAGAAGGGAAGCCAGGGACGCGCTGTGGGTGGTTTAAGCTGCAGGAGGAATCCTCCCCCAGCTCCCACAGGGGCCCATACACAACACAGACACACACAGACAGACACACAGACACACACACAGACACACACAGACACAAACACACACAGACATCAGCATTAGACACACTCAGACACACACACAGACAACACACAGACACACACAGACACACACATACTAGACCCACAGACACACACAGACACACAGACACACACAGACACACACACAGACACACACAGACACAAACACACACAGACATCAGCATTAGACACACTCAGACACACACACAGACACACACAGACACAAACACACACAGACATCAGCATTAGACACACTCAGACACACACACAGACAACACACAGACACACACAGACACACACATACTAGACCCACAGACACACAGACACACACAGACTAGACACACAGACAACACACACACAGACATACTAGACACACAGATACACACACACAGACACACACAGACATTAGACACACACCAGCACACAGACACACAGACACAAGCACACACAGTGGCACACGTGAACATTAGATGTGCGTGAACACACACACACACACAGAAACAGCACAAACACACTCGCTCGAGTGCTCAGAGCGAGAGGCCCGCACTTCCCTCCGCCAGGCGTAACCCCGGGAGCCTGCAGGACTCACGTCTCACCAGCATAACACCCTGTCTCCAAAAGGACCCGGAGGGCCAAACCCTGATCAGGGTGGAGGTGGGGTGATGCTGGGGGGACGGTCCCCTGACGTGGGAAGCCAGTCTCCCCGCCCCGCCCCGGCATCTCCAAGGGCACAGGGCAGGGCTGCCCACAAGGCGGGCAGACAAGGGGGCTGACCTCCCCGGAGCCCCTCAGCCTCAGGCCCCTGGGCACCTCCCACTCCCAGGCCAGCACACCCGCCCAGGCCAGCAGCAGGAGGGCCGGAGGCCCAAAGCAGACAAGCAGAGGTCGAGCCCACGCTGTGGGCACCGCTGAGACCCTGGCAGAGGCCCTGCCGCCCCCTCACCTGCCTCCTCCCAGGGCGGCCGTGCAGCTGATGCTGTGGTGCCTGCCTCCCCAGGCCCAGGGCAGGCCCAACCAGGCCACATCGCTGAGCTCCCGCTGCCCAGATGGACAGGCTGGCGGGTGGTCCTCAAAGTCCCTTGGCCAGGCAGGCCCCACCAGCCCAGCGGGAGGCCCCTCCCGGAAGTGATGGAAGTGACAGGCGCTGTCCACTGGCCCTGAGAGGCAGGGCCTGGCCCCCGCTTCTAGAACCTTCTGCTCAGGGCCTGTTTCAAGGGCAGCCCGCCTCGGGCCACAGAGACACGGAGGTGGCCGGGGGTGGTCTGGCCTCTGAGAGGCGGGGCCTCTGAGTGGTGTGACCCTCAGGGTGGGGACACAAGGAGGAGGGTAGGGGAAGCGAGGTGTCTGGAAAGCCCACCGATCCCACGGGAGGGCCTGCCCCGGGGCCTCTCTGCAGCACCCCTCTCCCGGGAAGTCCCCACGCTCGCTGCCGGCCGGGTCCTCCCCGACCACCCGCGACCCTGCCCACCCCCAGGGCCCCTCCCGGGCGAGCTGCGTGGGCGCCTACCCGCCCTGCGGGCGGGACCAAGTCGGTGACCAGACCGCCCAGCGGCTCCTCCAGTTGGTCATCAGTGGCCGGGAGGCCAGGGAGGGCTCCCGACATGGCCTCGGCCTGGGCCCTGCCGTGAGGAGGCGCCCCTGGGTCACCCCACCATCTGTGGGTGACGCGCAGCTCAGGACAGGTGCCCTCCGAGCGCTCCCTGGCTCAGCCCCAGGCACACTGGTGAGACCCGCACTTGCTGCTTTCAACTTAGTCTGCGTTGTCTTCTTAATGGCAGCGTCAAATAATAGGTCCTTTGTTCTCGTCCAGTGGGAACGACAGAAAATCGTTGGATTGATCCTTGGCGGCGCTGTGCCCGTGAACTCCCGTACCGCTGGAGCCTGGCTGTCTATCGGCTGGGTAGCCAGGCAGTGGCCCCAGACTCAGCGCGGTTTCTACCCCCAAGGGCTGGACGCTGAATGGGTGGGGGCGGGGGGCGGCCGGGAGCCTGAGCCCAGACAGCTGCCCCACAAGAAGAGGTGGGTGGGGGCGGTCCTGGAGTCAGGGGTCCCCGTTCTCACACTTGCAACATAGAGGACGCTGGGCAGTGCCCTTCCTGCGTGTGAGTGTGAGCACGGAGACAGCAGGAGGCCAGCGGAGGGCGTCCCCAGGGGCACAGGCCAGCACAGTGGGCGCCGAGGGCGTCACAGCGGGTGCCGAGGGTCGGCATCACAGAGGGTGCAAAGGGCATCACAGAGGGCGCCGAGGGTGGGCATCACAGAGGGTGCAAAGGGCATCACAGCGGGTGCCAAGGGTGGGCATCACAGAGGGCGCAAAGGGCATCACAGAGGGCGCAAAGGGCAACAAGGCGCGGGGCAGGTCGCGTCCCCCTGCTGGGCCCTGCAGCGTGGGAGAGCAGCCCCATGCGGGACGGCGCCCATTGGGGTCCAGCCAAC
>NW_011494949.1:485482-485927 GCF_000754665.1 Bison bison bison
GGACTGGAGACCCAGTGGCCTGACCAGTGTCCGATGAACCAGCCCTCCGCGCAGACAGGGCGGCCACAGGTGCCTGCGCCATCGCCCTCGTCCGGGGTCTGGAGGCTGAAGGTGAGGCGCAGGCAGGGGTTCAGGAATGAAAGGCCGGGGTGGGGGCACTGGGGAGGAGGCAGCGGGGCCGCGGGCGGGGCTGGCGGTCCTCCAAGCACCGCAGGCTGCGGAGGGGCCAGCGTGTCCTTGGTGGTCCCCGAGTCCCCGCCCCTACACACCACAGCTGAGTTGGCCTGGACCCTGCACTCCCAGAGCGGCGCTGTCACTAGGAGCCTGGGGCTGTCACCAGCCAGTCCCCAGGGACAGCGGCCCAGGACGGATTCCTGTCCGGAGCCCCGCGACAGGCAGGGGGACCGTGATGAGGGGCGCTCAGCCAAGGCCCTCCCCCGTCCTC
>NW_011494949.1:486408-488187 GCF_000754665.1 Bison bison bison
GCGCAGCCGCGGGGTCTCCTTGCAAAACCCCGGAGACCCCGCCCCAGGCGCCAGGGCTGGTCTGGGGAGAGACAGGCCAGGGACGCTGGAGGTCCGGCTTTGGTGTGGGGAGTGCGGCCACCCCCTGAAGCAGCCTGGGGACCTTGAGAATGCCCACTGAGGGCCAGGACCAAGACTCCCCCGTGACCGAGGGTAGAGGCCTCCCACGGGGAGACTCTGGGGGCTAGGGGCCCTGGCCTGGCATTTCCCACCCCCCACTCTGGCCTCTTGGCCACCTGGGTCTAGTCATTCAGCCCAGGAGGTCAGGCAGATGGCCTCCCTCAGAATTCTACCTGGCAGAAGCCCCGGGAGGGCAGGAGGGCTAAGGTGGGGCTGGGGAGGCAAGGGGGCCCTGGGCAAGAACCAGCCACCTCTGTCCCCGGGTTTCCATGGCAGGGCCCCCAGGGATGCCCGGTTTGCTTTCCCTCCAGCCTCAGGTTCACCCCCCTCGCACCTCACTCCTGTGCAACACTTCACTCATTCATCCATTCCCTGAATGTGTACTGGTGCCTAGCAGAGCCCAGCCCTGGGATGACGCAAGGAGGCCGGAGTCCCTGCAGCTCTGAAGCCTGAGTTCCATATGAGAGGCCGCGACAAGAGCTCTGAGTAAGAGACAGAAAGAGAAGGGGTCTGGGGGTGAGATTTTAAGTGGGATGTTGGAGCAGTGCCAGAAGGTGGTGACATTTAAGCAGTGACTTGAAGGTGGTGGGTGTTCAGCAGTGCAATAGTTTCCTTTCATTCACCTCTTGATCCATCATAGCTGTCCTGGTCCAGCCCTCACATTTGTATTCCAGTAGTGGAGGGAAGAAACAGTGGAAGGGACAATCAGCACCCCTCCCCAGAACGTGGCCCAGAAATCAGACACCACACGGTTAGCCAGAATGTGGTCATGTGGCCACACCTGCCTGTTGAGAAGACTGGGACACGGACCTGCCAACGTTTGGAGCTCTGCTAACGAGGGAAGATGAGAAGTTAGGGTTAGAGGCCCCCAGAGCACAGGGGGACAGGTGGAGAGCTGTGGGTGAAGACTCCCCTCTTACACTCACCCTCTCGTTATCTCCCCCACCTCCAACCACATAGCAGCAGAGAGGGTGAGCAGAGCCCTGTACTCACAGCTGCAGGCACACCTGGCCTCTCCCATCTCTCTCCTGCTCACACTTACAAGCACACCTGGCCTCTCCCATCTCTCTCCTGCTCACACTTACAGGCACACCTGGCCTCTCCCATCTCTCTCCTGCTCACACCTGCAGGCACACCTGGACACTCCCATCTCACTCCCGCTTACACCTGCAGACACACCTGGACACTCCCATCTCTCTCCCGTTCACACCTGCAGGCACATCTGGACACTCCCATCTCTCTCCCGCTCACACCTGCAGGCACACCCAGCCTCTCCCATCTCGTTCCTGCACAGCCTCCTTGGCTTTTGCTAGGTTCTCAGGAGGCCCTCCCGGCAGAAGTGGGGCTTCCACAGACCCTCTGTCCCGTGATTCACAGGGCGGCAGTCCTGCCTCAGCACCCCCACCCCTGCTCTTCAGTATTCTCTAGGCCGTTTTTGCCTTCACTCTTTTCCCCTCAAGACGAATATTTGAATCACTGTGGAAAGTTTTCCCCCAAGTGCCTTCATGTTTTGATTGAAAAAGCATTCACTCTAAAAATAAATTTGCTGGAAACTGTCTTTAAAGTGTCTAATCTTTCCACCCAGGTCCCACAAGTCTTTCTCATTATATTAATTCACGC
>NW_011494949.1:488806-493836 GCF_000754665.1 Bison bison bison
GGCCTCTCCCATCTCTCTCCTGCTCACACCTGCAGGCACATCTGGACACTCCCATCTTTCTCCCGCTCACACCTGCAGGCACATCTGGACACTCCCATCTCTCTCCTGCTCACACCTGTAGGCACATCTGGACATTCCCATCTCACTCCCGCTCACACCTGCAGGCACACCTGGCCTCTCCCATTTCTCTCCTGCTCACACTTACAGGCACACCTGGCCTCTCCCATCTCTCTCCTGCTCACACTTACAGGCACACCTGGCCTCTCCCATCTCTCTCCTGCTCACACTTACAGGCACACCTGGCCTCTCCCATCTCACTCCTGCTCACACCTGCAGGCACATCTGGACACTCCCATCTTTCTCCCGCTCACACCTGCAGGCACATCTGGACACTCCCATCTCTCTCCTGCTCACACTTACAAGCACACCTGGCCTCTCCCATCTCTCTCCTGCTCACACTTACAGGCACACCTGGCCTCTCCCATCTCTCTCCTGCTCACACCTGTAGGCACACCTGGACACTCCCATCTCTCTCCTGCTCACACCTGCAGGCACACCTGGACACTCCCATCTCACTCCCGCTCACACCTGCAGGCACACCTGGACACTCCCATCTCACTCCCGCTCACACCTGCAGGCACATCTGGACACTCCCATCTCTCTCCTGCTCACACCTGTAGGCACACCTGGACACTCCCATCTCTCTCCCGCTCACAGCTGCAGGCACACCTGGCCTCTCCCATTTCTCTCCTGCTCACACTTACAGGCACACCTGGCCTCTCCCATCTCACTCCTGCTCACACCTGCAGGCACACCTGGCCTCTCCCATCTCACTCCTGCTCACACCTGCAGGCACATCTGGACACTCCCATCTCTCTCCTGCTCACACCTGTAGGCACATCTGGACATTCCCATTTCACTCCCGCTCACACCTGCAGGCACACCTGGACACTCCCATCTCACTCCCGCTCACACCTGCAGGCACACCCAGCCTCTCCCATCTCGTTCCTGCACAGCCTCCTTGGCTTTTGCTAGGTTCTCAGGAGGCCCTCCCGGCAGAAGTGGGGCTTCCACAGACCCTCTGTCCCGTGATTCACAGGGCGGCAGTCCTGCCTCAGCACCCCCACCCCTGCTCTTCAGTATTCTCTAGGCCGTTTTTGCCTTCACTCTTTTCCCCTCAAGACGAATATTTGAATCACTGTGGAAAGTTTTCCCCCAAGTGCCTTCATGTTTTGATTGAAAAAGCATTCACTCTAAAAATAAATTTGCTGGAAACTGTCTTTAAAGTGTCTAATCTTTCCACCCAGGTCCCACAAGTCTTTCTCATTATATTAATTCACGCGTGTTCACATTTTTTGTTGCTACTGTAATGGATCTTGTAATTATGCTGAAATGTAAAAACCAAAACAGGACAAACATTACTGGCTGTTGCATGTTTGTTTTGTGACCTGCCACCTCCCAGAACTCTAAATTCCATTATTCGCTTGTTTTCCCAGTTTCCTCTGTGGTTTGCAGGGATTTTTTTTTTTTTTAACCTGTAAAGAATGATAGCTTTGTCTTTCTTTGTTGCTTTTACTTCTTCTGTTTTCGTCCCTCCTTTTGTTCTTATTTTGGAATTTTCTAGAAATTCTGGGGAAATATGAAATAACGCATTTTCCAGAACTGAAAAGGGAACAGCCCTGGAGGTCATCAGCAGTCATCAGAAGCACCAAGCTGGGAAAGGACCACCGAGCCCTCCTCTGCCCTGACACTCCACCCTGAGACCAGAGGCGGCTATGGGCAGGCTTGACCCGGGAGGCCTTCTCTTCCCTCTGTCCGGGGCCCGTCAGGTGAGGGGCCCTCCCAGCCTCTGCCTGAGGACAGCCTGCGCCCCCATCCAGCCTTGCCTCTGCAGTGCCCACAGTGGCCTGGCCCAGCCAGGCTCCCTGTCTGTAGTCCTGGAAGTCTGGAAGACTCTGGGGCTGCGCTGACTTTGGCCAGTGGACCTCGGGTGAACAGGCCCACTGCACCCCCAGGCCCTCGGCCCCGTGTGGGCAGGGGCTGCGCTCTGAGGATGAGCAGGGAAATGGAAACGGACAGTTGCAAAGCAGACGTTAACAGTGGCGTCCCGGCCATACAAGTGTGCTAGGGGAGCACGCACGCACCCGCAGCCTAGCTTCCAGAAGCCCGGTCTCGTGGCAGCGCTTGGGCTCTTCAGGGGACTCGAAAGACAAGTGTCGGAGTGGTTTGTGGACAGAAGGTGATGGGCTAGGCCTGGGACGGGGGCTCTGGGCGTCCACGGCAGTCAGTGCCGTCAGCCATCTGAACAGGAGCCACGCTGCCCGCCTGACTGCCTGGCAGTCATTCAGGAGCTCAAGCGGCACTGGCCTCTCTGACGGGAGTGGCCCTCCTCGGCATGTCCCACTGGCCCTGCCAGGGCAGCCACAGGGTCAGACCAAGGCGGGCCCCCGCGGGCTGTAGTCCATGCTGGCCCAGGGGACCCACCGTCACCTGGAGCTGCCCAGAGGCCCCGCTGCACCGGGAGGGACGGGACCGTTGTCATCCGAGGAGAGGAGCTGACAGCGTGGGCGGCGCCTGTCTCCAGGTCCCATCCGGACGGCCCGGGCCCTTTGGAGCCATCCTCCAAGACGACACGTGTGTGGACACACGCGCGTGCACACACACATACAAGGCGCCTGGGGGCTTCATTTCATTGCCAGGGAGGCCTGTGGTCAGAGGCCTGAGCAGTCACTCCAGGGAGCTGGGCTCTGTCTGGTGGGAGACCGCAGAGGGGCTCGTCACTGACCTAGAGGCCGCGCCCCTCCCCATCAGCAGTTCCTCAGCTCCTGTGAGCACCTCAAGAAGGCCAGCGTCTCCTTGGAATGTTCCCCTGCCCCCCCACCCCAGAGCAGGCTCCCAGGGAGAGAGGGCTGCCGTGTGAGCAGAGGCTGAGGGGGGAAACAGAGACAGAGATAGAGACCGAGAGAACGATACAGTGGGGCGGGGGGCAGGGCCCCTGGCCTCCTGCTGTGCCTAAGCTGGGAGGCCTGTACGACCCCCTGAACAGCTGTGCTCGGGCCTCGGGACCCCTCTGGGCCCTCGTGGGGCTGACCTGCCTTCAGAGATGCAGACAGGGCGGCTGGGGAGGAGGTGAGGGGCGTGCAGAGCTGTGGGGGTCAGGGGGCTTCCCCCAGCATATGAGGCAAATCCCGAGCACCCGCGAGCACCCCTGGGGCTGGCTGGAGCTGGGGCTGAGCCTCCCCAGGGAGGTGCCCCTGGGGTGGAGGGCTGGTCCCGGGGGCTTCTGAGGTCTCAGGCTCAGATGACCTCTGCCCACCCTTCTCCAGTCTTCTCACCACTGACCAGGGCTTTCAATTTTGTTCCGCCTGTGACTGTATCTGTAAACACTAGTGGGAAGAGCCTGCTGGCTGGGCCTGGGCAGTGGGCTGAGCTGGGTCGATTCCCAGCTGCCTGGAGGGGAACAGCGGACCCGAGCCCCTGGGGCCCAGGAGCAGCTGGCGAACCTGGGGTGGCGGGAAGCCTTCAGGAGTGGACCTGACCCAGCCCTGTGGGCAGCCATGAGGTCAGAGGGGGCTGCAGATGCTGGGAGGGCCCAGCCCTGTGTCTGCACAGTGATTGCGCTGAGCCCCGTGGTCATATCCCTAGGTGGGCTCACTCCTGGGGGCAGCGAGGAGGAAGCCGTGCAGCTGGGCGTCCCTGCTGGGGACCAGGAGCCACTGCAGAAGCAGAGCCATCACAGGCACTCCCCTGCAGCGCTCTTCTGCAGGGGTCTGACCGTGCGAGGCAGACGGCCTGAGCTGACGCCCGTCCTGCCCAGGCTCAGCTGTGTCCACCCCACCCGTGTCATCCTGAACGATACCCAGCGTCCCAGGGTTTCACCTGCGAGCATCCAGACGGCCTTGTATTTAGTAAACCCCCTCCCTCCATCTGTGGACTCAAGCCTGATGCTCTCTAGCTGCCCGAGACCACGCCCCCTCCCAGAGGAAGGCCCGGCCGCTTCGGGGTGGGGGCGGGAGGGAGGGTCACGGGGCCCCCGCTCTGCAGGTGGGTCCCTGAAGTGCATGCTGCCTCTGCCTTCTAGGGCCTCTCCTTCCTGTCTTCTGAGCCAGGGGTCCAGGCGCCCCTCTTCCCCCGGGAACACGCAAGTTCACAAGGGAGTGAAAAGGCGGCGTAACAGCCGAGCGCTGACAATGAGGAGAGCGGCTCCTCAGATGCCCTGAACTGCAACCCGTTCGGAAACTATGGCGGGAGGCGGTCCGTCCTCTTCGACAGATTCGTCTGCCACCCTAACGCTCCTCTAAAAATAAAGCCCACGAGTTGCAACGTCAAGCGGAAGGGGGAGCGCGAGCGTCCTGCGTCTGCGGGGAAGGCCTCCCCTGGAAGGGGCGGGGTCTCCCCGGGCCGAGCCCCCCACGTGCGCGTGATGGATGGTGCCCACTGGGCCCAGGGGCCCAAGGTGCCATCCTGCAGCCCGGCCAGGGCCCGAGGGCACGTGGCCTCCCTGGGCCGGACGCTGGAAGGGGACTGGGCCCGGGGCAGCTCCCACAGGGACGTCCTCCTCCCTCTCAGGCTGCAGGGGCGCCATGAGGGGGCTCCTTTGCCCGGAGCTGGAGCCCGGGGCAGAGCCAGGCGGCCAGTCTGGGCCGGCCCCGCTGTCTTGGCCTCGCCGCCCCCCGTGGCTGGGGTGCTGAGTCACAGACCGCCCCCAGGAGATGGTGGAGGAGGCTCCTTTGTCCCCCAGGGCGGGGGCGTCGTGCCCCCGCTGTGCCGGGCTGCCCAGGCGGCCTTGCTCCCAGCGTTGCCGTGACAAGCACGTGCCTGGCCGGCCCTCAGGCCCCTGGGGAGCACAGCCCGGAGGGCGCTGGATGCCTCCGAGGCCTGGAGCCGTGGCCAGCGGAGCCCACTGAGGGCGTATGAGCTTGGCAACCAGGGTCGCCTGGTGCCCCAGGCAGGTGCCCCCAGGGCCCGGTTAAGAGGCGGGGGTGACGCGGGGCCTCCCGTGGGGGCAGCTCCCGGGCCAGGGGTGGCAG
>NW_011494949.1:494451-502299 GCF_000754665.1 Bison bison bison
AGCCACCGCATCTCACTGACTTTGGGATGCTCCCCGGGCCCTGGCCAGCTGCCAGCCCGACCCTCTGTGGCCGCCCATCAGGAGTCCATGGGCAGGCGCAGTGGGGGGGGCTTAGGGGTGAGGCAGGGGCTGGGGGTGGTGGAGGTGCAGACTGAGGGGTGACGGGGAGCTCAGCAGGGATCAGCAAAGTCCCTGCACCTCTGAAAGGTGATGCTGGGCTGTAAGGCCCTCACTGCCAGGAAGGGGTGCCCCAGGCTTTTCGAGGATGCATAGTTGGAGCCCAAACATGCAGGGCCCCCTGGACAACACCTGGAGGACTGGCTTTATTTTTGTGTCCATCCCCTGCCTTCAGAACGTCCTCTTCAGGCTCTGAGCCACCCCAGTGCCCAAACCGGCTGGTACCCACCAGCCCAGCAGGACTCTGGGGCACAGCAGCGGCCTGTGGCCCTTGATTCTCTGTGGACACCACTGTATTATTTCCTGCTCCAGCACCCAGGACGGCGCGCAGTGCCTTGGACATTCAGAAACTGATGTGGAATGATGGGTGGATGGAGGGTGGGTGGATGGAGGCAGGGATACAGAGATGGTGGATGGAGGGAGGGACAGGTGGTGTGGAGGAGTAGACAAAGGTGAAAGGGTGGAGGGGGTGGATGGTGGATGAAGGGTGGATGGAGGAATAAATGGAGGGAGGGATACAGAGATGATGGCCGGAGAGAGCGACAGATGGTGGCTGGGGGTGGATGGATGGTAGATAGAGCGGTGGATGAAGGATGAGACGAGGGAGGGTGGACGGACTGACGATGGATAAATGGAAGGACGAATGGGTGCAGGGACGGTGGAGGAATGCATGGTTGATGGACAGTGGGTGGATGGACGATGAAACTCCCCTTACAGTGCAACTGTGCTTCGTCGCTCAGTCGTGTCCGACTCTGAGACCCCATGGACTGTAGCCTGCCAGGCACCTCTGTCCATGGGATTCTCCAGGCAAGAATAGTGGAATGGATTGCCATACCCTCCTCCAGGGGATCTTCCCAACCCAGAGATTGAACCCAGGTCTCCCCCATTGCAAGCAGGTTCTTTACCGTCTGAGCCATAAATTGGCACTCGGTAAATATCAATTTTCATTCTTCTTTTCTTCTGAAACCTGTCGAAACAGCTATTATCTGCCCTGGACCCTCAAGGCTGTTTGGCTTAAGTTCCCATCTTCTGCCTTTAATTGTGTGCTGAGCTCGGGTAGTGTCGTGATTGCCCTCGGGGAGCTTAAATGAGGACGGGGAGAGGGAGAGAGGGGCGGGCACCCCAGGGTGACGCAGGATGGTCCGGGGGTGGCGGGCTGGTCCTGAGGCTGCTGGGATGGTCCCGGGTGGGGTCGGATGGGAGACCACCCAGCAGGGCAGGTCCTGGCGGCAGGAGTCCCCGCAGCCCCGTGTCACCCCGTCCTGCTGGGAAAGCCGGCGTTTGCCCGGGCGCTGCCTCTCTGCACGGCCTCCCGCAGGTGCCAAGGCCCCGAGACCAGGCCTGAGCCCTGCCCGCCGGCCGCTGCTGGTTTGGCCATGGTGGGTGACGAGGGCTGGCTGGTGAATGGTGGGTGGGGGTAGGTGAGGGCTCGGGGGACATTTCTGCAGGGCCAGGGAGGAGGCCCCAGTCGGGGGCATCTCCTCCTCAGGCGAGGGCCAGGGGTGCTCGGTCAGTGGCCGGCAGGAGGTGGGCTTTGTCCTCACCGAGGACCCCCCAGCAGCAGAGTCCAGAGCTGTGGGTTTGACCAGCCTTGGCTGGGCTGCCCTGGCTCTGGAATCAGGCCCAGAGCCCCAGGTCAAGGTGCTCAGACTCCCCACTGGCCCTTCTCTCGCCCCCCGACCCTGTCCCCATCGCTCCCGGGTCTCGGGGTCAGCCCCCAGCTGTAAGCCCCTCCCCACAGCTACACCTGCCCCACTTTGGACTCACGGACACGGAAACTTCGGCCACCTGACCCGCCACCTGGCCCAGCACGGCCACCCGATGCGCTGGGCTCCTCCACCCCCATTCCCTTGGGAGGTCAGGTTTCCTGGGCTGGGCATCTCAGCCAGCTCCAGCAACAGGGCCCCCAGGTAATACTGGCCCCGAGCCTCCCCACGGCACCTCCCACGGCTCTGGCGACAGGTGGTACCCGGAGCCTGAGACCTTCAAGCCTCAAGGGACGGCAGACCCCAGCCGGCCCTGCCTCCCGCACCGGGTGGCCCGGGCACTGCCTGCAGGTGGGCGATCTGAGCTGCAAAGAATCCTCATGCCACGGCCAGCTGGCTCCTGGAGGAGCTCTCAGACAAGGCTCCCAGCTCACGCAACCTCTTTGCACCATCCAGCTACCTGTCCACTCATCAACCAGCCGTTCCAGCTCCCGACGGTCAAGGCAGGCCTTCCAGAGCCAGGCCTTCTGGGTTTCAATCCCCAGTGGCCACAGGCAGCAAGCACCCAGCTTCCTCAACGTTCTACAGTGGTTGTAAGAGTAAAAAGCAACCCCTGCCATCCCTTCGAGGGTCCAGCGCTGTGACCATTAGGTTGGCAGAAGCCTGGAACCCGGGGGAGCGGCTAGGAGGGAGAGGGCTGGGCAGTGGGGCTGAACGGCCACCTTGCAGGGAACAGGCTGTTTTGGGTCCTGCCCCTCCGAGGCCTGCTGGGCATCAGTTCTCCGTGGTGTGTTTTCTGGTGACATGGGTAGATAACTGATGGCACTTGAGAATGTGGCTTTCAGTTCAGTGCAGTCCCTGTCGCGTCCGACTCTTTGCGAGCCCATGGACTGCAGCACACCAGGCCTCCCTGTCCATCATGAACCCCCAGCTTGTTCAAACTCAAGTCCACTGAGTCGGTGATGCCATCCAATCATCCCATCCTCTGCCCTCCCCTTCTCCTCCTGCCTTCAATCTTTCCCAGCATCAGGGTCTTTTCCAGTGAGTTGGTTCTTCGCATCAAGTGGCCAAAGTATTGGAGCTTCAGCTTCAGCATCAATCCTTCCAATGAATATTCAGGACTCATTTCCTTTAGGATTGACTGGTTGGATCTCCTTGCAGTCCAAGGGACTCTCAAGAGTCTTCTCCAACACCACAGTTCCAAAGCATCAATTCTTCAGCGCTCAGCTTTCTTTATGGTTCAGTTCTCACATCCATACACGACTACTGGGAAAACCATAGCATTGACTAGATGGACCTTTGTTGCGAAAGTAATGTCTTTGCTTTTTAATATGCTGTCTAGGTTGGTCATAACTTTTCTTTCAAGGAGTAAGCGTCCTTTAATTTCCTGGCTGCAGTCACTGTCTGCAGTGATTTTGGAGCCAAAAAGATAAAGTCTATCCCTCTTTCCATTGTTTCCCCATCTATTCCCCATGAAGTGATGGGACTGGATGCCACAATTCTGAATGTTGAGTTTAGGCCAGCTTTTTCACTCTCCTCTTTCACTTTCATCAAGAGGCTCCTCAGTTCCTCTTCACTTTCTGCCGTAAGGGTGGTATCATCTGTGTATTTGAGATTATTGATATTTCTCCCAGCAATCCTAATTCCAGCTTGAGCTTCATCCAGCCCGGCATTTCACATGAGGTACTCTGGATTTAGAAAAGGTAGAGGAACCAGAGATCAAATTGCCAACATCCACTGGATCATTGAAAATGCAAGATTAGTTCCAGACAAACATCTACTTCTGCTTTATTGACTATGCCAAAGTCTTTGACTGTGTGGATCACAACAAACTGTGGAAAGTTCTGAAAGAGATGGGAATACCAGACCACCTGACCTGCCTCCTGAGAAACCTGTATGCAGGTCAAGAAGCAACAGTTAGAACTGGACGTGGAACAACAGACTGGTTACAAATAGGAAAAGGAGTACATCAAGGCTGTATATTGTCACCCTGCTTATTTAACTTATATGCAGAGTACATCATGAGAAATGCCAGGTTGGATGAAGCACAAGCTGGAATTAGGATTGCTGGAAGAAATATCAATCACCTCAGATATGCAGATGACACCACCCTTATGGCAGAAAGTGAAGAGGAACTGAGGAGCCTCTTGATGAAAGTGAAAGAGGAGAGTGAAAAAGCTGGCTTAAAACTCAACATTCAGAAAATGAAGGATGTGGCATCCGGTCCCATCACTTCATGGGGAATAGATGGAGAAACAATGGAAACAGTGACAGACTTTATTTTCTTGGGCTCCAAAATCACTGCAGATGGTGACTGCAGCCATGAAGTTAAAAGACATTGCTCCTTGGAAGAAAAGACTATGACCAAAACTAGACAGCATATTAAAAAGACAGAGACATTACTTTGCTGACAAAGGTCCGTCTAGTCAAAGCTATGGTTTTTCCAGTAGTCATGTATGGATGTGAGAGTTGGACTATAAAGAAAGCTGAGCGCCGAAGAATTGATGCTTTTGAACTGTGGTGTTGGAGAAGACTCTTGAGAGTCCCTTGGACTGCAAGGAGATCCAACCAGTCCATCCTAAAGGAAATCAGTCCTGAATATTCATTGGAAGGACTGATGCTGAAGCTGAAGCTCCAATACTTTGGCCACTTGATGCGAAGAACCAACTCACTGGAAAAGACCCTGATGCTGGGAAAGATTGAAGGCAGGAGAAGAAGGGAAGGACAGAGAATGAGATGATTGGATGGCATCACCAATGCAACAGACAGGAGTCTGAGTAGGCTTTGGGAGTTGATGATAGGGAGGCCTGGTGTGCTGAAGTCCTTAGCATCACAGAGTCAGACATGACTAAGTGACTGAACTGAACTGAACTCTGCATATAAATTAAATAGGCAGGGTGACAATATACAGCCTTGACATACTCCTTTTCTGATTTGGAACCAGTCTGTTATTCTGTGTCCACTTCTAACTGTTGCTTCCTGACCTGCATACAGGTTTCTCAGGAGGCAGGTCAGGTGGTCTGGTATTCCCATCTCTTTCAGAACTTTCCACAGTTTGTTGTGATCCACACAGTCAAAGGCTTTGGCATAGTCAATAAAGCAGAAATAGATGTTTTTCTGGAACTCTCTTGCTTTTTCCATGATCTAATGGATGTTGGCAATTTGATCTCTGGCTCCTCTGCCATTTCTAAATCCAGCTTGAACATCTGGAAGTTCTCAGTTCACGTACTGTTGAAGCCTGGCTTGGAGAATTTTGAGCATTATTTTTGTGAAATCAATGTAAGTGTGCAGTAGTTTGAGCATTCTTTGGCATTGCCTTTCTTTGGGATTGGAATGAAAATTGACTTTTTCCAGTCCTGTGGCCATTGCTGAGTTTTCCATATTTGCTGGCATGTTGAGTGCAACACTTTAACAGCATCATCTTTTAGGACTTGAAATAGCTCAACTGGAATTCCATCACCTCCACTAGCTTTGTTAATAGAGATGCTTCCTAAGGCCCACTTGACTTCACATTCCAGGATGTCTGACTCTAGGTGAGTGATCACACCATCATGGTTATCTGGGTCATGAAGATCATTTTTATATAGTTCTTCAGTGTATTCTTGCCATCTTTTCTTAATATTTTCTGCTTCTGTTAGGTCCATACCAATTCTGTCCTTTATTGTGCCCATCTTTGCATGAAATATTACCTTGTTATCTCTAATTTTCTTGAAGAGATCTCTAGTCTTCCCCATTCTGTTGTTTTTCTCTATTTCTTTGCATTTATCACCAAGGAGGGCTTTCTTATCCCTCCTTGCTATTCTTTGGAACTCTGCATTCAGATGCTTATATCTCTCCTTTTCTCCTGTGCCTTTTGGTTCTCTTCTTTTCTGAGCTATTTTTAAGGCCTCCCCAGACAGCCATTTTGCCTTTTTGCATTTCTTCTTCTTGGGGATGGTTTTGATCACTACCTCCTGTACAATGTCACGAACCTCCATCCATAGTTCATCAGGCACTCTATCGGGTCTAGTCCCTGAAATCTATTTCTCACTTCCACTGTATAATTGCAAGGGATTTGATTTAGGTCATACCTGAATGGTCTAGTGGTTTCCCCTACTTTTCTCAATTTAAGTCTGAATTTGGCAATAAGGAGTTCATGATCTGAGCCACAATCAGCTCTCAGTCTTGTTTTTGCTGACTGTATACGGCTTCTCCATCTTTGGCTGCAAAGAAAATAATCACTCTGATTTCAGTGTTGACCATCTGGCGATGTCGGTGTGTAGAGTCTTCTCTTGTGTTGTTGGAAGAGGGTGTTTGCTACGCCCAGTGCATTCTCTTGGCAAAATGCTGTTAGCCTTTGCCCTGCTTAATTTTGTACTCCAAGGCCAAACTCGCCTGTTACTGCAGGTGTCTCTTGACTCCTACTTCAGGTGTGGCTTTAGGTTTGCTGACTTTTTAAACATAAGAGAATTCAGTCACACTTGAAACAGAAACAAGGACCAAAACCCTACTGTGTTGAAAACAGGCGTCTCCTGTTGCAGTCTCACCCAGTCTTCATGCCTGCTGAGTGTCTGTCACCTCGCGTCCACGTGGGGGCAGAGAGGTCTGTACCAGCCACCAGCCAGCTCTCAGGTGTCCCTGGCCGTCCCTGTGGACATGGCGAGCAGACAGGTCACACAGCGGTCACTGACCCGCAGGAGCTGATGCCCACTCTTCAATGTCAAGCGAGCAGACTTCACAGCAGCCTCGGCCCACCCTTGAGCTCCCCCCAGAAGGACCCCCAGCAGGATCCAGAGGGCAGGGGGCCTCAAGGCCCTCCCTGCTCTTCAGCTTCCCTGGGCCTTTCCCCGGGGACAGTGCTGCTGGGCAGAAGGTACAGACAGACCTTCCTGGGTTTGATTACCTCATGTGAGCCCAAGGTCCCTGTTGGCAGGGACATCTCAAGCTGCGCGAAGCCCGAGATAGACTCCAGTGAGGGCCACCCGGGGGTGGGGGTGGGGACGTGCACCCTCTGAGGTGGGCAGAGAAGGGGAGAGCACCCCAGGTGAGAGTGGATGAGGGGCCAGAGGAGGCTGACGGGGGCCAGAAGGGGGCGCCTCACGAGGTGGGTGGGGGCAGCACCCGGCCCCCTGCGGTTGGTCCTGAGCTGGAGACCAGTGGAATCAGGGACGCAGGGATCGTAGGGCTGGATGGCTTCTGGGGCGGCCGCCGCAGGCCCGGGGCCGAGTTCTGCTTCCACGGTTGGTCTGGCCGCTGTCTGTCTTTCTCCATCTTCAGTCTCTCACATACATATTAAAATAGACGGCAACATCCACCCCGTTTCTCAGGGTGAAGGAAACATCCCCTCACACTGTCAGCCCCCACCACTGCTGTTCACAGGGCACAGGTCCAGCTCCCCCTCACCCCGGCCAGGGTCCCGCCTCTTCCTCTCGCCCACCTCCAGGTCCTAAAAGCAGGCCAGCTGGTCCCTTTCCAAGCACCTTCCCAGGCTTCAGCAATACGTGAACCGTGAACTTCCTGATGTTCAAGCTGGTTTTACAAAAGGCAGAAGAACGAGAGATCAAATTGCCAAAATCTGCTGGATCATGGAAAAAGCAAGAGTTCCAGAAAAACATCTATTTCTGCTTTATTGACTATGCCAAAGCCTTTGACTGTGTGGATCACAACAAACTGTGGAAAATTCTGAGACAGATGGGAATACCAGACCACCTGACCTGCCTCTTGAGAAATCTGTATGTAGGTTAGGAAGCAACAGTTAGAACTGGACATGGAACAACAGACTGGTTCCAAATAGGAAAAGGAGTTAGTCAAGGCTGTATATTGTCACCCTGCTTATTTAACTTATATGCAGAGTACATCATGGGAAACGCTGGACTGGAAGAAACACAAACTGGAATCAAGATTGCCGGGAGAAATATCAATAACCTTAGATATGCAGATGACACCACCCTTATGGCAGAAAGTGAAGAGGAACTAAAAAGCAGAT
>NW_011494949.1:502399-503276 GCF_000754665.1 Bison bison bison
AGGACTAAAAAGACCTACTTGATGAAAGTGAAAGTGGAGAGTGAAAAAGTTGGCTTAAAGCTCAACATTCAGAAAATGAAGATCATGGCATCCGGTCCCATCACTTCATGGGAAATAGATGGGGAAACAGTGGAAACAGTGTCAGACTTTATCGTTTTGGGCTCCAAAATCACTGCAGATGGTGACTGCAGCCATGAAATTAAAAGACGCTTACTCCTTGGAAGGAAAGTTATGACCAACCTAGATAGCATATTCAAAAGCAGAGACATTACTTTGCCAATAAAGGTCCATCTAGTCAAGGCTATGGTTTTTCCTGTGGTCATGTATGGATGTGAGAGTTGGACTGTGAAGAAGGCTGAGCGCCAAAGAATTGATGCTTTTGAACTGTGGTGTTGGAGAAGACTCTCTAGAGTCCCTTGGACTGCAAGGAGATCCAACCAGTCCATTCTGAAGGAGATCAGCCCTGGGATTTCTTTGGAAGGAATGATGCTAAAGCTGAAACTCCAGTACTTTGGCCACGTCATGCGAAGAGTTGACTCATTGGAAAAGACTCTGATGCTGGGAGGGATTGGGGGCAGGAGGAGAAGGGGACAACAGAGAGTCTGAGTGAACTCCAGGAGTTGGTGATGGACAGGGAGGCCTGGCGTGCTGCGATTCATGGGGTCGCAAAGAGTCGGACACGACTGAGCGACTGAACTGAACTGAACTGAACTCCCAGGCTTCCCTGGCCAGGACTCACTGCAGGATGGACTTTGCCTTTGGTGGGAGGGGTAAGTAGAGGGAGGGGTGAGGTGGTGGGCGTGGTGAGGCGATGGGTGGGGTGAGGGGGTGGCAGGGCTGAGATGGGCAGGGAGAGGTGGTGGGCAGGGTGAGGCAG
>NW_011494949.1:504062-505119 GCF_000754665.1 Bison bison bison
CAGCTTTCACTGATGCAGCTCCCGGGTCCTCACGAGAGCCCTTGGGTGCCAGGCCCTGATAGCTGACAATTTCCAGGCAGGTTCGAGCCCAGGGCAGAAATAGTAGTGGGGTCTGCATGGCAGAGACCCCCGATTTCTTGTCCCTAAGTGGAGGGCGCTGTGCATGGGAAAGAGCCTGGAGGTAGGCGGGAGTGGCCTGGGCCTCAGAACAAGGAGTAGCCCACAGAGCTGCCTGGAGGAACCCGTGTGCCACTCGTTCCATGGAGGACACCGAATTCCAGCACAGCCTCACCGGCCTGGGGGCAGCGAGGACAGATCAGGTCTCAAACCAGCCTCAAGGCCCTGCGGGAAGTTCAGTCGCTCAGTCGTGTCCGACTTTTTGTGACCCATGGACTGTAGCACGCCAGGCCTCCCTGTCCATCACGAAGTTTGAGCTTACTCGAACTCAGGCCCATTGAGTCGGTGATGCCATCCAACCATCTCATCCTCTGTCCTCCCCTTCTCCTCCTGCCTTCAATCTTTCCCAGCATCAGGGTCTTTTCTAGTGAGTAAATTCTTCACATCAGGCGTCAAAGTATTGGAGCTTTAGCTTCAGCATCAGTCCTTCCAACGAATATTGGACTATTTAGGACTGATTTCCTTTAGGATGAACTGGTTGGATCTCCTTGCAGTCTAAGGGATGCTCAAGAGTCTTCTCCAACACCACAGTTCAAAAGCATCAATTCTCTGGTGGTCAGCTTTCTTTATAGTCCAACTCTCACATCCATACATGACTACTGGAAAAACCATAGCTTTGACTAGACAGATCTTTGTTGGCAAAGTAATGTCTCTGCTTTTTAATATGCTGTCTAGGTTGGTCATAGGTTTTCTTCCAAGGAGCAAGTACCTTTTAATTTCATGGCTGCAGTCACCATCTGCAGTGATTTTGGAGCCCAAGAAAATAAAGTCTGTCACTGTTTCCATTGTTTCTCCATCTATTTGCCATGAAGTAATAGGACTGGATGCCATGATCTTAGTTTTTTGAATGTTGAGATTTAAGCCAGCTTTTTCACTCTCC
>NW_011494949.1:505219-513777 GCF_000754665.1 Bison bison bison
GTTCCTCTTCGCTTGCTGCCATAAGGATGGTGTCATCTGCATATCTGAGGTTATTGATATTTCTCCTGGAAATCTTGATTCCAGCTTGTGCTTCATCCAGCCTGGCATTTCACATGATGTACTCTGCATATAAGCTAAATAATCAGGGTGACAACATACAGCCTTGTCGCACTCCTTTCCAAATTTTGAACTAGTCTGTTGTTCCATGTCAGGTTCTAACTGCTGCTCCTTGACCTGCATACAGATTTCTCAGGAAGCAGGTCAGGTGGTCTGGTATTTCCATCTCTTTAAGAATTTTCCACAGTTTGTCATGATCCACACAGTCAAAGGCTTTAGCGTAGTCGATTAAGCAGAAGTAGATGTTCTTCTGGAACTCTCTTGCTTTTTCCATGATCCAGTGGATGTTGGTACTTTGATATCTGGTTCCTCTGCCTTTTCTAAATCCAGCTTGAACATCTGGAAGTTATTGCTTCACACAGTGTTGAAGCCTGAAAAGAAAGCGTTAGTCTCTCAGTTCAGTCGTGTCCAACTCTTTGCGACCCCATGGACTGTAGCCCACCAGGGTCCTCTGTCCATGTGATTCTCCAGGCAAGGATACTGGAGTGGATTGGCATTTCCTTCTCCAGATGACCTTCCCAACCCAGGGATCGAACTCAGGTCTCCTGCAGTGCAGTTGAAACCTGGCTTGGAGGATTTCGAGCATTACTTTGCTCGCGTGTGAGATGAGTGCAATTGCACGGTAGTTTGCACATTCTTTGGCATTGCCTTTCTTTGGGATTGGAATGAAAACTGACCTTTTCCAGTCCTGTGGCCACTGCTGAGTTTTCCAAATTTGCTGGCATATTGAGTGCAGCACTTTCACAGCATCGTCTTTCAAGATTTGAAGGAGCTTGGCTGGAATTCCATCACCTCCTACGGGGAGAGCCACTACAAATGCCGACCTAGCTGAATTGGGTTTTTGTTTGTTTTTAGCTCAGTTGTGAAAATCTGAAGTCAGGCTGTGGCTTCCAGGCTTGGGGACTCAGGGTCTGTCTGTGTCGGGAGCGTGCAGACCCGCCAGGGCCTGAGCCTCACCCTCCCTGCGGTAAGCCAGTGATCTGGGTGGGTCTGAGCCCACGTGGACAGCACCATCCTGCAGCCATTCCCACCACAGCTGCGGAGCACACCCCTCCTGACTCAGGCCCTAGGGGTGTCCCTCCTGCTCCCACTGCTCCCTCTCAGGGCCCTCTGCCCTGACCCTCCCCTTTGCTGGGCAACCACCCCTCCCCTGCAGCATGGAGCACCCCCAGTCTCTTTCCACCAGTGGGCCTGGGAGACAGAGAGACAGACAGAGAGACAGGGGCCGGGTGTCATGTCAGTGATTTTGGAATAAGAACCGGTGCCACTTGCTAAAGAATGAACAGTTTTAAACTTTAGTGAGACTTTGGGACTTACGTCCCAGCCTTTTCTCTTTTCCTGGAGGAGCGTCAGGAGAACCTACGTGAAACCCCCAGGTGGCCGGGGAGCCGGCAGCTGAGTGACCCTCGGCCCGGTGCTCCTGCCCACTGCCTCGCCCTCCACACGGGGCTTCTCTGCAGGGCCCTGAGCTCAAGGCAGAGGGCGCTGGCTTCCCTCTCCTGGGCCCCATGAAGCCGGGGCTGGGAATGGACCGGCGCATGGATAATGACCTTGCAGCAGCAGGGCTTCCAGCAGCTGAGGTGCAAACCCCAGTCTCCAGGGAGTCCTGGGGGCCCCGCTAGGGTGCGTGTGTGCACACGTGAGCGTGTGTCCCTCTGCCTGCGGGCGCCACGTCTCTCTGAGCGCCCTCACGCCCTGCTGGCCTGTCCAGACATTACCGTCAGCAACGTGTCCTCTGAGTGTAGTGACCCGCTTCAACCAGGACAGGCTTGTCTGGAGTGACCCTCACCCACCCCTACCCCGCCCCCAAGCCTAACCTCCCCTGGCTGCCCACTTCATGCCAGCGCCCCAAACAGATTTGGAAGGCGATCCCTGGGGTCCCACCTGGTGGAGAAGGTTATGGTACAGTGAAGACACAGGAGCAGCCCAAATAGGCCGTGTCCATCAGGGGTGGTGCCTGGAATGAATGGAAACCCTGGTGCATCCAGAGCCATCACAGGGCAGCGGTGGGGGGACGTCCCTGGTGGTCCAGCGGTTAAGATTCTGCGTTCCCAGTGCATGGGACACAGCTTTGATCCTCCGTCCAGGAACTAAGATCCCGCATCCCACATGGTGTGGCCAGAAAAAAAAAGGGGGGCAGGGGTCTCGGCACCTGGCAGGCTGTGCAGAGAAGTGTGGTTTGTCTGCTTCGTCGATATTCTCAGTGACCACGACCTATGGGAACGTCGCTCTGAAAGGAACTGGGCTGCCTTAGCGCCCAGACGGAGGCAGCCCTCTGTCCAGTGCAGGCGGCCTGCAACCGTGCTCCTCCTCTGAGCCCTCCCCCTGCTTTTAGGGGCCCCCCCCCCCTCCAGCCGCTGACCCAAAGGTGCCCCTAGCCTGGGCGGCCGGCTGAGGAGGGGCCGGTGACCTCGATGGGCGTGGCGAAGCCGGGTCCTCCCTGCCCCTGCCAGGGGCCTCCATGTGCACAGGGCCCGCCACCCTGGGTCTGCCCACGCGGGCCACAATCGCCTCCTTCCTGGTGCCTGGGCTCCTCTGGGCACGCCCCCAGCCCAGGCAGGCTCCTCTCTGCTGTGTCCTCCGCCCAGCCCCCCAGGGGCCCCGCTCTGTTCCCAGGCTCAGTGACCACCTCTCACTGGGGACACTGCTTGGCCCTGCAGTCTGGGACTACGGGTCCCCGGGCCCCAGGAAAATGCTCGGAAGAGGGCAATGCCCAGCCCCCACCCCCGAATCCAGGCCATCCCTGCCTGCTCATCCCCAGGGCCTCTCTCCCCAGATTTAGCCACCCATGCTGAGGCTTTCAGCAACACCACACAGCTGTCCCTCTGCCCGCAGTGGAGGTCCCCGCTCCTCCCGGGAGGAGGTCCAAAGTCCTGGCAGCAGGACCCTCCCCTCCTCCTCCCAGGCCTCAGCACGGGTCTAGGTTTAAGATTAGCAGCACCACCAGGGTCATGACAACAAGAGCCGGAGACGAAGGAGCTGATCCCGGCAGGACGGCCGATCCCTGACTCGGGCCACAGGCGGCCTGCCAGGGCTTGCTCTGTCCTTCCTCTCCGCCCGCCTGCGCGCCCATGTGCTCTTGCCTGCCCCGAGCTCAGCTATGCAGGTCCTGACCTGGGGGGTGACCGGCCCTCAGTCCTGAGCGGTCACCCTGCATGGCTGGTGAAACCCTCCCGACTTCCCCCGGGAAGCTCAGAGGCCCTCAGAGGACGCCTGGGCCCCAGTGCACTCCTTGCTGTGGACGGAGTTGTGTCCCCAGATTCACACGCTGAGGCCTGACGTCCTGTGGTCGCGTTTGGAGGTGGGGCTTCTGGGAGATATTAAGGTTAAACGAGGTCAGGGGTGGAGACCCGATCCCACAGTGTCAGCGTCCTTATAGGAGGAAGCCCCAGGGAGTCTGTCTCTCCCAGGGAGGACACACAAGACGGGGCGTCTGAGCCAGGAAAGGCCTCCCCAGGAGCCGGACTGGTCAGCACCTCGAGCTCGGATTTCCAGACCCCCAAAAACGTCTGCTGTTTCAGCCTCCAGGCTTCAGGTTTGCCACAGTGGCTGAGCAGGCCCAGCAGGCCCACCCCTGGGGCCCTTGGCAGGTCAGGAGCTGAGATCCACCAGCTGTCCAGTGGTTCCGAAGCCCCAGCAGCCAGGGAGGCCCGGGCAGCCCTTCAGCCCCACTGGCGTCCCTGCAGGGAGCTCCCCCCAGCTGCAGGGCTGGGGTCAGCTAGGAGCAGAGCAAAACATGGATCCCCACCACCCCCACCATGGGCCCAGGAGATGGGCAGCCTCCAGGCCGGCGCTGACGGGCAGCATGCCAGCCCCCAGATGGTGCCCTGGGCCGACGAGGGGCCTTCAGCCTGCAGGCCTGCTTTCTCTCAGGTCAGCCATTTCTGGGGTCTGGACTCATTCCAGGGAACCCATCCCTTATCCTTAGCTGTGAAGTGAGTTTCAGGGTCAGAAACACCCCACGGAGAATCTTCTGAATAAACATTCAGGCGGACGGGGTGGGTGAGTGAGAAACCCTCTGGGTGGGGAAGGCAGGTGGATGCCCCAGCCAGCACCTGCCCAGGAAGGACGCGTTTCCCTATGTCCCCAACTGCAGGGGCACCCTGCTGGTTCCTGGGCACTGAACGGTGCACCCAGCCCTGGCTGTAGCCAGCAGGGCCCCAGAGAGGGGAGGCCAAGCCTCCAGCCCGCCGGGTCTCCTCTCTGCCTCCTCTGCCCTGAGCTCCCCAGGAAGGGTGGGGAAGAGGCGGTTCACCCACAGAGAGGAGTACGTCATCCACCTTTGCGCCGGGGTCCAGGTCCCTCTGGGGAGCATAAACGGGCAAACATCCTCTGGCACTCTGCGATCCGCACAGGTCCATCCGCAAAGCACCTCCCAGACCACCTGGTCGCCAAGCCCCTGGTCACCTTCCCTCCAGGTTGACCGTCAGCCAAACAGGTAGTGGTGCCCAGGCACTGGTGTGGATGGTCCTCTGGCCACTACTCCTTCATTTATTTTTTGGGCTCCAAAATCACTGCAGATGGTGACTGCAGCCATGAAATTAAAAGATGCTTGCTCCTTGGAAGGAAGAAAAGCTATTACCCACCTAGACAGCGTATTAAAAAGCAGAGACATTACTTTGCCAACAAAGGTCCGTCTAGTCAAGTCTATGGTTTTTCCAGTGGTCATGTATGGATGTGAAAGTTGGACCCTAGAGAAAGCTGAGCGACAAAGAATTGATGCTTTTGAACTGTGGTGTTGGAGAAGACTCTTGAGAGTCCCTTGGACTGCAAGGAGATCCAACCAGTCCATCCTAAAGGAAATCAGTCCTGGGTGTTCATTGGAAGGACTGATGCTGAAGCTGAAACTCCAATACTTTGACCACCTGATGCAAAGAACTGACTCAATGGAAAAGACCCTGATGCTGGGAAAGATTGAAGGCGGGAGAAGGGGACGACAGAGGATGAGATAGTTGGATGGCATCACTGACGTGATGGACATGAGTTTGAGCAAGCTCCAGGAGTGGGTGAACGACAGGGAAGCCTGGTGTGCTGCAGTCTGTGGGGTCGCAAAGAATCTGACAGGACTGAGTCACTGAACTTAACTGATTGGCTGTGCTCTGATCGCCTTGTGCCCTGATTGACTGGCCTCAAGAAGAAGCTTTGCGCATCGCCAACCTTCCGGCTGAAACTCATCTGGGGTCCAAGCGCTCGCTCGCAGTCAGCCGCTTTCGTCTGGTGGGGCCTGCTTCCTGCAGAAACACTTAGGAATGCATGTCGGGCCTTCGCCCGAGTCTTCCTGGCCGCGGGGCCCGCCCTCCCGCTGAGAGGGTTTGTAGCCGGAGGCGGCGCTCCCCTCGGCTCTGGGTCGTCGTCGTCGTGATCATCGTGCCGGAAACCCGGCTCATGGGGAGCTCGTCCCCCGGGGCCTGTCAGGCCTGCTCGCCCAAGGCCCTTCCTCCTTCCTTATCCAGAGCGGCTTGCCTTCCCGCCTCACCTGGACGCATGGCCTCCCCAGCCCCGCCTCTCCAGACTCGGAGAGCCGGCAGCATCCGCCTGGGCACAGGCTCCGTGGCCTGTGGCCGAGACCTGGCTCTGCCGGGTGTGCATTCAGGCCCTGAAGCCGCGAGACCCAGGGTTCCTTCGGGGTTCCAGGCAGCCTCACACCCCCGGGAGCCCCCAGGAATCGCCGGAGGCCCCAGCCCACTGGCCGTCCTGCTTCCACGCTGACCCCACCCGGAGTCTTATCCCAGTGACCGTCTGAGGCGCGCCTTCCATGCCACCCACAGCCTGCGGTGGTCTCTCCCTTCACGGCCAGGAGCTCAGGCAGAGGCCTTGGCAGCTGGGGCTGCCCCACGAGGCATCGTTGGGGGTCGTGCCTGGGCTGGGCGGGGCCGGAAGGTCCAAGAAGATCCCCCCTGCCTGTCACCTTGGTGTCCCCCACCTGGCCCCTTTCTCTCTCCAAGTGACCTCATCTCTCTCCGTGTGACCCCATCTCTCTCCGCGTGGCCCCGTCTCTCTCTACGAGAGCCGGTCTCTCGCCAGGCCTTGTCTTGCCTGAGCCGCGTTACCACGTGGTTACCCGGCTCCTCGCTGCTGAGCAGAGCAAGCTGCAGCCCAATCTAGATCCGAGGGGTGACCACGGGCCTCAGCACTTGGTGGGACCTGGGCCGAGTGCACCAGGAGCGGAGGAGAGCAAACCCAGGACTCCCAGCACCCGCAGGGGTGGCACGCGTGTGGCCCTGCCAGCGCTGGAGCGTTACCAGTCAAACGTCCAGACCAGACACCACCGTGGAGCATCTGCCTCTGGGTCCATCTCAGCGCTAAGTCCTCAGCCAGCAGGGGACGGGGACACAGAACCCTCTAGCCTTCCAGGCAGGAGGGGCAGCTGGCAGAGGCTGTCCATCTCAGGACACCTGGGCTGCGGGCTGGGCCCCGGTGTATCTGGAGATGCGGGAGGCCCCCTCCTCCTGTGCCCAGAGCCCACATGCCCACTCCGTCCAGATCTGGGTGCTGCCTGGGCCAGTCCCCCACTGCCCATGATGCTCTGTGAAAACAGGTCCCAGCACGAGGCCCAGGAGAGAAACTTCTCTAGCTGCCCAGACACTGTACCCTCAGAGAAGCAGACTGGGCCCTCATCCCAGAGTGTGGCATGACTCCCGGGGACCATGGGGCCTGGCCCCTCACTCAGGCGCCCTCCTGTTGTGTGCAGGAGGGGCAGGGGCTGGGAGCAGGTTTGCCTCTCTCCTCCTGCAAGTGTCCTGGTGGAGGGCACTCAGGGGAGTTTGGCCAGATAAGCCCCCATAGCCCAGGCCCGTCATCACTTTCCAGACTCCGACCACCCACCCTGCATGACTGTCAGGGTCTCTGCCTCTCGTGGGAACAGAGGCAGGTCCCCCATGGGCTGTGTGGAGCCTGGCACCCGTGCCCACAGCTACCATGAGTTGTGGGGTCTGATCACCCATAACTGACACCGATGTTTCTTGTAGCTTCTTAATAGCTCATTATCCATCTCCCAACACCTCCCGTTCTCCACTTCCCACAGTTCTATTAATACACAAAACTACGATACTTAGTATTTAGGAAAAACGTTATTTCTAAGAATGGCCGACTTCTCCCTGGATACCCTGAACCCAGAATCAGTCAGAGGCTGTCACACCAGCTCACAGTGATGCTGGGCCTGGGAGGATACTCAGCTGGGAAGTGACATCGTTCGTGTTCATGGCCCTCTCCTCCCCACCCTTAAGCCATGCCCCTCCTCCACCAGGCACGGGCACCGGCCATGACTCTGCTTCCTCCTGGTCCCTGGGCCCTTGCCTGTCCCCGCCTCCACTGCCCGCTGGGGTCTGGCAACCTGAGCCTCCCACCCCCATGCAGGGTGGGGAGGTGTGGGCACAGCTGCAGCTGCGCAGTTCAGGCTCGCAGCCCCAGCATCCCTGCACCCTTCACCCCTCCCTCCATCTCCTCCTCCATCTCCTCCTCCCTCGCCCCCTCCACCCTTCCTTCCTTCATCTGTTCCACTGTTTGTCCAGCAAACACAGCCTCAGCTCCCGCCACACCGGATGTTGCGGGAGCTCTCGGTTCTCTGCAGAACTGAGGAGCAGTCCATTGACTCCAGCATCAGGACCACCATGGAGCAGATAGTACACTCACCTCCTTCATGGGAAACTCCCCTCCAAAGCCCAGGGGCTGAGTGGGGTCCAGGGCCGATGGGGAGCCAGCCCACCTGCCTGGCCTCTGAGCAGAGCAGTGACAGAGTCCCGGGAACAGTGGGACAGAAGAGGGGGGAGCTGGACACTTGTCCCCAGAGGGAGGGAGAGATCACAGTAGGGGAGGAGGGGATGGAGGTGGGTCTGCCTGTGCCCACAGCAGGGTCAGCGGTGGCAGAGGCATCGGGACGCCCTCCACTGTACGGGAGGAGCGAGGGGAGAGGAGGGAGCCCTGGGCGGGTTCCCTGATCTAATGTCCAAAAAAGGGACCCCCCCACCTGCGGTGCCCGGGCCCTGGGTGAGTGCGCTGGCATCCAGGCAGCCACCATAGGCACCTCTGGGAGGGAGACTCCCCTGGAGGATGCAGAGGTGGGGGACCTGCGGCCCCCACCACTGGACTGGGGTCTGGGGGGGGGCGCCAGGCCCCTTCCCCACCAGGACAGCGTGGCCCCCAGTGCATTGGGGTCTGGTGGGGCACCAGGCCCCCTCCCCCGCCAGGACAGCGTGACTCTTGAAGACCCTCCTGAGGACCCCACCAGGGCAGATGGCTGGAGCCAGGGTCTCCCTCGAAGCCCCCTCCCCTCCCAGGAGGGGAGCCCAGGGCTCCCACCCCTCCCTCAGGTCACTGCTGGAACCCCTGGCGCCCCTCCTCAGGCACCCCCACCCTGCCCCCCTTGCCCTGCAGACCAAGGGCTGGGGATGGGGGGACCGTCCTCGCAAGGGGGACCGGCTTGTCTTTTCAAAATTCAGAGG
>NW_011494949.1:514219-514511 GCF_000754665.1 Bison bison bison
GTCTTTCCAAACTTCAGAGAGGAGTAGGGGGCAGGGCGGGGCTCAGGCAGGCCCCAGAATGGTTCCTCCTGGACCGTTGTCCTGGACGGTCCCATTTGGCACCTTCGGGCTGGCAGAGGCCCTTCAGGCTGCGCACAACAGGAGAGACAGGGTGTGGGCCACAGCGACTATGGGTCTGTGGTGGGGCCGGGCCTCAACGTGGTCCAAGGTGACGCAGGGGATGAGTCGTGGGGGCTGGCTCCAGGCAGAGCCCCGGGGCCGCAGGGGGCAGAGGCTGCCGAGTCACAGAGGG
>NW_011494949.1:514611-515806 GCF_000754665.1 Bison bison bison
AGAGGGGAGGGGGGGAGGAGGCGGGGTGGGGGTTTGGATTCTCTAATAAGCCTTGGACAGGGAGAGGGGAGCTGGCTCCTGACCCCGGGGTGAGGAGGGGCCTTACCTGCTCGGGGGAACTGAGGACGTGAGCAGGGGCTTTCCTGGGAGGCTGTCCCCTCCAAGCCCTGTGGACTTCAGGGTGGAGGGCCCACCTGCTCCCCAGCCACCTCTGACCCTGTCTTTCCCAAACCCCAGTCCTAGCGGCCCCTCCTTCTTCCTCCAACCTCTGACCTGTCCCCCGTCTGAAGACCTTGGTCAGGCGCCCCACCCTCCTGGACACTTTGCCAGCCTCTCACGTGTTCAGAGCTGACTCAGGCACGGCCTGCCCCACGACCTTGCCCTGTGAACGCTGGCTGCCACCCAAGGCCACACCCCGGGCCTGGGCCAGCGGACCCTGCAGCCCAGTGAACGCAGGGCAGGCTCCTCCCTCACACCCGGAGCCCTCCGGCCGCAGGGCCCCCCCGGCCTGGCCGAGTCCACCCCAACCCCTGGCCTCACCCCAGCCCTCACTGGTCCTGCAGCTCTAGCGCCTTCACCCCAGCGCACCTCCAAATCTCCTGCGTCCGCTTCGCTCCGGGGCAGGGCTGTGTCCCGGGGGTGCGCCCCTGATCTCAGGAGGGTCCCCAGAGCTTGGTCTCCTTCCCCTCGCCCACCTCAGGCTTTCGGTGGTGTCGCCGCGGCTGACGTCCAGCCCAGCCTCTGCTGACCACCCTGACGTCACCTCCTGCCCAAGGCTCTGGGGGGCGGAGCCTAGCTGCCTGGGGGCGGAGCCTAGCTGCGTGGTCTGGGCGGCAGGAAGCTGATCACAGCGGTGGTGCTACGCACCACGTCCTTGCCCAGAGCCAACGCTCCTCTACAGGAGTTCCTACAGAATGTGCGAGTGAGCTACGAGAGAGGCCTGCTCAGGACGTCCTCCCCTGTCTTCCTCTCTTCATTCAGCTCTCTCTTACGGGCCACTCTTGACTTCTAATCCTGGACATCCCTGAGGTCTGCCTGTCTGCCCCACCAGGAGCCCCCAGACTGCCCAGTGATGGGTCGCTTCCCCCACGCAGCTGGAGCTGGCACTCAGAGGCGGGTCTCTGCAGCCCCTTCTGCGTCGTTCCCAGGGCCCCTCAGTGTGAGCAGCCAGCCCACCCTGGGTTGCCCCCCCCCC
>NW_011494949.1:515906-516521 GCF_000754665.1 Bison bison bison
CTGCAAGGAGTAGGCGCTCCGGACAGGGCGCTGCAGGGCCACTGTGCTGAAGGTGGTCAGTGGCCACTCCGAGAGGTGTCCTAAGGCTGGAGCCCCACAAATGTCTCCCTTTTTTCAGCTGTGCCTTCCCCCACAGAGGCTGCGGGAACCCAGCGGAGTCCACACCTGGGGAGCCGTCGGCGGGCCGCTCTGGCCCATGGTCCGCGCAGTTCACAGTAGGACTGTTTCTGGCCCTGGGGCCCAGGGAACTGCACGTTCATGCAGATACGGTTCTCAATGGTTGTTTGGGTGAACCTCGAATTTCATTCTCATGATACAAATGCTCCCTGCAAACTACACCCGCTACCAAGCAACCGTGGTACACCTGAGGGGCAGCGGTGCCAGCTCCCCCCCACCCCCACCGCCTGGCAAACGTTAACATGGCCTCGGGTCAGATGCTCCCCAAAGGGCAGTTCCTGCCTACGTGCAGCTGCCCAGGCCGCCAGCAGCCAGGGTCCAGCCCAGATGCTCTGGGCCTGGGACCAGGCAGAAAGGCACAGCTGCTGAGCTCGGGGGACCCCCCCACCATGGAAGACCCCACCCTCCCACCTGCTCTGTGTGGTCTCTGTCACCTAG
>NW_011494949.1:517126-517402 GCF_000754665.1 Bison bison bison
CCCACCCAGGCCCCTGCCCACCCCGCCCTGGGGCTTTTCCCCAGGGACACTGAGTTGGGGGTGGGGTGCAGGGCCTTTTGGAAAAGTACTGGCCTGGAGGCTGCTGAGAAGTCAGTTCCTCAGGTTAATGGTTAATCTGCAGCTGAAGCGTAAAAACAACTTAACCCAAGCAGGGCAGCTACTGAGAGTGGTGGTGGGGGCGGTGTTTGCGGGCCACGCTCACCCCTCTCCCTGCTCATAAACTCACGCCTCACTGCGGGGTGGGGGTCCGTGGCC
>NW_011494949.1:517607-519289 GCF_000754665.1 Bison bison bison
CCCAGCCCCTAGGAGAGGCTGGTGGAGTCCTTGTCCCCGGTGGGGGGACAGGCAGGTGGGAAGCCTGGAGGGGGCCTGGGCAGCAGGGAAGAGGGACGCAGTGGGTGCAGCCACCAGCAGGAAGTGACTGCCTGCGTCAGCGCTAGAAGTTGCACCACTGCACCATCACCAGCAGGAGGAGAAAAGATCCTCTCCCGCCTGGCAACAGCCTAGCCAATGAGAAGCCCCAGCCTCCTCCAATGGGCTACTTGTGTTAAGGCCCCGCCCACCTCCCCATCTCCCTATAAAAAGAGGGTCCTCTACCTGGCTCCCGACTTGCCCCCAGCTCACCTAGCTCACCTTCTCTTGCGGCCGGTGTGGCAACTCTGCTGCCTTGAGTAAACCTGTTTTACTGGTAAAAAATGACTACTTACTGTTTTAGTTTAGCATAATGAAAACCCTCCAACAGCAAAGAGACATGAAAAATGTTAATTCAGCCAGGACTCAGACACACAAATGGACCCTGCGAGATACCAACTCCTAATTCAGTTGGCAAAGGTTAAAATGATGCCTAGCACCTCAAGGGCAAGGGAAACCCACACTGCTGTGTGGAGGTCTTTCCAGAAAGCAATTTTCATACCCTTCAACCTGACAAATCACTTCTAGAAAAATCTGTCCCAGGATTTCAAGATGGGGGAGGTGGTTTTGAACAAAGATGCTTACTGCAGCAAGATTAACAATAACTAAAAGCTGGAGCAACAGAACTGCCCAACAGTAGAAAATGGGTTCTAAACCTTCTATTACGTCCCTACATGGGGGCTTCTGGGCAGTGTGAGTTTTGCAGTGTGGGAAAACAGTATGCTAACTGGAAAATACAAAATGGTGATCATTGTAAGTATGTGTGCTGTGTGCTTGGTCGTTCAGTCATGTCTGATTCTCTACGACCCCGCGAACTGTAGCCCGCCAGGCTCCTGTGTAAATGGGGTTTCTCCAGGCAAGAATACTGGAGTGGTTGCCATTTCCTCCTCCAGGGGATCTCCCCAACCCAGGGATTGAACCCAGGTCTCCCAGATTGTGGGCAGATTCTTCACTGTCTGAGCCTGATTGTAAGTATAATATACTTACCATGTGTGTACACGCATGCACATCAGAAGAAAAGGGCTAAGTTAGCTTTTGAAAACCGTCTATGGATGGTGAAATCATGAATGCTTTTTACCCATGTCTTGCAATTGTCCTGCATTTTCCAAATTACATTGCACATTTCCGCTACAGTAATCACAAGTTATAAAAATATAAATGTGCGCATATTACTATAGGCCTGACAAGACTTGTTTAGAGCATTCAGCTAATGCCTCGTCTGCTTTTTCCAACCACACAAAGTAGGTCGGAGGGCTCAGGGGGTGGACCTGGCCCCCCGGAGACTTCCCACCCCACCCCACCCCCGCCACCACTGCTCCCCGCTGGGCTGTGAGGGCAGTTGTTACCACAAGAAAGGCAGAATCGCACTGCATCCTCCCTGCTTATCTGGGGTTATTTCCTGAAAGACCCAGGTTGGTAACAATCAGTTCTCTAGATAAGCCGGCAGTAAACAAACAGGTGCAGCGGGAGTGGGGCTCCAGGGGACTCTGGCCTGTGGCCGGCGGGGCCGGGGAGAGCGCAGAGCCAGCATCCCGAGCTCCACTGGGCCCGGGGCGGGGCGGGGC
>NW_011494949.1:519565-522065 GCF_000754665.1 Bison bison bison
GGGGGCTCAAGACTCCAGCCCGGGGCTGGGGTGAGGTGGGGGACAGCATGGAGAAGCATCAAAGGTCCCTGGGCCCTGAGGCCGCAACTCAGTAACTGTGACCAGCGGTTCCAGAGCACCCAGCCCCAGGAGGCAAAGGGGGCCGTCTCGAACACCAGCAGGCTGTGCGGCCCCACCCGCCTCTGGTCCCGGAGGCCGGTGCAGCCTGGGTGGCCGGGGGACAGGACTCACGCGTGCTCGGGTCTGTCCTGGCCCTGCTGTCCGGGCCCAGGGCCACCATCCCCACCGGCCCAGGGAGGCGGTGCCGCTCGGCTCATCTTCTGAGGGTTTGAAGTCTGGGGCAACCTCTTAACAGGAATCTGAGAAAAACATGAAGCTGGCTGCCAGCCCTACTGAGATAAAATCTGATAGAAAAAACAAAATTAATCAAGGATGGAATCCACTTACAAATGCTTCAATAAGCCATCTGGTCCTTTCAACTATATTTTTAAAAAGTCAAAGGCAAAGATAAAGCCTTTGACTATGTGGATCACAACAAACTGTGGAAAATTCTTAAACAGATGGGAATACCAGACCACCTTATCTGTCTCCTGAGAAACCTGTATGCAGGACAAGAAACAACAGTTAGAACCAGACATGGAACAGCTGGACTGGTTCAAAATTGGGAAAGGAGTACGTCAAGGTTGTATGTTGCCACCCTGCTTATTTAACTTATATGCAGAGTGCATCATGCAAAATGCCAGGCTGGATGAAGCACAAGCTGGAATCAAGATTGCTACAAGAAATACTAGCAACCTCAGATATGCAGATGATAGCACTCTAATGGAAGAAAGTGAAGAGGAACTAAAGAACTTATTGATGAAAGTGAAAGAGGACAGTGGAAAAGCTGGCTTAAAACTCAACATTCAGAAAATGAAGATCATGGCATCTCGTCCCATCATTTCATGGCAAATAGAAAGGGAAAAAGTAGAAGCAATAACAAATTTAATTTTCTTGGGCCCCAAAATTACTGCAAATGGTGACTACAGCCATGAAATTACAAGATGCTTGCTCCTTGGAAGAAAGGCCATGGCAAACCTAGACAGTGTGTTAAAAAGCAGAGGCATCACTTTGCTGACAAAGGTCCGTCTAGTCAAAGCTATGGTTTTTCCAGTAGTCATGTATGGATGTGAGAGTTGGACTATAAAGAAAGCTTAGCACTGAAGAATTGATGCTTTTCAACTGTGGTGTTGGAGAAGACTCTTGAGAGTCCCTTGGGCAGCAAGGAGATCAAATCAGTTAATCCTAAAGGAAATCAACCCTGAATATTCACTGGAAGGTCTGATGCTGAAGCTCCCATACTTGGGCCACCTGATGCGAAGAGCCAACTCGTTAGAAAAGACCCTGCTGCTGGGAAGGCTTGAAGGCAGGAGAAGAAGGGGACAACAGAGGAGGAGAATTGTGTTGTTATGTGTATTAGCAATATACAATGAGAGGATAAACATTAAGAACAGTATCATTCATAAGAGTGTCCAAAAAAGTCAGACACAAGAAGAAATGTGACGGAAGACTTCCACGTCCTACACACACACACACACACACACACACACACTAAAACAGGACTTCCCTGGTGGCCCAGTGGTTAGGAGTCTGCACTTTCCCTGCTGGGGTGCAGTTTGAGCCCTGGTGAGGGAACTAGAGACCCTGTGAGCCACGAGGTATAGCTGAAAAATAAAAAAAATTTAAATCTATGAAACATTATTGAGAGGAAAAAGACCTACACTAATGGAGGGACGAGCTACACTCATGGTTTGAAAAAGCCTATATTGTTACGATCCCATTTAAACCGCGCTGTAGGTTGAATGCACTTGAATCACAATTCCAGCAGCTTTTCTGTGGAGACTTACAAGCTTGCTCCACAGTGTATGTGTCCTTAAAGAACACGGTCGGGAGGTATGAGACCTGTGATAAAGCTTCAGAGATGAAGGCTGTGAGTCCTGGAGAAGACGGTGGACAAAAAACCGACGGACGCCTGTGGCAAAGCCGGCTCTGCAGGAGGCAGGACAGGGAGGCACTGTGAGCAACGGTGCCCGGCCACCCCCTCCCCCAGGAAGGACTCCTGGTCCACCGAAGGCTGCCTTAGGCAACACAGGACAACTCTGCGAGGATTGTTGACTTAACTTGAACGCTCCCGGACTAAACATGAGACTGTCTTCACGAACCTGAGGGGGAAAAGGTCCTTTAAAGGCAGGCATGTGGGGCAGCACTGTAGGGAGGGCTTCTCATCCCCGGCACCCCGAGTGCGAGGGAAGAGGCTCGTGGGGCCCCGGGACCCAGAGAGCAGGGCTGCGTCCTGGAGGGCAGAGGGAGGGCCAGCATCCCGGATGGAAGGACACCCGAGTGGGCTTCATGGGAGGACAGCGGTGTCGCAGGTTAAAGCCCGCACACGCTCTGGGCCAGCAGGGTCCCCGTGGCCACAGGGCACAAAGGCCAGTGGTGACTGTGTGTGTGGAGCATTCCC
>NW_011494949.1:526084-528149 GCF_000754665.1 Bison bison bison
CCCTGCCTTGACCCCGGACCTGCTCTGACCCCGGGCAGGCTCTGGACCTGGGTCCCCACGGCCCCATCCCTCCACCTGCCCTCCGGGTGTGTGGGGCTGCAGGGACAGAGGTCACACCATGGTCTCCTCTGGCCCCGCGCCGGCCCGGAGAGCTGGACGCAGGGAGGAGGCCTGGGGATGCTCGTGGCTCTGGGGGCTCTTGACCCCCTCCTTGGGTGGCACAAGTCTGTTCTCATGTGGAGAAACTGCGGGCTCCCTGTGGCTCTGTGACGCGCTTGTCCTCCTGAGGAGCAGGCGGAAGGGGCTGTCCTGGGTCCCCCCGGCAACCCCCCTGAATCGCCAAGGGCTCAGCTGCCTGGCAGGGAGGGTGTGTCGTTGGAACCTCTGGGCCAGCTGGCGCTTCCTGGGCTGAGGCTGCCACCTCTGGGGCTGGGGCCCATGGAGCCCAGGAGGTCAGGGCCCCAGCCTGAGTCACAGCCTCTGCCCAGGGGGCCCTCAGGGAGGCCGCTGCCCCTCCCTCCGCAACTTGCTGTCACAACTCCTTGGGGGCCATCCTGGTGGAGGGTCCCTGACTCGGGCACCAGGAGGAGGGCCTGGCTGCTCCCCTGCTCGTGGGACATGGCGGCTGTTCCGGGCTGACCCTGCTGGTGGGTGAAGGCCCATCGCTGGCCCCTGAGAAGAGGGGGCTGGACCCCAGAGCTGGGGAGGGACTCCCGGGGGGAACATGCTAGAAGCAGATTAGGGGTCTTCCCAGAGGTTGACTGGAGCAGACACCATGAGCTCAGACCCCCAGGAGGCCAGATGTACCCTGACTGGGAAGCCTGGGAGGATGCTGCTGGCTGCACACGGCCCCCCAGCTTGGGGGAGGGGATCGCCGCAGCCCCCACGTGGGTCAGGACCCCGCCCCCGGTACCCCCATCCCTCAGGAGGCCTGTCCACTGTCCTCTGAGCCAGCTCATGGGCTGGGAGCCCAGTGGCCCGCCCTCCACGCCCAGGAGACCATCCCTGAGACCAAGGCGGGTGTGGCTGCTGACTCGTCAGGGTGACACTCCCATTCCCGAAGCCCCAGCCGTGGGGAGGCGAGCAGCTGTGTGGCTTGAGGAGCCTGCCTTCGAGGGTCTTAGGGGGCCTCCCACCCCTGCCCATCTGTTCTGGTTTGGCAAAAGCTTAGTTAGTCTCCAATCATTTCCAGGAGTTTTGCGTAATTCAAAAAAGTAAATGATCTTTTGCTTTATTTTTAGCTTCATATTATGGGGAAAAAAAAAAGTCTATACAGAAAAGTAGAGATAGCCACGATGAAGACCCGCGATTTAGGCTTGACTGTCAGCGGCGTTTGTGGTGTTTGCTATGCGTGTGGCCGTGAGCAGCTGTGTGCACGTCGTGTGACCCTGATCATGGGGTCATCATGGTCCCCCGAGCGAGCGGGAGCGTGGTGAGCAGGCGCTATGCCCCGCTGCCCGCAGGCTGGCCGCCCTCCCGTGCTCCCCGGCGTCTGCGCTCCCCCGGGGTCTGCACCGGGCAGGCAGCCGGGCCTGTGAGGCTGAAGGAGCTGGCCCCTAAAGGCAGGTTTGCCCCGGAGGCGAGGCGGAGGCGGACGCGGACGGGCCTGGGGGCAGGACGGAGCGTAGGTCTCAGCTCACTTGGGTTTGAGGAGGACCGGCTGCTGGATCCCTGGGCTCAGGGAGGTGGGGCCCCCTGCGGACCAGGGATGTCCTTCTCATCCTCTGGGCCCCTCGCTGGGCCCCGCCCCCAGGCCTGCACGCGCCTTTCTTCCCGTGTCCCTGGGTGAGCGCCCCGTCGGGCCACTGTGCCAGGGTCTGCACACTCACTTGTAAGTCCGGTCAGCAGGCAGACAGCGTGCACGCTGCGGTCCGCCGCTCTGAGGACGAGGCTGGGGTCTGCAGGCCAGCTGCTGGCTCAGCTGTCCGACCCCGAGAGCCAGGAGGGGTGCCCCCCCGGGGGCGCCTCCACTCCCTGCCCGGCTCTGTCCACCCCAGCACGGCACCCCAACCCTGCCCTCCCGAGCCCTAGGAGGGGCGCCCACCTGGGGGCACCTCCACTCCCT
>NW_011494949.1:528490-529683 GCF_000754665.1 Bison bison bison
GACCAACGGCAGTGGAGCGGGGGTGCCAGGGAGGCCATGGGCAAGGGCAGGTGGCGGTCCTCCCCTGCGCTTCGGGGAAGTGGAAGAGGGGCCCGCGGCCCTCCAGGGCATCTGGGGAAGCGGGCGGTGTCCCAGGGAGCCCGGCCATGGGAGCGAGAAGGCCCCCTCGGCTCCTGTCCACTGTGGGGCAGGGGGAGGGGCGGGCAGCAGCCTCCGTTTCCACTGGGCTTCCCTCCTGGAAGCGGCTGAGGGTCTGTGGTCACAAAAGCCTTGGAGACCCCGAGGCGGAATGGTGCCCCACCTGACCCTGCACCCCGGTGGGCTCTCGAGGCCCTCGCCCCCCTCCCCTCCCCTGCCTCGCTTCCTGAGTTCCTGGAACTTCTGCCCCAGCATCTCTCTGCACACACGTCCTTCCTGGAGCTGATGGTCTCCACTCTCATCTCCCGGGACCTTTGGAACCCGCTGGCCGCCGGGCACTCTGGCTTTCCTGCCTCCTAAGACCTGCAGCCCGCCCCGCCCCTCTGTTTGACACCCCCATTCCCACCCCCACAGCAGAGGGGTCAGTTCACAAATGGAAGACCCAACCCCAAAAGGGAGCCAAGAGCCGCCCATCCCTGGGGAGGGGCCTCCGCTCTGTGCTGCCAGGGCTGGGGGTGCCCACCAGGCGGGCCTCACGATGTGGGGACATGGAGGGCTCGCTGGGCCCAGCCCACCTTTGGGGGCTGCGGTGGACGTGCCCTGGCCCCACCCTCCCTGCCTCTGTAGAAGCTGAGCCTCCGGTCCTGGAGGAGCTTGTGGGGGTGGCTGGGGGGCTGGTGTAGGTGCCAGGATCATGGGGAGCAGGGGAGGCTTCCTGGAGGAGGGGCTGTCTGAGTGGGGTTTTCAAGGATGCATAGGGTTTCCCAATGGTGGTGAAGGGGCAGGGAGTCCCGGGGGAAAAGTGGCATCATGAGAGGAAGGGACAGGATGGGGAGCTTGTTTTCTTCTTGGTGGTTTTGCCCCACAGGTTTTCAAATCCAGCTCCTGAGAACCTCAGAGAGGCAAACCTTACTTCACCTTTCCCTCCATGGACAGAGGGACGGGCACTGAGCCCGCAGCTGGCCGAGCCCCAGACCCCAGGCTGCTGGCTCCCCTCCATCGAGGGGTCTGGCCTGGGGGGGCCCATTCCTGGTGCCTTTCCTTGCGTCCCAGCC
>NW_011494949.1:530406-531199 GCF_000754665.1 Bison bison bison
GGGGGACCTCAGCCCACGGCAGGCCACGCGGGACCCCGGGACGGAGGGGGGACCTCAACCCACGGCAGGCCGCACCGGACCCCGGGACAGAGGAGGGGACCTCACTCCTTGGCAGGCTGCGCCAGACCCCAGGACAGAGGGGGGACCTCAGCCCACGGCAGGCCACGTGGGACCCCAGGACAGAGCAGGGACTTTAGGGCGAGCGTCCCAGGCCAGTGCTGGCGGTCCCGGTAACCAGGGAGCCCGACCACGAGGTCCCCCTCAGACTGGACCTGAACACACTCTTAAGCCCTGAAGCAAGTGTTTCCAATCCTTATCGGCCAGTTTCAGCTCCCAAGCTGCCTGCCGACTAGAGCCGGCGACCTTTGGTAACTCCGACCGTGCTAATATCAGCAGGCCTGCACTCGGCTCAGCACGGGGCCAGGCCAGGTGCATTGGACGGGCTGCCCACCCCCTGGTTCCCCCAGAGCCCGGGTCAGGGGGAGGAGCCCGGGCAGCTGGTAAAACCACGGACTGGGGCCGAGGATGGAGCAGCAGGAGGGGGCTCACCCCTTCAGGGCTCTGGGATGGTGGGCCCACGAGCACCATGAAGGCAGGTGTTCACGGGGCCCCTGCTTGGGGCCAGGCCAGGCCCTGGGACCCATCAGCGAGGGCGGACACAGACCCCCGGTCCAACTGCTCCCTGGCCCAGAGTGGGGTCCCCAGAGCTCAGATGCAGACCCCTTTCTGCGCGGGGTCTGGGCCGGCTTCTGAGCTCCTGGCCTTTACTCCTTCCCCACCTTCCAGTGCGGAT
>NW_011494949.1:531299-531872 GCF_000754665.1 Bison bison bison
GACCCTCGGCACACTGCCCCCCGCCCCACACAGCACCGGCCCTGGAAGAAGCTTGTGCCTGGAGCCCCAGCTGGGCGGCCAGTGGCCCTGCAGCTTCCTGGCGTGGGGACTGAGGCCAGTCCACGGGTAGGAGAAAGTGCCGCTGGCCCTGGGGCCCAGAGGCAGACGGAGGAGGAAAAGGAGAAAAGGCCGAGGGATTAGCCCAGGAGCCAAGAGGGGAGCCGGGCGCAGAGACCGGGAGCCCCCTGCCATGTGCTCCAGGTTCCCCTCAACACACACACACGCACACTCAGGCGTAAGAGTACACGTGGACACACTCAAACACACCTACACACACTCACTTTTACCTGTGCACACCCATGCACGCCCATACATACACAAGGACACACGTGCACACTCGTACACACATGTCACGCTTACACCAAGTGTCTGGATACGTGTGGAGGCACCCACGTGCTCACATACACGCCCTCAGTCACATACACGTGGATACACACACACGTGTGGATAGGCACGTGCACGTACACATGGATTCACACACACGTACACACATGTATACACAGAACCTCGCCA
>NW_011494949.1:531972-535576 GCF_000754665.1 Bison bison bison
CTGTGGGCCCACACCCCCAGGGGGCCTACCCTGGCGCGTGCCCCTCCCTGGACTCCTCCCACAGGCGAATGCCAGCCTAGCGCTCCAGGGACTGGGGGGCAGGCAGCATCCTGTGGGGACCGCGGATGAGCCGGCCACCTCGAGGAGAAGGCACAAGCCCCCCTGTAAATGACTCGATGACCGTCAAGGGCGTGGTCAAGGGCGACGTCCTTAGTCATGTGACTGCCCTGACCATGCCTCCCCGGCCCCCGCAGGAGCGTTCATGATTCCATTCCTCATCCTGCTGGTCCTGGAGGGGATCCCGCTACTGCACCTGGAGTTCGCCATCGGGCAGCGGCTGCGCAAGGGCAGCGTGGGCGTCTGGAGCGCCATCCACCCGGCCCTCAAGGGCGTAGGTGCGTCCATGCCCAGGCTCAGCCTGGGGTCCGGGCTGGCAGCACACGCTGCCCTCTCTTCCCTCTACCTTTCGGGGAGGAGACGGCCCAGGCTCCACAGCTTCCACCCTGAGGCTGTTGCCACCCCTTCCTTAGACTCTGTTGTGGGGGGGATGGTATGGGCTGGAGAGGCTGTCCTGGGTCCCCAGGGAACACAAGGTCCAGTGGGGGCAGATACAGGGGGAGAGCAGAGCCCCCCACTTCCTGCCCAGAGCAGGGACTAGGAGGGACACTGACAGTGGGGGCGCCTTCCTGAGGTCAGGGACCCTTTTGTTCACCCACACTCAGTGGGCCAAGAGGGCCCCCCAGAGATTGCCTTCACTCCAGCACTGACCCTTCATTCCACAGTGACCCCCTTCCAGTGACCAGCACCCCCATTCCAGCAGTGATCCCCTCCCCTCCAGCGACTGCCCAGCCTAGTTGTTATCCCCACCCCGGCACCCCCATACTCCAGCAGTGCCCCCATCCCAGCCATGACCCCCTCCCCAGAAGTGACCCCCACTCCAGCAGTGACCCCCATCCTAGAAGTGACCCCCGCCTCCAGAAGTGACCCTCCACTCCAGCATTGCCCTCTCCCTAGCAGTGAACCCCACTTCAGCAGTGACCCCCCACCCCAGCAGTGACCCCCACCTTAGCAGTGACTCCCCCACCCGAGCACTACCTCCACTCCAGCAAGGACCTCCCATCCTAGCAGTGACCCCCAACTTCAGCAGTGACACCCCGCCCCAGCACTGACGTCCCCTCTCCCCCCAGGCATCGCGTCCATGTTCGTGTCCTTCATGGTGGGCCTCTATTACAACACCATCATCGCCTGGGTCATGTGGTACTTCTTCAACTCCTTCCAGGACCCCCTGCCCTGGAGCCAGTGTCCGCTCAATGCCAACCAGACAGGTGAGCCCTGGGTGGGCTGGTGGGGGCGGAGCTGGCCCGTGAGCAGCGTCTCCCAAATCTCTAACATCCACGTGGTTGTCGCCCAAGTTTAGCAAAAACGCGAGCACAGAAAGGGGCATGGCCTCCCTGCTGCACCCAGGGCCCTGCAGGGGATGTGGGCAGGGGTGAGGTAGGAGGATCTGCCAGGACTAGACCACTCCTGCCTTGGCAGGGTCTCACTGGGCTCCCTGAGCCTGGGGGGCAACCAGGACCCTGGGCTGCTGGGTCTCGAGCAGAGAGAGTGTGTGAGGCTGAACAAGCCACCCAGTGTGGGCTCTGGCGTGAGACCCCAAAGACTGGTGAGCTCCTGAATGACTGCGTGCCGTGACCAGGGCACTGACGCCCAGCTAAGCCCTGGGTCTGTGCCTGCCGGGGGCAGGGTTGGGGGAGGGGACAGGTAGTCAGAGCCCGGTGCACACGCTCCCTGTGTGCACGAGTGTGTGCACGGGTCTGCACGTGAGCATACATGCAAGTCTGTTTGGTTTGGTATGTGCATGCTTATGTGTGTCTACAAGTATGTTCGTGGGCACACGAGTGCACTAAAGTGTGCACACATGTACACGTATGTTGTGCATGCTGTTGGGTGTGTCTGTGCATGCACACTCGTGTATGTGGTGCGTGCTGTTGAGTGTGGGTGTGTGCACATGTGTAAGTGCGTTGTGTATGCTGTTTGTTGCGCGTGTGTGGGTGTGGGCGTGCACACACACGGGTGAGTACATTTGTGCATGTTTGTGTGGGGTGTGCACACACACGTGTGAGTTCACTGTGATGCTGTCTGTTGGGTATGTCCATGCGGGTGTGCACACGTGTGTGCACGTGTGCAGTGCGTCCTGGCGTCTGTCAGTGTCCTGGGCCCACGCTCTCCGCGGCCCTCACTGGTGTGGTGCGGTGTCAGGTTACGTGGACGAGTGTGCCCGCAGCTCCTCTGTGGACTACTTCTGGTACCGCGAGACCCTCAACGTCTCCACGTCCATCGATGACTCGGGCTCCGTGCAGTGGTGGATCCTGCTGGCCCTGACGTGCGCCTGGAGCGTGCTCTACGTGTGCACCATCCGGGGCATCGAGACCACAGGGAAGGTGCGGGGCTGTGGGCCTCTGGGGGACCGGGGGCCCCTTTAGCAGCTCTCAGGGCTCGGCCCCTGCCCACCGCCTGTCTGGGCAGCGCCCCAGATTCAGTGCTGGGCCACACGGCTCCCAAACACACGCTTCAGAAGCCGCAGGCGGGAGCGACTGTGGTGCCCGTCTGGGTGGTGGGAGCTAAACGGTGACCGTGGTGACGAGAGGACACGGAGACCAGAGGGGGAGGCGGGGCCCAGGGTGCGGGAGGAGGGGGCACGGTCCGGGGCTCAGCCCTCCTCCTCGCGGTGGGCCCCCAGCCCTGCCCCCCAACAGCTGCCGCCTCCCCCAGGCCGTGTACATCACATCCACGCTGCCCTACGTCGTCCTGACCATCTTTCTCATCCGGGGCCTGACGCTGAAGGGAGCCACCAACGGCATCGTCTTCCTTTTCACGCCCAATGTGAGTCTAGGCTTCCCGCCCACCCCTGGGCTCCGAGACCCTGTTGGTCCCTGGACACCGGCCGGGCCTGTGAGGGCAGCGCATGCCAGCTCGCGTGTGGCTCAGGGCAGAGGGCCACCAGCTGTCGCCTTAGGGTCGTTTCCCTCTGGCCTCTACTTGGTGGCCTCAGGTGTCACCTGGCCTCCCAGCTCCTGTCCCCTCCTTGGACGCCCCTCCTGGGAGCCCCCACATCCCGTGGTGCGCGGCTGAGGGTCTCTGTTTGGCCTCAGGTTACGGAGCTGGCCAACCCGGTCACCTGGCTGGACGCGGGGGCCCAAGTCTTCTACTCCTTCTCCCTGGCCTTCGGGGGCCTCATTTCCTTCTCCAGCTACAACCCTGTCCAGTGAGTATGCTGGAAGCAGGTCCCATGGGGGCGAGGGGCTGCTCCTCCAGGCACCTGACGCGCAGAGCCCCAGTCTCCCCCTCGGACCAGCTGTGAGGCTGGAGGTGGGTGGGCACTCGCCAGAGCTGAGGCTCCGAGTCTCCCGGATCAGGGGTGGTGGGGCTGGAGGCAGGCAGGCCGGATCCCAGCTGAAGGCATTCTCAGGAGCTGTGGGGAGCGGCTGCAGCCGGCCCCCGGCCCCCCGTGCCTTGGCCTGCGTGTCCGTCTCTCCCCCGAGGCCGGGGCGTCCTTGGCCTGCGTGTCCGTCTCTCCCCCGAGGCCGGGGCGTCCTTGGCCTGC
>NW_011494949.1:536310-536458 GCF_000754665.1 Bison bison bison
TTTGCCCCGCCGTGAGTCTTCCTTGCTTTGCGGGTTCTCCCCAGTTGCAGCGAAGTGTCCTCTCTTGCGGTCCACGGGCTTGGTTGCTCTGCGACCTGCAGGATCTTCCCAGACCAGGAATCAAACCTGTGTCCCCCTGCGCTGGCAG
>NW_011494949.1:536558-539112 GCF_000754665.1 Bison bison bison
GGGGGGCAGCGTCTGTGGGGGCAGAGAGGGGGTAAGGAGAGGGAGGGAGGCGTCCAGGCCTGGGGATTGGGCCACCTGGCCCAGGCTGCCTCTTCGAGGCCTCTGTGGCTGGTGGTTGGAAGGTCCAGGCTGTCGTGTGCGAGTAGGGCTGATGCGCCGCCTCCTGAGCCCAGAGCAGACGCTGGCCAAGCAGGGACCTGAACACCAGCGTCTTCAGCCCCGGCTCCAGGGTCCCCAGGGCGTGGGGGCACCGAGGAGCCTGCAGGCTGCAGCAGGCATGGGGGCCATCACCTGGTGCCTGGTGAGCCCTCCCCCCTCCCTGCCCAGCGGCGGCTCAGCCTGTCCGGCTGGCCCAAGACGCAGCTCTGCCCACCTGTGCCGACGTGGGCTGGCCGTGTGGACACCGCGCCCCCTGGCCTGTCCTCACCGATGCCGCTTCTGTCCACAGCAACAACTGCGAGATGGACTCGGTCATCGTGTCTGTGATCAACGGCTTCACGTCCGTGTATGCGGCCACCGTGGTCTACTCCATCATTGGCTTCCGCGCCACCGAACGTTACGACGACTGCTTCAGCACGTGAGTGGCCCGCGGGTGCCCCGACAGCTGCGGGGGCCTCCACCTCCGAGGAGCCCACCCGGACTGGTGTCAGCCTCGCTCTCTTTCCAGGAACATCCTGACGCTTATCAACGGGTTCGACCTGCCCGAAGGCAACGTGACGCAGGAGAACTTTGCTGAGATGCAGCGGTGGTGCAACGCCTCCGACCCCGCGGCCTACGCCAGGCTCAAGTTCCAGACCTGCGACATGGACGCCTTCCTCTCACAGGTAGGGCCAGGGCAGCGGGCACCTTGGGTGGACACCGAGCCTCCCCTGGGAGTCCAGTTTGGACAAACCTGCCCCGTGCCACACGGCCGCCCACCCTGGCTATCCTGCCCCGCAGGGTCCGGGCACTGGCTCTAGGGCACCAGCATCTACTGGGCCATGGGCCCCGCATGTGAGACCGTGAGATGCCCTCCGTGGGCCTGACCTCTCCCGTGGCCCCGTGCCAAACACACAGAAACACCCCATGGTCCACTTTTACTGGAATTTCTCCTACACAAAGGTCGGAGTCACTGTCACCGTCCTTCTGAAATCACCGGTGGCCATCAGGCTCCCGGGAGTCCCTCCCTGATGCTCACAAGCTCAAGTGCCGGCCCCCAGGACGAGCGACATCTGCTGTGATTGCTCGTAGGCCGGCATCTACTAATCTTAGCTTTGCAATTCTCTTATTGGGAGCCACACAACATTTTGGGGGTGTGTTGAGCATTTTTGAGGGCCTGGCACTGCTTCTCCAGCGACAGCGCCATCTTGCCAGGAGTGGACACAGCAGAGGGTCCTCCCAACTTGGCTGTCCCTGGGGAACGTCACAGGGACCACGAGTCTCAATCCCCCTTCCTTTTAAAAAGCAACCTTCTCAAGGTGCCAGTTCTCGCCTGGAAGCTAGTTTGTGGGGGTTAGTAAGTTTACGCAGTCGTTTTATGCCCTCCTGCCCCCCTGCTAGTTTCCCTTCAGCCGGAAGCGCCCGCCCCCCAGCCCTGGGCAGTGCTGACGTCTAACAAGGACGTTAGACCTCCCGGACTGCTCCTCTGCGATGTGGACTCCATAGTGCTGTGACGACCCCCTGCAACCTCCCCATGGCTCTCTGAGTCCTTGTGCCCCAGGAATGTGTGCAGATGCCGTGACGGTGCCATGGGCCCTGCAGGATCCCGCCAGATCCACTGGCTCCTCATTCAGCCCCTCTGAGCTCAGGGCTCTCTGCGGAGGTTCAACCCCCGGGAACCCTGAGCCTCGAGAGGGGGGCCCAGTGCCCGAGGCCTCACTTACCTGCGTGGGCCACTCCGTGCAGAGTGTCATCCTTACGCACCCACAAGCACGTTTATGGCACTGCCTGCCCCGCGGGCCACTCTGAGCACTGGTGGGCGCACGTCCAGGGGCTCTGTTTCGGCTCTCGCTCAGGCCCGCTGAAGTCGGTTTGCGTGATGGCCTCGGCTATGGGCGGGGTGGGGGCACCCACCGGCGACCAGATGGCAGTCCATGCCCATCTGCCCAATGTTTCTGTCTGGGCTGCATGGGGCCCCAACCACCGCCAGACAGTGTGGTCAACTTCCCAGCAATATAACCGGTTCAGCCTTTTAAAATACACCTAGAGCTAAAAGACAAGAGCTGCAGTCACTCCACAGAATGGCCTGCATCATCCATGACGGTGTGGGTGCCGGCCTGGCGGATGCAGAGCCGTCCAGTGTCAGGGCCAGACCGGCCAGTGGGCACCTCGGAGGGCCCTGGGTGACTCGCCTGCCGCCCTGCAGGGCGTGGAGGGCACCGGGCTGGCCTTCATCGTCTTCACCGAGGCCATCACCAAGATGCCGGTGGCGCCCCTCTGGTCCGTCCTCTTCTTCATCATGCTCTTCTGCCTGGGCCTGTCGTCCATGTTCGGCAACATGGAGGGTGTGGTCGTGCCCCTGCAGGACCTCAAAGTCATCCCCAAGAAGTGGCCCAAGGAGCTGCTTACAGGTGGG
>NW_011494949.1:539665-543375 GCF_000754665.1 Bison bison bison
CACCCCACCCTCTGCCGCCATAGGCCTCATCTGCTTGGGGATGTACCTCATCGCCTTCATTTTCACACTGAACTCCGGCCAGTACTGGCTGTCTCTCCTGGACAGCTACGCGGGCTCCATCCCCCTGCTCGTCATCGCCTTCTTCGAGATGTTCTCCGTCGTCTATGTGTACGGCGTGGACAGGTAGGGGCCGGGGGCGGGGAACCCCATGGTAGGGGGTGCGCAGGGCCGCGCAGGTGCCTCTTCTGTCTGGTGTGGGGTGGAGATGGCCTGAGCCTGGGAGGGCAACGGAGAGGCCATGCAGCTCATGGGGGTTGCAGACCCCGCCCTCTGCGGCGTCCAGATGCCCCCAGGCCTCGGGAAGGGCGCTGGCAGCCGCAGCAGGAGGCAGCCCAGTCTCGGGGCGAATGGGAGAAGGCAGGATGGTGCACAGGCGTTTGCTGTGGGTCGATGGGGCTTCCCCAGGACCCTGCCTGGAGGAGGCAGGAAGCTGGTGTTTTACTCCAGTTCCCACTGCACTGCCAGGCCTGCCCCCAGGGGTCTGAGCAGGGCTCCTCTGCCAGACAGAGGCTCAGGCAAAGACAAGTGGGCAAGTGTGGCAGGGTCAGCCGTCCCTTGGCCAGTCATTCAGGGCATCACGGATTGGCACCGTGTTGTTAATAGAACTTGGACTCACCACCACTCCATAAACGATCTGGTGAAATCAATTAAGATTAAATGCACAAGCCCATGCAGGGGACCCTGTCAAGACCCCCAGCGCTGCACCTCTAAGAGTGCTGGTGAGGCTGCCCAGGGTCAGAGCCCCTGCCCTGCCAAGGGGACTGAGACAGGGAGCCGGACAGCTCCCCTCCTCGGTCCCCAGCAGCTCTGATCTGCCCTTCACATCAGTGTCAGCCTGGGGCCGAGGAGGACGTGGCCTCTGTCAAGAGTCCACACGTCTAGCCTGGCACTAGCACCGCGGGATGGTGGGGCTTCCCAGAGAAGGCGTGTCTGCCAAGAAGGATGTGAGAGGTCAGAGTGCAGCATCACAGAGGAGAGACCGTCTCTCCAGGCGTGGAGAGGCTGCCACCCTCTGCCTTCCGGGGACTAACAGCCCCTCGGCCTCTGCTTCCAGGTTCAACAGGGACATCGAGTTCATGATCGGCCACAAGCCCAACATCTTCTGGCAGGTCACGTGGAGAGTGGTGAGCCCCCTGCTTATGCTGGCCATCTTCCTGTTCTTCTTCGTGATCGAGGTCAGGGAGGAGCTGACATACAACATTTGGGACCCAGCCTATGTGAGTCCTGGGCCTCCAGGGTGGGTGGGTGGGGGCAGGCTCCCCCTCCCTCTAGAGGCAGGAGTGAATCACGAAGGGCGGGCTCGTTGCCCTGAGTGAGACCCCAGCTGCCTGGTTTGCTCACCTGAGGCCACTCTCTCTCCAGGAGGAATTTCCCAAATCCAAGGAAATCAAGTACCCAGGCTGGGTGTACGCCGTGGTGGTCCTTGTTGCTGGGGTCCCCTGCCTGGTCATCCCCGGCTTCGCCATCTACAAGCTCATCAGGAACCACTTCCAGAGGCGAGGGGACCAGCGGGCGCTCGTCAGCTCACTCTCCGCGGCCTCAGTGAACGGTGGCCTGTGGTCCTAGGCAGCCCAGCCCGTGGGGTGGGGGTGGTGTCTGAGGAGGGAGTGGGCTGCACGTGTGTGCACGTGTGTGTATTATGTGAGGGTGCATGTGTGGGAGCGTGTATACATGGGCGTGTGTGTGTGTGTTGTTCATGTGAGTGTGCAAGTGTGAGAGGGTATCTACCGTGTGTGGGTATGTCCCTGCGTGTGTATGTGTGCATATGTGAGTGTATATACATGTGCAAGTGTATGTGTACACGTGTGGATGTGTGTAAGCATGGGTGCATAACAAGGGACATGCTCCTGGTGTGGTTACACACACGTGTGTGTGCACATGGATGTGTGTGTGTGCATGTGAGCACGTGTGGGCAGGTGTATACGTGAGCCAGTATGGGAGTGTATTTGCACGCGTGTGAGTGTGTTTCAGTGTGCGTGCATCTACGTGTTGTGCATGTGTGCTCATGCTTGTGTGTGTGCACAGCTGTGTGTGTACCTGCGTGTGCGTGCATGCCTGTGGCTTTGCTTGCCCACACGTGTTGCCTTGCAGCAACCCGAGGGCCTGGGAGCTGAGGGCGGCCCACCTCCCCCCACTCCCAGAGAGTGGGCTGCCGCGGGGCGGGGCCAGCTGCGCGCGCCCCACTCATCTCGGCCCCTGGGAGCCCGTCTTGGTGCCTCTGCCCTTCCCTCTCGAGGTCCCCTCCGACCTCGGATTCTTGCGGTGAGGTCGGGGCTTTCACCCTGTGACCAGGAGCAGCCTTCTCAGGCCCGTCCAGAAGGGGCCAGTGAGCTGGACAGAACTTGGCCGGCCCGGTGGGGCCCCACCCATCCGACAGAGTCTTGGCCACACCCGGGTGTGATCTGAAGGCTGATCTGCTTAATCCCTGCATGTGGCTGCCAGCAATAGATGAGCAGTTAAATAAAACTCAGCTCGGGTGACTTAAGGCAGACCCCCCCACACTTGGTACATTCTTGAGAGGACATTAACTGCATGAATATTTAGCCAGATGTTGGAAAAGACGGGTTGTAGGATAACTCGGCCTTGGCCACCGAGGTGGAGGACTGCCCGTGCGTCCCGAGCGACGTCAGGGACCGTGAGGGCAGGGGGACTGTCCAGCTGTTGCTGCTCAGTGAAGCCGGCGTCGGTGCGGGGACGGGATGCCACATCCAGCCTCCTCCAAAGTTACGTGAACTTGGGTGTTTGTTTCCAAGAACCAGTCACCTCCACTTTCCATGCAAGAGTCTGCAAGTTTATGTTGAACTGGACTTTGCAAGGATTCTCCGTGCAGGACCAGGCGGCCGAGTGGTGGGTGGGAGACTCCTGACCAGCACCCTTGGCACCCACCTCCTGTGCTCCCAGAGCTGCCGACCCCGTTGGGAAAGCTGCTCAGGACCCCTCAGATACACCCCGCCCCGCCCCACCCCCAGGGTGCGTGGACGGGAGGCACACTCCCGGACGTGACCTGGGTGGGGCTGGGCCGTCTTTGTCTCTTGGTGACGGGTTCTTTCACAGACTTGATGTTTTGCAAATTGTTAGAAATTTGGGTTTTGTGGGTGTCGTGTGTGCCTGTGTGAATAAATCACTCTCTTTCATAGTCTTGGCCTAAGTGTTGTCTAAATGAGAGACAGACGAGCCCCAGCCTTGAGGGGCCGGTGCAGGACTGCAGGTCTGCTGCGTGAATGGAGGGCCCCCGCCCCCCACCATTGCCCCAGGCTCCCAGCGAAGTGCCCTCACGTGGGGGCTACTGGTGAGGCCCCTGGGCCGGGGCACAGGGAGAGGCCTGGCCTCGCCACTGTCTTTCCTCTCCCATGCCTTTCCATCTGAGTCGCCCTTCCTCAGCGGGACCTGCTTCCGGGGCCCCGTGTTTGGGACCATGCAGCCCGGCTGAGAGAGGAGTGTCCAAGGAAAGTGAGATTGTGGATAAGGGGCCCAGTCCTGTCCTGGTGGAGGCGTCTGCTGGGTGGTGGGGGCAAGGGTCCAGGGAGCCCCCAGGGGGAAGCCTCAGCTAAACCCACCGTGTTGGCTCGTCCCGGCTCCAGCCCCCAGACAGGAGGGAACCCGAGCTGAGGGAAGGGCTCACATACCCCCTGAGCCTGGCCAAGCCCCTC
>NW_011494949.1:543475-544524 GCF_000754665.1 Bison bison bison
CCAAGCCCCTCCCCATGCCTGGCATCACCCCACCCTGCCACCCTCCCAGGGAACCCCTTGGGGATGCAGGTCGCCACCCCACCACAGCTCATAGTGGGCTCACACTGGCAAGGATTCCTGGGCTAGGGGCTGGGGAAGGCCAGGGGAGGGGAGGTCTTCTGGAACTCATCTGGACATCCTCTGCAGAGGAGCACTGTGAGCCAGCTGGAAGGGGAGCACCGGGAGCCAGACAGAAGGGGAGCACTGGGAGCCAGGTGGAAAGGTCACATTCAGGCCATCTGAGAGGTCTGGACATCTTTGGAAAATAACTGGCTTAAAAGTAAACATAGCACCTGTCCTGGCAGCCCTACTTGGGCATTCACCCATGTCCACGCAAAATCCCGTTGCAGATGTTCATTGCAGCTCTTCCTCACGACCACCCTGGTCAGTGCATGGGGGACACAGCACCCCACAGGCCATATAACCACCCGCCAGGCGGGTCTCCAGAGACCAAGGCCTGTAGCCCAGCTCACACCGCTTACACAACGTCCCTCTCCGGGGAGGGAGAGCAGAAGCAGGCCGTCGGGGGTGCGGCCACATGAGGGACAGGGCCCCTCCTGGGATGGCCGTGTCCACTGCGTCAGCCGTGATGCTGGTAGATGCCTGCAGGGTGCCTAGTGGGGGCCCATGGGTGCTCGGAACTGCTCCTGACAGCCACACGTGAGCCAGCAGTTATTCCAGGAAGTTTATTAAAAGTGAACAACATCCATGGAACAGGTAAGTGGGCCCCAGCCTCAGAACCCCTGAGCTTCTCGCGTTGGTGATGGCGGCCACAGACGTTGGGCAGGAGTGGGCGGGGAGGGTCCGGGGTCGGGAGGGGCACGCAGTTGGAGGGGGCTGTTACCGATTAACCAGCTCCACTGGTTTTCCTTTAAATCACAAAAAAGCACACCCACAGGGCAGAAGACTGGCAACTTCCTACCGCTGTGGAGGCTCTGGGCTGTGGCAGGCATGGCGCGCACCCCAGGGCCCGACCAACCTGTGGATGGCGGCGGGGAGGAGCGGCCAGC
>NW_011494949.1:544624-548707 GCF_000754665.1 Bison bison bison
GGGACAACAAACTCCAGTACCTGCTGAGCTGCGTGGGCTTCGCTGTGGGCCTGGGCAACCTCTGGCGGTTCCCGTACCTGTGCCAGACGTATGGAGGAGGTGAGCCTCCTGGGTATGCCCCCCCCACCGCCGCCGCCTCTGGGGTGTGGAAACTCCCACCCCCAGCGATCTGTCCCCCGGAGCCCAGCTGGCAACAGCTTTGCGGTGCTGCTCAGCAGGCCGCCCGCCCAGGCTCCGTCAGGGTCAGGGCGCCGGGGCCCCCTCGCCAGCACTGTGTCCTCACTGACCAGACCCCAGAGGGCAGCCAGGGGGCCGCAGCCACATGGGGAGCTGAGATGGGCACCCAGGCTCCCGCACGAAGCCCACAGCAGCATCTGGAGCCACTGGGCGGGGGCACCTCGCTCAGTGGCCCGTAGCTGTTGGTGTCACACCTGGTGTTGGGGACAAGAGGCGCAGACCAGGTGGACAGCTACCCTCAGGGGATGGATGTGGGGTGTGGCTCGCTGTGTCCCCAGGCCCAGGGCAGGGGGCTTCCCGGGCAGAGTCACCCCATCGTGGTGTCTGACCCAAGGCTTCCCCGAGGCCTGTGCTTCCTAGAGCCTGCGGAGCTCCCTGCCGAGGCAGGCGCTGGTCGAGTGTCCCCTGCAGGGCAGCGGCTCTAGCCTCCTGCCTCGGAGACGGGGAGGCCGAGGTGGTGAGGATTCAGCCCATCTCCACCCAAAATGGGGGAGCAGGGGATCAACACAGAAGGCAGAGTCCGCATGAGCACCGCCCACCAAGCTTCCTGGTCATGCAGACACGGCATCTTTGAGGTCTCCTTTTCCTGACGATAAGATCTGGGGCATGTGGGAAAATCTGAACATGCAGACAAATGGCCAGACATTCCTCTGTAACAGCTGCCCTGGCGCCAGAGCCTCCGTGGGTCTGGGGTGGGGGGGCGGCCGCACCTCCGTGAGCGCGGCGTGGAGAGCATGGAGCTCCCTGGAGCGCCAGCGCAGACCTGAAGCAGGGCGCCCAGAGCCCCCAAAGCCTGTCGTGCCGGGCCAGGGCCTCGGCGACCCTCCACGCACGGGGCTCCGCCACCTGCAAGCACAGCACTGCCTACAGCCTGACCCGCTACCCAGAACGGCCAGAGCGGGGGCCCAGGGCCCCCGCCCCATGGACACCGCCTCTGCCTCCATCCAGACATCGAGGCTGCGGGCGCCACCCGCCATGCCCGGGGCTCCGAGACAAGCCTGTAGGGTCCAGGATCCAGCTTTCCCAGGCTGGAATCTCTCGACCAAGTGCCACGAAACAAGCTTCTCACGCGGCGAGAGGCCCTTCTCCGTCTGCTCTGACCACCTCTGGAGACCCTGAGACAGGGCGGAGGTGACAAGCAGACAGGGCATCGCCTGGTTCGCACCTGCAACCCCCTGACGTCAGGACTGTGCCTCCACGTCATGGAGGGAGGCAGCGTCATCACAGAGCTGAGTGGATGTGGACGCGGGGCCGTCCGGGGCGTCACATACGCTCCACTCTGCAACGAGCAGAGGAGGCGGAAGCACAGTGCCCGGTGCTGATCCCGGCTGCTGACCGCAGGGCTCCAACCCGGGCTGTGGCCGGGGGGTCCCCCAGGGAGCTGCAGAGGCCCCGATTCCTGCTCTGCCCTGGAGGCCTGTGGTTTAGTGTGGAGCCCTGGTGTCCAGCAGAGTGAGCCCTCTCGGCTCTTCCTTTAAACTCTGCCGCCGCCTTCCCGCATAGACTGCAGCCGTGGCGTGTGGGCCGGGGGTCGGGCCGGGGGTCGGGCCTCATGTCCGGTGGGGTGTCCGGCCTGGCCCCTGCGGTCTCCACGGGCTTGGGATGCAGGTCTCCCCTCACCCCGTGTGCCCCTCTCCTTCCATCCTCCCGTGGCTCTTTCCTCAAGATCACGGGCGTGTTTCTCAGCAGCCCACAGGCCCTTGCCGCTGTTCCGACCAGAGGCATCTTTTCTTACTGGACTGAACAGCTGTGTGCCATGCCCCGCACCCCCCGGGCTCTGCCCAGACCCGCCCACAGGGGACGGCACATAGCGGCCGGCCATCTGATGACTGTGTATTCCTTGTCACCGGCTCTGCAGTGGCCCTTCAGCTCTCGGGGCGGGAGCACCGAATGTGCGAGGCTTTCCCCACACTGACCAGGCCTCTAGTTCTCAGTGGACGCCGACTGGGTGCCCCAGAACCTAGCCTGCCCGCACAGGCTAAGGGCGGCCCCATAAGACGCCCCCTAACCTCAGATGCCAATCTGGAGTAGCAGGTCCCCAGGTTACAGTGGCTTCTTCCGATTCTTTACAAATTCAAGGGGTCCCACAACCCCTCTTAAGACTCAGTGGTTTGCTGGAATAGCTCGGGGAAACACTCAGGTCTACAGGTTTATCATGAAGGGTGCAACCCAGGAATGCCGTCCAGGAGCGATGCAGAGGCAGGGCCCCCCAGCACGGCCGCCTCCTGTGCCTCCACCAGGCAGGCCCTTGACGGGACCCTGGGCCGCTGGCTGGTGACTCTCAGTCTGCCGCTGCGGGAGGGCCGGGCTGGGAGTCCCAGGGGTGGGGTCGCCCTGCCCCTCCAGCTCCCGGCCTGTGGGGTCAGCTGGGTGAGGCTGAAGGACATCAACAAGCTGCGCCCCTCGCCCGACCCCCCGACACGCCTAGGGAGCTCGGGGGCCGAGCCAGGACAGGGCCAGACACGCTCCTCTCAGTTCAGCGCAGCGTCCCGGATCCGGGGCCCCAGCGCCGGGTCCACGAAAGGGGGACCAGCTCTCCTCCTGCCTTGTAGTCTGGCAGAAACAAGCCTGCCCCGCGCCACCCCCACTGGCTCCCCCTGGAGTCAGCATGAGGGGGCGGGCGCCCCCCGGATGTAGAGCCCCCAAGCCTGGCCCCCAGCACCCCAGCCGGGCCTGTGATCTGGGCCCCCGTCCCCACGGTAGTTGCGTTGGGGCTGAAATGAGCCTGACGCACAGGCTGGACACTGCTCAGCACCGGGTCACAGAAATGCCTCCTGTCCCCCTCTCCCCAGAGCCGGGAGACTCAGCCACGGGCCAGGCCCCCCATCCCTCCCTTCCCTGTCTGTCCCCTCTCCCCAGACCTCTCCTTGGGCCAGACCCTCTCACGCTGCCCTCAACCAGCCCCTGAGGCCTCCATCTGGACCCCGTCCAGCTAGGGCCTCCCCCTCAGACCGGGCAGGGACAGGGGAAGGGGGCCAAGGGCCAGTCAGCCCGGAGGCCTCACCCTTCCCGGATGGTGGCTCAAACACGTGGGGCTCAGGCCCTGGGCGTGCGGCTGTTCCAGGTCTGCCTCCGCCATGCTGCAAGGTGTGCGTCCTGGGGCCTGAGCGTGCCTCAGGAGGGCACCTCCCTCAGTGACCTGGACCCCGGGTCCCTGGTGACCCCCGGCCACAGCCCCCGCTGCAAGCCCTGCCCGCAGGGGCCCTCCTGCCCTGGAGGCTCCACCTGGAACTTAAGTCTCTAATGTACTTTGCCTTTTTGCTGCTGCATGGGAGACACTGAGACGCACCGTCTGCCCACATGCTGGCCCCGGCGGCCCGTCAGGCCGACATGGCCCAAGAGCTCCATGGCCTGGCTGCCCTCAGGGTTCTGACTCTGCATCCACACTTCGGATGGTGATAGAAAAAGCCAGCACGAAGCTGTGCTGGTGAAGAGCACGGGGCCTTGGTTCGAGGGAGTGGCTCTCGGAAGCTGAACCCAAGCTTCCCGTGGACAGTGGGGAGAGCCGTGCCCACAGCAGCCTGTGCTGTTGGTCAGGGCCTGATGGTCTGTGCTGCTCCCTGGGGTCCCCTGGACCCGTGCAGGCAGCAGCTGCGGTCAGCCAGGCAGCGCTGAAGCAGCCACACGCGCCGGCCCAGGGCAGGCAGGTTCCCAGGGTCTGGACAGAGGATGTGCAGCTGAGACTCCCACGGCGCACACAGGGCCGATTCCGCCTCTGGCACTCAGTCCTCCTCCTGACAGTGCAGGAGCGTCCTGTGGGGACCCGTGTCTCCCCAGCAGGCCTGCGGGCTCAGGGGTGCCCGGCCCCCTGCCACCTGCCAGGACCCGCGCCATCCACGTGGTGCA
>NW_011494949.1:548807-549407 GCF_000754665.1 Bison bison bison
GGGAGCCGCCGTGTCTGCCTGCCTGCCTGCCCTCAGGTTCTTGCCGAGAGGCAGCTCTGTCTGAGGGGCCCGGCACCCAGGCCCACCCTGCTGTGTGCACCCCAGCGTCTGAGCAGGGGTGAAGGGTTGGGAAGGGCTTTCCACCTCAACCCAGGGCACCGCTTGGGAGACCTCCGGTGACCACCTCCTGCAAGGCCCTGCCGTGAGCAGACCAGCTCCCCGTCCCAGGAGCCCGGGAACCGGGGGTGTCAGGGCCCCAGTGAGAACGCAGCTCGGCCCACGTGTCAGTGGGAACCCCACACAGCCCCAGAGGGTGGGGGACTACAGCTTTAACACAAGCAAACCCCCAACGTCAGGGCTGTCTCCCTCGGTGGCCATGAATGCTTCTCCTTATCCCCCCCACAGCGGCCTGTGTCACCCTCACCAAGGCTGGGCGGGGCAGAGGGCAGAGCCCACTGACAGCCACGTCTCTGCAGGTGCCTTCCTCATCCCCTACGTCGTCGCCCTGGCCTTCGAGGGCATCCCGCTGTTCCACATTGAGCTTGCTGTCGGCCAGCGCCTGCGCAGGGGCAGCATCGGGGTGTGGACAGCCATCTCGCC
>NW_011494949.1:549514-555386 GCF_000754665.1 Bison bison bison
CTCGCCCTACCTGGGGGGCATGGGTACGTGCCCCCCATGACCCTGACCTGCAGCTGCTCCGTGGTGGGGGGCGTGCCATGCGTGTTTGCTGGGTGTTCGCTCGTCATACCAGTGCATGCCCGGTGGTTCGGAACGGAAGGTGCAGGGGTCCCGGGCACGCAGGTCCCCAAGGCAGGAATCAGGCATGACAGCGGAGGCAGGAGTCCACCCCAGAACAGCAGCTCGCTGGCCCACGGTGCCCAGTCCATGTGCACGGGGCCCTGAGTGCATGCGACCTGGGACCTCGTGGCACCTGGGGAGACTGGGCAGAGGGCAGCCCTGGTTCCCCGAGTGCCTGTGAGATGGGCTCTGCCGCAGACGGCCCCAGCATCGCCGGCAGGCCTGTGGCATGCCTGGTGGCTTCGGGCTGCCGGAAGGCCCACCTAGAAGCAGGCCGAGGCTGGCGGACAGGCCGCTGAAGCCAAGCCAGGAGGGTGCCAGCCAGCGGGCGGGCAGCAGGGGCCTCAGGGTTGACGCAGGGAGCGGATACACAGGCTGGGCGCGAAGAGGTCCATCGGGCCGCCCAGGGAGGCGCTGACCGTGCCCGGTGCCCACAGGGCTGGGCTGCTTCACCGTGGCCTTCCTGGTCAGCCTGTACTACAACACCGTCCTGACCTGGGTGCTCTGGTACCTCCTCAACTCCTTCCAGCACCCGCTGCCCTGGAGCGCCTGCCCGCTCGACCCCAACCGCACAGGTACTGCTGTTGGGAGAGATGCCCAGCGTGGCCGGCCCCCCTGGAGCTGGGTCCTGCTACCCCGCGCTTGCCCGTTTGCTGTGGGACCCCGGGCCCCCCTCACCAAGTAGCACCCAGGCCCTCGAAGCTGCTCACACACCCGCCAAGGAAAAGTGTGTGGGTTGGGCTGCTCATCCCCCTGAATTAGGTCTTCAGGGGGACACCCCCCCAGCCCAAGTGCATGCCCTCTGCGGAGACCTCAGGTGTGGGGAGTACTCATGGTTTTCAAGTGTGCTCATGAACCCGGGTGGGCCTCTGTCCCCGCGGGCCCCCTGTGCCAGCTCGTGCTAGGCACCTGCTGGACAGGCTGAGCAGCTGCAGAGGCCCCTGGCGGCCAGCCCCCCGGGCTCGCTCCCAGGGTGGCGGGGTCCTGCCGGGTCCCTGTGGCCCGCGGCCCACCTGTGCGGGCCCTGCCGGCTCCAGGCCTTGTGCAGGAGTGCCGGGGCAGCAGCCCCGTGAGCTACTTCTGGTACCGGCGGACCCTGAACGTCTCGGCCGACATCGGTGACGGCGGCCCGGTCCAGTGGCGGCTGCTGGTCTGCCTGGCCGTCTCCTGGGCCGTCGTGTACCTGTGCGTCATCAGGGGCATCGAGACCACTGGGAAGGTGAGCCGCGCAGCCCGCCCCCGGGCCCCTCCTCACTTCATCTCCTCGGCCTCTGGGGTTCAGAGGTTCTGTCCGTGTCCCTGGAGAGCTGGGCTCCTCTCACCGTGAGGTGAACCTCCTCGGCTCGGTGACAGTCTGCACTGAAATCCTCTCTGATGTTAGAACAGCCATTCTGGCTTCTTTGACTGAATTAATTTTTTTCCAGCTCTTTTTCTTTTTGTATGTTTGGGTGTTTGTGTTTAAAATGTGACTCTGGTAGACAGCGCGCAGCTGGCTCTTGCTTTTACCCCCAGTCTGACTGCCCCTGTCTTCTTCCTTTGGGGTGGTTGCACTGACCGCGCTGTCCATCTGGCTGGGTGAGGCCCATCGCCTTGTATTTACTTTCTGCTCATCCCCTCTGCTCTTTGCTCTCGTGCCGCTCTTTCTCTGAGGTGTTCTGGACGCCTCTCTATGTCCTTTGCTCGGCGGCTGTAACTCGGTGGTTGGATTTGGAGCTGCAGCCCACTCTGTCTCCCAGCAACGCTGCGCCAGGCCACAGAGGAGGCCTCAGCATCGCCCTCTCCCTCCAGTGGCCACGCTGCCATCACACCTTTCACTACAGCGTCATAAGCAGCAAGCGCAGCCTCAGCACTTCCTTTTTTCTTTGCCTCTCAGCCTGTGGGGTCTTAGGTCACCGATCAGGGACTGAACCCAGGCCTGGCAGTGAGCGAGGTGAATCTTCACCTAGGGAACGCCCACATTCTCAGCATTTTTGTTTTAAACACTGCATTATCTTTTAAAGAGACTGAGGCAATGAGAAAAAATACTGAAAGTCACCTCGCTTCCACACAGAGAGGACCAGGGGAGCCTGAGTCTGTGCCTCCCACGTTTGCCTTTCAAACTGCACCCAGCTCCAGCTGCCCACCCCTCTTCCTCCCGGGCTTCGATGAGTCTGGTACTTTTCTCTTCCTCCCGGGCGTGGATGAGTGCCCACCCCTCTTCCTTCCGGGCTTGGATGAGTCCGGTACTTTTTACGTTTGTCCTGACTTCAACTGTGACTACACTCCACGCATCTCTGTGGGGCCTCCCGATGGTGGTTGTGGGGGTCTGCGGGTCTGAGTGTGTGTGAGCTCCTGTTCTGTATTTCGGTTAACGTGTGGGGGTGATAATTACTCTCAGGTGAGGGGCTCCAAGCTCGAGGAGACTGGAATTTCAGACCCAACCAACCAGCCAGAAACCCAAATAGTCCTGCACGAACGTCCCTGAAGATGACCTGGGTGGCCGCACCGTGTCTGCATTTGGGGTCTGGGCTCAGGGGGAAGGGTCCCCGTTTGCCGATTTAATTTTTTGCAGACGCTATGTGCGCAGACCCTCCCCAGGCCTGAAAGAACTGGGGACTGGTCCTGCTCGGGGAGAGCGTGTGGGCAGGTGTGCGCCCCACAGACCCCATGAAGAGGCCTTCTGGGGCCTCAGCATAGAAGGAGGAGGGGCCTGTGGACCAGAGGGAGGCCACTGCCCACCGCGGTAGAACCCTCGCGTGAGCCTCGGGGCAGCCCAAGCCCCTGAGCGTGACTGGGGCCCGCCGCCCGCTGTCTCCAGTCAGACCCCACGACCCAGCAGTGGCCCGAGGCCGCTCCTGAGCCCCGCTGACTCAGGAGTGGATGCAGAGGAGACTGATGACTCCTGAGCCCCGCTGACTCAGGAGTGGGTGCAGAGGAGACTGACGACTCCTGAGCCCCGCTGACTCAGGAGTGGATGCAAAGGAGACTGATGACTGGCCTTTTCAGGCCATTTATTTCACGGCCCTGTTTCCTTACCTGGTGCTCACGGTCTTCCTGGTCAGAGGGCTCACGCTGCCCGGGGCGATGCAAGGACTGACCTACCTGTTCACCCCTGACGTAAGTGGGCCCCACACCCAAGCTCCCCCACAGGCCCAGGCTCAGGAAACAAACAAGCCGGGCCCCCCCAGCCTGGACCCTCCCACCCTCAGCCAAGGGAGCAGAGACGGCCACAGGGAGGGGCGGTCCAGCGTCTCAGGGGTCAGGTTTGGAGGGCGGGGAGCAGAGAACGCGGGCTGGGATGCAGGGGCGTGTGAAATGGGGGTGCGGGGGAGACGCCTGGTGGGGACCTCAGTGTCCCCCGCAGGGTCCCAGACCCCACGTCTCTGAGGGGCTTGTCCAGGAACACGAGCCCGCCAGGAGAGGAGCCACGGGGCCATCCCATGGTCTCTGGAGCCCCAGGGGCTGCACAGCTTAGCACCCTCAGTCTCCCAGGCTGGGCCCCTTGCTGGGCACGTGGGTGGGGTCTGTGGGTTCCCCAGTGGGAACACCAGGCCCTGTGTGCAGGGGGCCCCGCCTGGCCCGCGAGTCCTCGAAACCCCTAGCCTGCAGGGAGCTGAACCGACCCCGGATCTGACTCCCAGCCCCGAGAGGGTCGTCCTCCTGTGGATGGGCCCAGGGGGCGTTCCGCATCAAAGCAGGGAGCCCGGACTGCCCGTGTCATCACACGCGCTCCTCACGAGTGGTCCCAAGCTGTCTCGGGGCCTGGGTGGGCACACGGCTCGTGGGAGCGTCCCGGGGATGCTGGGCAGTCTTGACCAGGAGCACCAGGCTGGGGGCCTGTCTGCGACCACGGGTCCCCATTCCCCTCCAGCTGCAGGTCCTACAGAACCCCCGGGTGTGGCTGGACGCCGCCACCCAGATATTCTTCTCCCTGTCCCTGGCCTTGGGAGGACACATCGCTTTCGCCAGCTACAACCCACCCAGGTAGGCTGGGGCTGGGGCCAGGGGCTGTGCTGCGGAGGGCATGCCGAGCAGCTTGTTGTGACATCCTTCCTGGAACGCGGGGTCAACCGGTGTGAGCCTCTGATAAGCACCTCTCGGGGTTCTGGCAATCACTGAGTCACCCTGAGGGCCGGGAGGCTGCCGCCCTCTGAAGCAGCTTGCAGCAAGTTCTGGAGCAGCTGCCGGAAGGGAACTGGGGTCATCAAAGCCAGGAACAAGGCTATAACCCAGGGCTGCCCGTGTGACACACGTGGCCATAAAAGCAGAAATACAGACTGTGTCAGCCTCCAGGGCACTTAGACGCCCGGGCGCCCGCCTCCTCACGACGCCCAAGCCTGCCCATGGGTCATAAAACATGGCATGAGCGATGACGCGCTGACAGCAGCCTCCGCGCGGGTCCGTGGGGGCAGCGGGCGCGCGGGGGCGCAGGGCCCGGGGGCCTCCAGTGGTCACTCCTGCTGTGCTTCTGCCTCCGCCCTTGCACGGCAGCCACTGTGCGTTTCTCACCTGGAGACCAGGCACCCACACCCAGGGCCCCCAGCTCGCTCCTGCCCCGAGGCCGCAGAGGAGACGGGCCCTGAGGGTTGGCACCAGCTGCCGCCTCGAGCTGGGGTCCCGGGCGGGGGTGGTGGGGAGGGCCCTGAGAGGCGGCGCCCTGCCCCAGGCCTCCTCCCTGGGGCCCTGAGGCCACGCGTCTGCACAGGAATAACTGCAGGAGGGACGCGGTGAGCATCGCGCTGGTGAACAGCATGACGTCCCTCTACGCGTCCATCGCGGTCTTTTCTGTCTTGGGGTTCAAGGCAGCCAGCGACCACGGGCGGTGCCTGGACCGGTGAGCGGGGCCCTTGGGCGCTGAGGAGTCAGGGATGGGGGCGGTCCGCCTGGAACCATGGGCAGGACCCGAGCTGGAGGTTGGGTCTTGGCCAGGAAGACAGGTTCCGATGAGGGAGTTGTGGACAGGATGGGCCCCCGGCCAACGGCCGGTATCCTGACGGGAGGGGGGGCACACGCAGACACGGAGGAGGAGCGGGGGCTACAGGGAGGCGGCCACGGCGCACACCCGGGGCCCTCCCCTGGGCCGCGGGCGACCCCAGCCCTGCCCACGCCTCGTCTTGGACTCCCTGCTCCAGAGCTAGGAGGTCACACGTCCTGTGGCTTCCAGTCGCCCAGGCTGCGGTCATCTCTCACCACAGTCCTGGAGCCGGCCCAGTGAGGACGGCCCCATGGGGGAAGTCACCGCATGGGACGGATGGCCTCCCAATGCAGGTTCCCGGGAGAGCCCCACCAGAGGGGCACAAGCCCGCCCTCCGCCTGCTGCTGGAGGTCCAGGGCAGCTTGTTGATGATGGACTCGTGGGCAGTGTTGGCAGGGCACAGGGGAATGCCTGCCATGACCCCCCTGGCCACGCGGGGGAGGAAGGGCAGCCACCCGCACCCCAGGCACAGCAGAGCACGTGCGCGGCTCGGAGACCCCAAGAGGCCGCAGTGGCCGCAGCGTCCACTGCGTCCCAGGGAGCAGCGTCCCACCACGGGCCAGCTCTTCCCACCGCTCCCCCCAGATGCCCAGAGAACAAAACCAGAGTGGCCAACACCGGCTCCCCCACGGCCGCACTTTGGGCAGCGTCACCACCTTCTCGCTGCGCCAGGGTCACTAGGCCACGCCGACACAGCAGAATCACAGACCGAACGGACGGAACGCACACGCACGGGAGAGCCACGGCCCCAGCCAGCCT
>NW_011494949.1:555531-562043 GCF_000754665.1 Bison bison bison
CGACCGGCCGGAACGCACGCGCCGGGGAGCGCCACGGCCCCAGCCAGCCTCTGAGAGGCTCGTCCACGGCCCTAGGGGCAAAGCGTCCCGGGGCCTGGCAGGAACGGGCGTGTCAGCCACCCCAGCCACCTCTGCAAAAGGCTTCGGGACTCTGCAGGGCGAGGTGCCAAGCATGTTCTAGCGAACAGTCTGAGCCGTGAGCCCCGAGTCGGACGTGGAGATGTGAGGAGCTTGAGGCCACCCCTGCGGAGGAGGCTGGAGCCCACAGGCCAGGGGGCAGGAGGCTGTGTGGCCTCTTTGTACCCTGGCCCTAGAAGCCGGATAGCCTGTGTCCCCCACATGTGTACAAGACCCCGGGTGCCCCCCAGAGCCCACCCCTCCGGGGCCACTCACCCAGCGTCCCCGCCCCCGCAGAAACATCCTCCACCTCGTCAACGCCTTCGACCTGCCGGAGCAGAGCGTGTCCAGGGACACGTACACTGCGGCCCTGGCGCGTCTGAACGCCTCACAGCCGGCTCAGGTGGCCGGGCTCCCCCTGGAGGCCTGCCGCCTGGAGGACTTCCTGGACAAGGTGCGCAGGGGCCATGGTGCGGCTGCAGGAGGCTGCAGGCGTTGACCTGGGGTCAGGGCTGAGCCCTGGGGCCTAAACGCAGTGCCTCCAACAGGCCCTGCTCTGCAGGTGGGGTCCAGACGGGGCGAGCGGGCCTTGGGGCTACCCAGAGTCCAGGGAGAGGGGCGTGAGCACAGCCTCGAGCCAGGCCATGGCTGGCCGACGTGGGGCAGGGACAGTGACTGGAGGTGGGCAGGCCCCTGCGGGAAGCTGTTGAATGGGCTCCTGAGCCCCAGCCCGGGGGCGCGCGTCCCCCGCCGCAGGTGATTTAGGGGACAGGGCACCTCCCCGCAGAGGTGCACCCACAGTATGTGGTAACACGGCCCGGACGGGGCAGGGTCACCTCTGCCTGACCCAGGAGGGCACCCTGGCCTTCCAGCAGGGAGCGTGAGGGTGGGTGTGTGTCCTGGCGTGGCCCCTGCTGGCACACGCGTGTGTCCTTGGGGTGTGCTGGCACATGTGTGTGTCCCGGGGGGCGTGCTGGCATGCGCGTGTGTCCTGGGGGGAATGCTGGCCCACGCGTGTGTCCTGGGGGTGTGCTGGCACACGTGTGTGTCCCAGGGGGTGTGCTGGCACACGTGTGTGTCCCGGGGGCGTGCTGGCACACCTGCGCCATGTTGCAGAGTGCCTCGGGCACGGGCCTGGCCTTCATCGTCTTCACGGAGGCCGTGCTCCACATGCCCGGCGCGCCGGTCTGGGCTGTGCTCTTCTTCGGGATGCTCTTCAGCCTGGGCCTGTCGTCCATGTTCGGGAACATGGAGAGCATCATCACGCCGCTCCTGGACCTGGGGGTCATGCCCAGAAGGGTCCCCAAGGAGGTGCTGACAGGTGAGTGCACAGCCAGGCCTCCTCGCCAGATGTCAGATGAGCCTCCCCCACGGGGGCTTGAGGGCTGGTCCCGGCAGCTCAGGCTGACCCCCCGAGGGCCAGGGAGCACGGGTGGGCACTGCGTCCCGCATGGCCCCCGAGGGGGTCCTCCAGGCCACGGTGCCGGGCACACGGCAGGGCACCGGAGACGCCTGACGGGTCGTGTCCAGGCCTGGCCTGCCTGCTGTGCTTCTTCACGGCCACCTGCTTCACGCTGCGGTCCGGGAGCTACTGGCTGGAGATCTTCGACCAGTACGCCGCAGCCCTGAACCTGATCCTCCTGGCCTTCTTCGAGGTGGTCGGGGTCGCTTACGTTTATGGGATGAAGCGGTGAGTCAGCCGCCTGGCCCGCCCCTCTGCTCCCGGCGTCCCGTGGTCCCTGAGTGGGCCTCAGGCAGCGGTGGGTGACACGGGCCATCTGAGGTCCCCCCAGCGAACCTGTCCACAGGCGTAGCCTGGCACCATCGCCTGGCTATGTGGAGGCCCATGACTAACAGTGGTCTCCAGCCACCTGCGGGAGCTCCCCGCGTCCAAGCGCAGGTGGACCCCAGGGCAGGAGGGCCTGCCCAAAGCGCCAAGAGCCAACCTCCCCTGGAGGCCTCCGAGGAGACCCAGCCACATTCTACCACCCTCACCTGGCCCAGGCCCGAGGCACAACCGCACTCACACCTGAACTCACACTTGCACACACACACACACACACCTGCACTCACCTGTCACCCTGCCCAGATAGGGACCCTAGAGGTTGTGACCCCGACCTTTGCTCTAAGAGCTCCTGAGAGGCCCTGAATGCGAGGCTCCATGCTGCTCTACGGGCAGAGGGACAGCGGGCTCGTCCCCAGGGGACACGCCCACAGATCCAGCAGTGGTGTGGGGGACAGTGCACCCCTGGACTTGGGGGGCCACGCGGTCTCAGAAGGGGACCCTCAGGTGCCCTGCAGAGGAGAGCTGGGAGGGGCGGGTCCGGAGCAGCTCCAACCCCCTCCCGTGTGTGCCGGGGCCGCTGCACATCCTGGGCCTCTGTTCCTGCCCTGGGACCCCAGTCAGGTGTCGCGTCCCCCCCACAGCTACGCTCACAGAGCTGGAACTCCCCGACCGGGGCCAGACCCACAGGTCCTGCTGCTCCCTGGGCTGGGCTCCGCGACCCCTCGGGCCTTTCCCATCCATTGACCTGGGGGTGGGGCGGGTCCTCACCAGAACCCAGACGGCTGCCTCATCCAGGGGCCACTCGGGAAGACAAGGGACAGAGGTCAGAGTGAAGGTGGGGACAGTCCCTTGGGCCACATCCTGGTGGACAAAGTCTGCCGGCGGAGCGGATGGGGACTGAGCCCAGGCTCTGCGGCAGGTTCTGCGACGACATAGCCTGGATGACGGGGAGGCGGCCCGGCTTCTACTGGCGGGCAACCTGGAAGGTCGTGAGCCCCCTGCTGCTGCTGACCATCTTCCTGGCCTATGTTGCCCTCCTGGCCAGCTCGCCACCGCGCTACAAGGCCTGGAACCCCCGATACGTAAGTCCTTTGGGTAGGGGGATGACCCCAGGGCCCAAGACCCAGCCTCACTCCCCTCCCCGGTGCCCACCAGGGACATCTGTGCGCCGGGGCCCACGCAGGCTGCTTTTTCCCTGAGACCCCAGGTCCCTGGCCCTTGATGTCCCCTGGGGCATCGGTGCTGACTCCGGCAGCCCCAGCAACCTTGGGGCTGACCTTGGGTGCAGGCCTCGGTCAGCAGCGGGAGGGCAGTGCAGGCTCCACACTCTGGTGACCCCGTGGGCCCCTGCAGCCCCTCCCCCGGGGACGGGGGCCATGGGGCCGGCTCTGCAGACGCCTGGCCAGTCTCAGATGGCCCCCGCCACTGAGACAGGCAAAGCACAGGGTGTGGCCTGGACTCTGGAGCCAGCTCTTGGCCCCAGGCTGCGCGCTGAGCCCATGAGCTCCACCAGCCTGCTTTCCATCTGCCAGCTCAGAGCCGCCCCTTCTCCGGGGTGTGGACGCAGCTGGTTCTAAAATCTCCCCAGAAAGCAGCTGCCCCACACAGCCAGATGGGCATAGGAGGAATGGCGCCACCTTCTGGGGGCGCCCGCCCTGTTAGAGTGACCACGGGCCTGAGATCGGGCGGGTGGTGCTCCCCTCACGGAGGGAGCACGGAGTCTGACCAGGCCCAGCGGTCAACCCCAGGACCGAGCAGCCCTTCGGGTGGTCCAGGGTGGCTCTCTCCAGAACGCAGCACCCCAGGTCCCCGGCCTGCCTCTCGGAGCCTAACCCCACAGGTGGCTTGGGAGGCCAAGTCCCCGAAACTTCAGCTGCCCAGGTGCCCACTGCCAGGGAGTGGCCCTGGCCAGGTGCCTTTCCCTCCACCCGCCCTAGGGGCCCCGATAGAGGAGAAGACGGGCTGAGCTGCCCCCCACGCTCATGGCCCCTGGGGCCGAGGGCCAGCCTCCTCTACACAGGGAGTGCGCGTGGGGCGACCTGTCTGCTTCCCGGATGCCCCTCTCAGGCCTCGTGTCCTGCAGGAGCGGTTCCCCTTGCGGCAGGAGAAGCCCTACCCGGGCTGGGTGCTGGCCGCCTGTGTGCTCCTGTCCTTCCTGCCCACCCTGTGGGTCCCGGTGGTGGCGCTGGGCCAGCTGCTCACCCGGTGCAGACAGAAGACGCGGGACCTGCCGCAGGACAGATGCCCAAAGCCCCGGGGCGGCAGGGCCTGCTGAGCACGGGGCCAGGGTGGCGGGGAGGCCTGCCTGTGCCACAGCCAGGGCAGCACCAATACACGCACGCTTGGCCCCGAGGGCCCGTGGTCATTGTTCCCGACACTGTCGTGCCCTCCGGACCCGCTCATGGCACCGCCCGACTCGCATGTCAGTCCACGCTCCTCTCCAAATGGACCAAGTCCATTGTCCGCCTCCTGGGCCCTGTGGCCGGCGGTTCTGCATGGGGCCCTCGGGGAGGCCGTGCACTGAGTCCACGGGCAAAACGCTGGTGGTAGGGGGAAGGGGGTCTGGGAAGGCCCACCCGCACCCCACAGCAGATGGACAGCGTGAGGCAGGGCCATCTGCAAGGAACGCCGCAGGGCTGGGATGGAGGCCCAGCCCCACATAAGGACCTTTCTCTACCTGAGCCCTGGTCCCAGGGAGGGTCTATCCTGGGTGTGTGTGATGGGGACCTCAGGGCACCTGGTGCACAGACAATCATCCCAGAAGCATGGGCCGCTCCCTCCTCCCCAAAGGCCAGGGAGCTGGGGCACTGAGATGCTAACTGAGATGCTGGCTCTTCGCAGGCTTAGCTTAGACACGCTGCCCTTTACTCTTCCGAGACTTTCAAGTCAAGGAGGGAAGGGAAGGCCAATGGTCACGCAGGTCTCCATTCTCTCCAGGGGAGGAGGGCCAGCCTCCTTCCTGAGCATGGGTCCCTCCCTGCACCAAGCCCCACTCCCAGCAGCCTCAGATAAGACCTGCCCTTTCCGGGGCCCGCTCGCCTCCCCCCGCCTCCCTGCACTCTGGACCTCCTCCACCAGCCGGGGACAGTCCTGAGGGGCCCTGGACACACAGGTGAGCTGCCGGAGACCCAGCCTGTCCTCCGCGTTGTGATGGGAGCGCGGCCCTCTGAGCCCAGCCCCAGGCAGGCGAGTGCTGTCCATGGTGCTGAACCAGGCCCTCCGACACGGCCCTGCGGGAGGCCAGCACGGCGCTGGGGCCCTGGGACCCCGGAAAACGGGCCGGTCACTGCCGCATGCCTAAGAGGAGCGGGTATTATAGCCGGGTCAACGCAAGTTTGCCCCGGAGTGAGCCCTAAGCCGCATGGGGTGGGTGGGGTCTGCACTTCACCCCCATGCCGCCCTCAGTGACTCAGGGCCCCCTCTTCCAGAGAAGCACCAACACGGCGTCCACCTCAGCCTCCCTCCTCTGCGTGCAGGGACCCCAGGCTCACACCAGCCCGCCTGGGAGGCGGGTCCAGGCCAGCTGATGGTCACTAATCACCGTGATGCCCTCCCACCACGTCCAGGACAGGCTCTCGGACTGTGGAGTTCAGATGTCCAGGTCCCTGTGCATATTTGGGGGTCACCACCTTGCCTCCCACCAGCACTTGGAGGGCTCTGAGCTGAGGGGTCTGGGAAGCCCTCTGCCCCATGCTGACCTTCACAAGTGAGCATGCCAGGGCCAGGCGCCAGCACGTGCCAGGGTCACGGCGGTGAGTGGGGGGTGGGCATATGGGGCCAGGGGCCCCGGGTGTGGCCTGTGCCCTGCTTTCTCTCCTGCCTCCTTCTCACTCGCTTCCCGCCTTGACTCCCAGCGGCACACAGACCTGGGGGCGCATGAGCATCTACTTCACATGCAGTTTAGAGCTAGTGAAGTCAAAGCTGATCCACTGTGTGCAGCTCTTTCCGACACCATGGACTGTAGCCTGCCAGGCCCCTCTGTCCATTGGATTCTCCAGACAAGCACATTGGAGTGGGTAGCCGTTCCCTTCTCCAGGCGACCTTCCACCCCAGGGACTGAATGCAGGTCTCCCACATTGCAGGCAGATTCTTTACATCGGGGCCTCCAGGGAAGCCCACCTAGATCCAGGGAAGCCTGGAAACTAGACTCTCTCAGAATTCTATCCTTTTCATGTTTCACTCTGAGGAGCCGCACGGTGGTTTTAAAAACGATAAATCAGAGCAAGATCTTAGTTGAGCCCGACCAGAACATATGCCCTTTCCAAGGGTTTTACACTTCAGGAAAAATACAAGTGATTGTGAGTAAAATCGGGATAAACTGCATTTAGTAGACAGAGTTTTAGAGGCATGCGGATGCTGGAAAGCTGAGTGATGACTGGCCTTTATGGAAAGGCCAGAAAGAGGTTTGGGGCGCAGGGAGCCCGCAGGTGGGGGTCAGCAGGACGCAGCTGTGGGGTCTTGGTCACCTTCCCCTGTCTGAAGCACCTGGCACCCTGAGCAGCAAGTCACTCCTCCCCAGAGGGGGCACCGCCAGGCGGGCATGCCAGGCAGGCGGGTGGGGCCAATCCCTCGCTGTTTATGATGTGCGCCTGGACTTGGGGCCATCCCA
>NW_011494949.1:562162-564524 GCF_000754665.1 Bison bison bison
TCCCACGACGACCCCGACCAAGGTTCACTTAACAGCCTCTGCCTCAGTGCGTGGCCCCGCCAGCAACACCCCAGAAGGGAGCCTCGGGAATCGGCCACTGTCATCAGGATGAGCTTGTGCCGGGCACAGGGCGCAAGGCGGCCAGCCGCCCAGGTGGCACCCTGAGCTGCCCTTCCTGTTCTCATGCCCGCAGGGATCTAAGCGCAAGGACAGAGCAGAGCAGGGCAGGCCAGGCCCGTTGTCCTGATCAACACCGGCAGCTCCTGATGCTGGAATTCTCCTGGGGGGAGGGTGCCCCACAGACCTGGGCCCAGGGGCACGTAGAGGCCTCCGACAGGGTGCTGAGGAGGGGACCCCCGCTCTCACACAGGCCCCTCCATAACCTCACACCCTCTTCCTGCTGGCTGAGTCGCACATCCACCACCTCCCCCTGACCCACCTCCAGCACCCTGACCCTGGCCCCACGACCACTGAAGGCTACGCCCCAGGGCCACTGCAAGGGGGGACAGTCCCCAGGGCAGCCTCCAACCTCCCCACCCCTCAGAGCAGCCTCAGCAGCGTGTGGGATTTCAAGATTCACATGCCCAGACCTGCTGAGCCAGAGGTGAGACAGGGGCACCTGTGTGGCTCACCCCCCACCAGACGAGGGACCCAGCAGCTATGTGGCTCACTCCCCACCAGACTGGGGACCCAGCAGCCATGTGGTTCACATCCTCCCCCAGGAGACCAGGGGGGAGCATCTGTGTGATTCACCACCCCCGACCAGGGGACCAGGAACCCAGCACCTATGTGGCTCACCCCCTGCTCCCCACCAGAGGGCTCAGGTTGAAAGCTGCCCCTTGCCTCTGAGCCCCAGCCCTCCTGGGACAACTTCTCTGGGACAGCTGGCCACCACCAGGTTAGGGGCTCGCCGCACCTCTCCACAACCTCAGGGTCACCTGTCTGCCCAGGCCCTCCATATGGCCCCCAAAGCACAGCCCTTGGCCTCGAGCCCCATGTGGCCCCCAGAGGTCTCACCCTCGGGGACCCGAGCAGTGCCCACCAAGGAGCCTCTCTCTGCACACCCCGGCCCAGGCCTCTGCTGCTTCTCCACAGGCACTCCGCCCGAGTCCAGCTCAGTGGACAGAACGGCACGTGAGCAAAGGAGCCCCTGCAGCCACAAGGAGACAGGCAGGGTCACCCGGGTGACAGGGGGCAGCCCACGTGGACACACAGGCGCTGCCGCCCAAGCCCGTCCACCTGCCCAGGTCCAGCTCGTGGGGACAGGTGAGGGGACAAGCACCCTGGGAGAGGGCCGGGCCCATGCCTGGACCCGTGTCCACGGCCCGCGCTGTCCACTCCATGGGCCCTCGGGAGAGACGAGGAGTCCGGGGCCCACTGTGAAGGGACAGGCAGGGTCAAGGGTCCTAGACCTCGGAATGTTCGTGTCCACCGTCTCCTGAGTGTGCATAGGGCATGACCAGTCTGCTGCAGGCAGGGTGGGCACTGGTCCGGCCCCGAGAGGCATCCTCTCCGATCCCCTGGCTCCTCCAGCCACACCCTGCCCCCAGGATACCCCCCTCCAACTCCTGCCAGGCCAGGGACCTGGGAGCATCAGACACCCTGCGGGTGTGCATTTTTATAACCACAGAACCCGGTACTGACGGACACGCCCTTTAATACAAACATCCAGAGAAAAACGGCAACAAGCTGTGGAGATGGCAGGTGGAGGCTCGCTGGCCTCCTTCGCCACGGTGACGTGGGGGTGGGGGATAGGAGGAGGCGCAGATGACCCCGGCCCGGTGCTGGGTGGGGACCAGCTGCCCGCGGAGGTTAGGGGGGCAGGTGGGCATGGGGGACGGCGGGGCCCCCAACAGCGGACTGCAGGGAAGGCCCAGCAGGCTGGACTTCGAGCCCAGCGGGTGGAGGAGACAGGCGTGGACCGAGCGCCGGGCGGGGCGCAGGGGCACTGCCAGCGGCAGGCGGGGCCCACTTGGCCCCCGAGCGCCCCCCAAGCCGCTGGACAGACGTGTGTCCTCGCTATAGGGCAGGGGAGAGGGGTGACAACCCCCCAACTCCCTGTTCCGACGCCTGACCGCCCCGCCAGGCTCTCCCACACGTCTTGCTGGGCCCGGCGGTCAGCCGCTGCAGATGGATGGTTTCTGGAGGGCCACGGGGCAGCGGCCCCACTCCCATGAGGAGGTGGGGCCGGCCCCCCTTTCCAGGCCTCTCGGAGGGGGCCCAGGCTTCGCCGTGGAGCGGGCTCCTCCCGTGGGCTCCGGAGCCCATCCCTGGCTGTGGGCAGGGCTGACAGTCAGTCCAAGATGGTCTTGAAGTCTGCGGTCAGGGCGGGGTCGGCCGCCGCCTCCAGGGCGGCCCGTGT
>NW_011494949.1:564710-565478 GCF_000754665.1 Bison bison bison
TCAGAGCTCCTCGCGGGGGATGCCAGAGACCGCCGCTCACCGGGCACACTGCTGAGGCCACGCGGGCACCCACGCTGGGCCAGCTGTGCGCCGGCAGGCTTGGGGGTGCAAGCCTCAGCAGGGGGAGACAACCCATCATGCCCGGGGCCACGGGGGCAGCTGGGCAGTGCCTGAGGGGACGCAGGTAGGGGGCTGGCGGGCAGACGCCGCAGGGAGAAGAGGCCCCGAGAAGCACAGTGAGAGGTGGCGTGACCCGGGTGGGTGTGCCCTGGGCGGGGCAGGGCTGTGACCCTGGCTCCTGGGGACTCCTGGACCCACCCACCTGCCCGAAGAGGCCACCTTGTGCCCGCCCACACCCACCTGTCCGGAGGGCCCCCAGCAGGCGGCTGTAGGTGACACGGTGGCGAGCCAGCTTGAGCAGGAAGGCGTGGAGACACAGCCACTGCGCAGCTTCAGACGGGAACAGGCCGGCGGCGCCCCTGGCCCCCAGTGACGCCCCTGGGGACACAGGAGACTGAGGCCCCGCCCGACGCTGTGCCCGGGAGCCCGGGGGCCCTGCAGGCGGAGAGCATCAGTGCGGTTTTGGGGACAATGTTGGGGGGCGGTAAAATAGCCATTTTGTTTCAGGAGCCACCCCGATAGGAGCCCGGGGAATTCTGACAACAGAGGTGTTTTCTTCAACTTCTCCAAGAAACCTCCACAAACAAGGGGCTCAACCGCGGGGCGTGGGGGGAGTGCAGCCCAAGTCCCCGCCCCCCGCGGGCCCTC
>NW_011494949.1:566284-567657 GCF_000754665.1 Bison bison bison
CCAGGCCCGCGGGAAGGGCGAGGGCGGGAGCCTGGCAGGATGACAGCCCAGCCCCACGGGGACAAGAAGGGGCCAGGCGAGGACTGCTGGGTGAGGGCTGTGGGCACATGCATGCACACAGCTGCACACACGTGCACACCCACACGCTCGGTCATACATGCATGTATGTGATGACTGTCCTTTCACACACAGGCACACCTGCATACCCACGCGCTTGGTCATACATACACGTGTGTGATGACTAATGTCCTTTCACACACAGGCACACACGCACACCCACACGCTCGGTCATACGTACACGAGCACACACGTATGTGATGACTAATGTCCTTTCACACACAGGCACACACGCACACCCACACGCTCGGTCATACGTACATGAGCACACACGTATGTGATGACTAATATCCTTTCACACACAGGCACACACGCACACCCACACACTCGGCCATACATACACAAATGTGATGACTAATGTCCTTTCACACACAGGTGCACACACGCACACCCACACGCTCGGTCATACATACACGAGCACACATGTATGTGATGACTAATACCCTTTCACACACAGGCACACGCGCACACCCACACATTCGGTCATACATACACGTGTGTGATGACTAATGCCTTTTCACACACAGGTACACGCGCACACCCACACGCTCGGTCATACATACACATGTGATGACTAATGTCCTTTCACACACAGGCGTGCACCCGCCCACCCACCCCCCCAGGATCTATAACACATGGGGTGCCAGCTGCCCCCGTGCCCCACGGCCCCGCCCCCACCTGCAGGTCCAGGAAGAGCCCATGGCACTTGAGCTGCAAGACCGCCAACAGCTTGCGACGCATGTTCCTCCCGGGCTTGAAGCCCTGGGTGAAGGTGAGACTCGCTCTGATGGACGTCCGGGCGTAACTGTGAGACAGGATGGGGTCCAGGGAAGCACGTGTGTCCACCCCATATTGACCCACACTCGGATGTCCCGCCCCTCGGCTACACTGATTGGCCAGGAAGGCTGCCTGTCCCCCACACGGTCACAGCTTCACAGGCAGCCAGGCACGACAGTGGGCGGGTCACGACTCGCCGGTGTGTGGACACGCGAGGGGGTGTCGGGAGCAGCATGTGGACACACGGAACCGCAGACGCAAAGCGTCCGCCCAGGGAGTGCCCTCGTCTTTCCAGGGAGCGCCCCACGAGGGAGCGCCCGGCGAGGGGCCGGGGGCAGCCCCCAGCTCCCCAGCAGGACTGGGCTAGCACCACAGGACAGGGTAGCCCCATCCAGCAGTGCCCTGAAACTGCTCATTACTCACAGAGCAGAGGACACGCCTGCATCCACATTGCTCCTCGGGCCTCCACGTCTGTGTAA
>NW_011494949.1:567757-569029 GCF_000754665.1 Bison bison bison
GGGGGGAGGGGAGAGGGCCATCAGGGGCTCAACTGCATCCCCAAACTCACAGGCTGAGCCCCGCCCCCGCGGCCGTGCAGGGACAAGGCCTTTGAAATGGTGACTAAGGTCAAAGAGCGCATAAGGGGGGCCCGAATCCACTGGGACGGGGGCCCCAGGAAGAGACGCTGAAACGCTGAACGCAGAGGGTGACCACGTGGGGGTTGGGGGCGCAGATGCACCCACATGCCCCGGAGAGGCTGCGGGAGGGATCGGCCAGGGAGGGACCTACAGAGCCGACCACGTGCCCCGAAGCCCCGTCCCCGACGGACCAGAGGGGACCACGAACCCCAGAGCCCAGTGAGACCTGGGGCTCGTGTCCAGCAGGTCCTGCCTCTCCAGGTCACAGCCACACGCCTCCCCAGGGAACACGCTCGCGCCCGAGTCTGCTATATGGTTTCCTTTCATGAAAAACGTTCGGAAAACCGCTGCCTCGGAGAGCCGGTGCCCGCCGCCCACCGTGTGGCCTCTGACCCCAGGGCCTGGGGCCGTCGCTCACCTGGAGTGGTCGCCATGCACCTCCAGGGTGCGGGTATCCAGCAGCAGGCCGCACCAGGGGAACAGGCAGTGGGCCGGCAGCTGCAGGGGCGCGGCGCCGCCCAGGGCCCCGGGCTCCACGGGGAAGTTCACCACCGTCTTCCGCAGGTTCACCTGGCAGCCGTACTCAGGCACACCGCGCACCAGCGTCCTGAGGCCGGGCGCCGTGTGAGCGCTGGACGGACAGGGCTGTACTGGGTGTCTCGGGGGCGCTGGGCAGCATCACCCAGAGAGGCAGGCGGGCCGCTGAGGGGGGGCTGGGACCGCGGGCCCCCGCGGAAGGCTGGACACGGCCCGGCTCTGCGGAGCGACCTGCTGCTCGTGATCAGGGGCCAGGGTGGCTGGTGGCAGAGGCGCCCCAAGGACCAGCCCTGAGGCGTGAGTGGACGCTGGGACTGTACGCCAGGCTCTTGGAGCCCTGGGACTGCACCGCAGGACGCTCCCCAGAGGCGCAGGGACGCACGGGAGGACCGTGTTCACACGCCTGCAGGACGCGTGCTGGGAGGTGCGTGCAGAGAAGCACACACGGGGGGCTCACCTGAGGAAGTCTCTGGCCCGCGTCAGGTGAGGGGTGACCAGCAGGAAGTCGTCCACCAGGCGCAGAAGCACCCTGGGCATGGAGAGACCCGACAGTGAGGGCAGACCCTGAACCACCGCTGTATGCCCACACACAGCGCCCCCCCGGGGGCTGGTGAA
>NW_011494949.1:569129-570288 GCF_000754665.1 Bison bison bison
GTGGTCAGCAGGTGGGCCGGCCACGGCGAGCCTCACGTTCACGTCATACACACACATGCACAGACACAGCCACACGCACACACAGGTGTGCACACACCACTCCCACCTGGGGGAATGCGAATCAACACATTTGTCACACCCCCCACGAAGCCCTGCCACACGCCTGCCCGGCCACACGCGGCACGACCCCGCTCCACGAGGGGTGGTGGCCCTGGGGAGGAGTCAGGCTCCAGGCCTTTCCCGCAAAGGAGGATCTCTTCCCCCTGGTGCCATGTCCACGCGTGTGCAGACCTGTGCTCTCGTCAGAAGTCGCCCTGCTGTGCAGTGGGCAGGCGTGCCTCCCCAGAAGTACGTATGAGTTTATATTTTACTGGAACTTCCTTGCCACAAGCATTGTAGTTACTTGGAATGTAATAATAACGAAGGTACATCCTTTAGGCAGAAAGTTCCCTGAGCCTGGAGCACGTTCACAACCCCTGAGATGGCCGTGGCCACGAGCCTGAAGCCCCCTGGACCCCTGCGACCCCCGGACCCAGAGGGGTCTCACACAGGCGCCACCAGAGCAGATGTGGTTTCACACACGTTAAGAGAACGACCAGCTGCCTTCTGAACCCGAGCACGTCCCGTAAGTGGAGGGCCGTGTGCTGCCGCCCTGGCCACGGGGCTGGGACGCCTCCTGGGCGCTGAGCGGGCAGGCGGGGCCCAGACCTACCTGCCCCCGATCCTGATGACGTGGCTGCGGACCAGGTGCAGGAAGAGGTTGAAGAGGCTGCTGCCAGGCTCGTTCAGGGAGCAGCTCTGCAGAGGCAGGTGGGCGAGGGGCTGGAGTGGACGCTGCTCTGGGCCGGCATGTGGCCCGGGGGAAGGGGCCCGCACCCAGAGGGAGGCGGCAGGGAGCCCCACGTGGCAGCAGGGAGCCCTGAGGGCCCAGGCCGCGCTGGGGAATCTGCTCACGCAGGAAGTGCGTCCCCACAGGGCTGAGTTGGGGGCGGGAGTAGGAGGAGGTGCCCAAAGGCACGGGCGCGTCTGCACTGGCCAGCCCACGAGGCGGGTGCCCACGCCCACCTGCTCGATGACCACGGCGTCCCTCAGGGAGCCCATCGCCTGCAGATGCTCCACGAGCTGCCTCAGGTACGGCTGGAAGTCCGAGAAGGTGGAC
>NW_011494949.1:571068-573322 GCF_000754665.1 Bison bison bison
CTCAGGATGGGGGTCAGAGCCTGGGGGGCTGGCCACGGCCACTGTGACCGGGCAGAAAATGCCGGGCCGCTGGGGGTGCCGGGGAGGTGCAGACACAGACGGGCTGGGGTCTTGGTTTTTGGGGTGCATCGTGCCTTCCCCTGACCTCTCCCCAAGGCCGGGATCCACTGAGCAGAAAGACTATGGGGTTCTGGGCCACGAAGCAGCAAGGACGAGTTTGGGTGAACTCCGGAGTTGGTGATGAACAGGGAGGCCTGGCGTGCTGCCGTCCGTGGGGTCGCAAAGAGTCGGACACGACTGAGTGACTGAACTGAACTGAAGGGGCAAGGACTGACGGCACCCCCGGGGGGCTTGCAGAGCAAGGACCCTCACTCAGGCACCCCAGGAGCCACGCTGAGCCGAGCACGTGTCCTAGCAGCCAGGGGGCTGGGCCTGGGGGCCCCTCGCAGTGGACACCGGGGAAGGGGAAGTGAGGCAGGCCAGACGCCACGCTGTCCACAACGAACCCTTGCAGGACTCAGGTCACAGCTCCGCTGTCAGGGAAACACCACCCACCCTGGAGAACTCACAAACCCACACGTTAAAGTTCCTAATCACAAAGTCTGGCGCTCTGTGGAAAAACAGGCCCAGGTGTGACCAAAACCTCTCACAGGACAGACAGATGAGAAACCTGCCCTGGGGCTGGGGAGGCGCCAAGTTTCTGGAATTTTTAAAATCAGTCAAGATAACACTGCTAACAAAACAGAGGCAAAGCGGAGGGACTTAACCAGAGACCGGGAACCTGCGAGAAAAACCAACTTCTACACCTGAAAAACAGGCCAGCGAACTTAAGGCCTGGTTAGACGCGCTTAGAACTAAAGGTGGGAAAGAGCAGACGAGTGAGTCTGAAGACCGGCCTGGAGGAGCCCAGCCTGGAGCAGAGACGGAGCACAGCAAGGCGCCAGCACAAAGACGGGCTCAGAACAGACGCCGGCGACTTCCCTGCGGCCCAGGGGCCAGGATGCCAAGCTCCCAAGGCACTGGCCGGGGTTCAGTCCCTGGTTAGGGACCCACGTTCCCCACGCTGGAACTAAGATCTGGGGCAGCCTAATTAACTAATTAAGATAAACCAGCCCCGCCTGAACGTGGCAGCTCGAATAACAAACATCCCGACAGCACTGGGGTCAGGCAGCCAGCAGGCGGGCGGTGCAGGCACAACATGGTTTCAGCCCAAAACGGCAGAGAAGCTGGGTCCGTCAAAATGAAAAACATCTGTTCACGGAGACTCCGCTTGCAACGGCAAAGGCAGGCTAGGCTGAGACAGCATCCATGACTGCCCAGAGGCTTGTCCCCAGAACATGGGCTCATCCCCTCAGACGACAAAGGAGACAGACGGCCCCACATGGGGAGACTGGACGGGTGCCCCCCAATTCCCCCAGAGGACGTGCCAGCCGGGCAGCTGACACATGAGGTGCCCAGAGCCCGGTCTGCTGGACCTGGTCCCAGAGACGGGCCTGTGTGGTCCCACCGGGCTGCCGGGCCACAAGCTGCAGCCCTGCCCTTCCGGGCTCCCAACACGGCCCGCTGGACCCCCTGAGGCCCGCAGGGCCGCACCTGGCACCTCTCAGGTGACGTCTCCTAAAATGACACAAGCCTGGAATCTGCCCACGGGATTTGGGACGAGGGTTTGTCTCCACAAACAGCGCATCACAGGGGTGCTGGCAACCGCCTGGATCCACATCCGGGCACAAACCAGCAAACGCCCACCCGGCGGAAGGCCGGGCCTCACCCAGTAGCATCAGAGGCCGCCACAACGGCCCCAGACACCCGAAACCAGACGGGAGGGAGAGCTTGCTTGCATGTATCACAAGGTTAGACAGGTGAGCCTGCTGCCTGTCGGAGGAGGGGGCCTGGAGGGCGTCCTGCGGGTGCTGCCTGACCCGTGTCAGACGCCCAAGATCCCCCCAAGCTCCCTGCATCACACACCCTGGACTCACAAACACGCTCAGCGGTGCCTGGGCCCAGGTTTTCTGTGCGCATTCCCCAGCGCTTCCCGGGAGCCCACCCACATCTATCTCCGGGTACACACGCTGCTCTGGGCGGGGGACAAGCGCTAGGAGCCCCCATGGCCTCGGGGTCCACCCAGAGCCCGCGTCCTCTTCCAGCCCTTCCTGGCCTGAGACCCCCATCCCTGGGGGGAGAAGTGCCCCGCCGCCCACCCCATGACGCACGTGCGTGCAGAAGGCAGCGCAGCCTCCGAGTCGCAGGCAGGACG
>NW_011494949.1:573422-575082 GCF_000754665.1 Bison bison bison
CACACACATGGTCCTGCTGCGTGGCCATGGGAACACCTCAGGACACCCGTGTGGCTCTGCTGCCGCCCGGGTCCCCCGCTCTGCGCAGCTCACGTGCAGTCAGGCCTAGGGGAGGGGTGGACCGGACAGGAATACCGGTAAGAGTAGTCCTAGGGGCTCCACAGTGCTGAGCGTGCGCCCCCCGCCCCCGCAACCACACCCCCCCGCACTGCACTGGCCCTGTGGGTCTTACGTGTCTCTTGAAGGACTTGCGCATGCGCCCGCGCGCAGTCCGGACCATGGCGCAGTGGCGCACGCAGTACGTATTCTCCTGCGGCTGCAGCACGTTGGCGATCACCTCTGCCAGCTTATCCTGGGGGAGGGCATCGTAGGCCCCCACCACGTCCACCTATGCGGGAACAGGGGCCTGAGGACACGTTCACTTCTAACCCCGAGCTTTGGGTCTGGCTCGTCCTGACCTGCCATCAGCGGATGCTGGGGGGAATCGAACATGAGGGATGGGGAGACCCTGTACCCCCATCCCTGCCCCCCATGGGCTCTCTCTGAGACACCCCACACCCCTGGACTCTGAGCACCCCCAGGACTAGCCTGCGTGCCCTCTCTGAGCTGCAGGCTGGTGTCCCGGACGACCAGGGCATGACACAGGGCACCCGGCACAGGGGTCTGAGTAGGTGTCTCCTTCGCTGGAGGGGATCCCTGAGGGCAGGAGCCCCAGGGAAGTGGGGTGCACTCCCAGAGTACTCCAGAGGCACAGAGCCTCTGCCCCGGGAGCCAGGCCCCCTCCCTGTCTTGCAGCTCACAGGAGAAGCTGAGAGTCACGTTTAACATGGACGTGACTCTACCAGGGGTGACCCATCGCGGCACACATGGGGCTGTAGGAGGTGGTCACTCCCCACATCAGCGGGGCCGGGCCCACAGAGTCACCTGCAGGCCCGGTTCTCTCCATAGGGGTGGGAACGGGCACCCACCTTGACGAAGTAGAGCGGGGGGGCTGGGCCCCGGGCCCTCAGGGGCAGCACGAAGGCCCGCCAGGCCCTGTGGATGTCATCCATGCCCAGCACCGAGGCCCCCAGGAGGCCAGGCCGCCGAGCTCGCTCGTAGTTCAGCACCGCGAACAGCGTCTTGACCCGTGAGCTGAGATGCTGCACCTGCGGGCCCAGCCCAGATGGCAGTGTTACCAGAGCAACTACGGCCAAAGGGACTCGGAGTCGGACAGCCCCCAGGGACCGTCCCTAAGGGGACTCAGGGTCGGACGGCCCCAGGGACCATCCTCAAGGGGACACCAAGCGTCAAACAGCCACCAAGCGTCAAACAGCCCCCAAGCGTCAAACAGCCCCCAGGGACTGTCCCCAAGGGAACACCAAGGGTCAGACAGCCCCAGGGACCATCCCCAAGGGGACTCAGGTCAGACAGCCCCCAGAGACCATCCCCAAGGGGACTCGGGTCAGACAGCCCCCAGGGACCGTCCCCAAGAGGACTCAGGTCAGACAGCCCCCAGAGACCATCCCCAAGGGGACTCGGGTCAGACAGCCCCCAGGGACAAGGCGAAGGTCCCCTGCTCTCTGCTGCCCCCTGCCCACCAGCCCCCCTCAGACCCCAGAAAGACCATATGGCCAAGCTGCCCACGCCCACTTCAGATCCCAGAGTGTCCCCAGGGACC
>NW_011494949.1:575762-577209 GCF_000754665.1 Bison bison bison
TCCAAGCACAGGGGTGAAGTCCTGGGGACCCTGGCAGGCTGGTGACAGATGTCACATACCCCTCTGCCCCGGCACCCCAAGAGCACACTGCCCCCCTGCCCTGGGGGATTCCAGGAGCCAGGGGGGCACAGCGGGGTCTCGGAGCCCGGCTCGCACCCCGCAGGACAGGCCTCACTGGGAGCTCCTTCTCTGGACCCAGGAGTCCTCCGGCCACGCCCCCTGGCTCCCCAGGACCTCACCGCGGCCCCCAGACACCCTGGGACTTTGGCCACAGCCACTGGACCTGGGTTTCAATGCACTTTGCCCAGAGCAACGCGAGCAGCGACCTTCTTGTCTCTGGGCGGTGCCGGGGCGCCCTCAACACAGCCCACGTTCACGATGGGCCGCAGCCCGCCGGGCTTGGGGACGAAACGGAGCCTGGATGTCAGCAGAGCCGGCCTGGCCTCCTGGTGCTGCCTGACCTCTGCTTCTGACAGTTCTCGAAGCCGCACACGGTCTAAGTGTTGTCTGAAACAGAGGTGCCCGCGGGCAGCCAGGGCAGGTCAGCCTGGTGGGCGCCCGTGCCCATGCAGTGGGCAGAGCTCATGACCGGCATGCCCGGCTCCTGGTGGACAGAGCTCTGACCAGGACTGGACAGGACGGCTCGCTGGGGAGACCCTGGGGTCTGGAGTGGGTGTGGGCAGCTTGGCCACCAAGTGCTTCTGGGGTCTGAAGGAGGCTGGTGGGCAGGGACCCCACGTCCTCCTCCTGGAACAGGCAGGGGGTACTTGGTGGAACCCCCAGGAGGAGCAGAATCATCTCCCCACAGACCAGCCGGCACCTTGTCACCCGTAAGCTTCAGCCTTCACCCTAAAACCATCCACGAGCATGGGCAGGGGTCCTCCCACCTCCCGGCCACTACGGGGAGTATGCTCCCTGGGCTGGTGGCCCCAAAGGAAGCCCATGGTGGGACTCGAGCATCCACCAGGTGGGGGACAGGCCGCAGGGGCCCCACAAGGAGAGCCGGGCTGCCCACCTCAGTTTACATGCCAGGAAATGCTTGAATGGGGTGCCCTCACTCAGACCCACAGTTAGGGCCTCCAGAGGCTCCCCAGATGCCGGAGGACATGGGCCCCGGCCCATGTGCTCAGGGACCCCTGATCCTCTCCTGACTTGGGGACCCTGGCCCACATACTCAGGGACCCCCACTTAGCTCCTGACTCAGGGACCCTGGCCCACGTGCTCGGGGACCCCCACTTAGCTCCTGACTCGGGGACCCCAGCTCTGCTCCTGACCCAGAGCACCTCCCCTGCCCAGACGCTCAGCTGGGACCCCTCTAGCGGGGCGCCTGGACAGGCCCAGCTCGTGTCTCAGGCGGCCCCCCAACCTGTCCCGGCTGGGTCCCCGTCCACTGACAGCCACCCAGGCCTTCACAGAGGACACAGATGGCGGGTGGGGACAGGGCTCA
>NW_011494949.1:577309-580493 GCF_000754665.1 Bison bison bison
GCTTCATGGTGCCCCCACCACCCCCGGCGGCCGGCGTCAGGTGGGTCCGAGCATGCGGGCGCGGGCGATCCCCCTGCGTACCTGACGCCCAGGCGCTGCAGCTGGCTCCAGATGCGCTTCCGGAAGAAGAAGAGCCGGTTCTTCTGGAACGTGGTCTCTGTGACGTAGAAGAAGCTCCTGAGCAGCTCCACCACGTAGGCGCCCATCAGCCAGTGCAGGAAGCGACCCAGGACGGCCTCGCGCTGGCGGTGCTCCGCGGCGGGCACGCAGCGAGCCCCTGGGAGGAGAGACACCGGTGCTCACCCTCCACGCTGCCCACCGTGGGCCGGGACGGCTGCCCACGGCCTCCGAGTCCACGGCAACTCAGAGCAGGGGCACAGGAGAAGGCGGGTAACTCGGCAAGGAGCTTCCCCGGGTCACGGGCTAAAGAGATGCTACCGGATCTCTGCGCTTTGATAGAAAATGTTTTTAAGTGAGGTTCTCCTTTCTTTTTACTTTTCTCTTGTGGCTACTGTAAGACTCTGAATGAGGCATGGCGCTCACGTATGTTCCTGCTGGACAACGTGGACCCGGAGCCCCAGCACTTGTCCCTGCGCACGCAGACTAGGGGAGCCGGGGCTGCTCTCCGTACGGGGGGCTTGGGGAGGGCTGCGCTGCAGTTTCAGGCATCGCCACGGGGCTGCAGGGGCTGGAAATGCCTGGGGGTTTGCAGGCTGAACACGGGGGGCATGCAGAGGCGGTCGCGGGCTGAGGAATGCCCAATGCTGCTGGCTCCAGACACACGCCCCGCGGCCCTCTGTGGTTTACGCTGTGCCACAGGGGCCTCAGCGCCGACAGAGCCGGGGCCTCACCAGCCGAAGCCCGCTCAGAGGACAAGGAAGGGGGCCCGGAGGTGGGTCTGGGGCAGGACGGTGAATAGCCAGCGAAGGAAAGAGGAGGGGGTGAAGCCACGCCCACACTGACCGAGGGAGCAGTGAGAGCAACGTCTACCTTGAGCCATGGCTGGCTGAGCAGGGAGACAGTTCAACTGTGATCTGACCCCAACACGCGAGGCTACAGTTGGAAGGAAACCATCCCGAGGGCAACGGAGAACACAAATCTAATTCTAGACGAGACACCCACACACACGTGAAAAAATGCACATCAGGAAACGGAATAAAGACACAGGAAAAGCAGGCAAATCGGGGAGATGGGAAAGACGCAGCCAGACTCGCCAGTCGGCACAGAGGAGTGTGGTGCAGGGCAGCGGCAAAGCCCGCCAGACGCGATCGGAAAGACTCAGCGCTGCGGCAAGCCCGCCAGACACGGTCGGGAAGACTCAGGGCAGCGGCAAGCCCGCCAGACGCGGTCGGAAAGACTCAGCGCTGCGGCAAGCCCGCCAGACACGGTCGGGAAGACTCAGGGCAGCCGCAAAGACCGCCAGGCGCGGTCGGGAAGGCTCAGCGCTGCGACCTGACACGTACGCTACGCGTCCTCACAGGACAGGAGAGGCTGAAGTTAAAAACTAGATAACGGAAACCGCCTCGTGGGGAGGCAGGGAAACAGACTCTCCGGTAAAGAGAGGCACCAGACGCTCATGAGAAAAGCTGACGCACGAGTCGACGAGGCGGCCAAACCTGGCTCCAGAGCACTGCCATCACCTCCTTCCAGATGCCAGGCTCTCAGGAGTTTAGGGTCAGACTCGGGAGTGCACGGAAGAGGCTGGCCCTGCCACTCCTGGCTCTGCCCTGCGGACATGCTGGGCCGCGGCTGCACGGGAGGAGCCCCACATCAAACCCAGACCGCCACATGGGGAGGGACCCCAAAGGCCCAGCTTCACAGAAGGTCCCGCTGCACCCCAGCAGCTGCCCACTGTCCTGGGACCCGGCCGGCAGCCAGCTCTCCCCTCTGTGCCCGCCCAGCCCGGGGCCTCAGTCAAGGACACGGTCCTCTCCTACCGGCCGCCAGTGGCCCTGGCCTGGTGGACGCACAGTAGAACTCACTGGGTCTGCAGATGGCTGACCAGAGCTGGCTGGGGAACCCCAAGCCTTACCTCCCAACCCCACCCACGGGGGTTCTCAGCCCAGTTCCCACTTCTATCAGGGAGCATAGCTCAAGGCAGCTAACCTTGAGGTCAGAAAGGGATAATGAACCCCCGCAGCCACGCCCACCGGGGCTCCAGGTGCCCCACCTGCCATCTGCGAGTCCCCCTCTCCACTACCCCTTCCCAGGCCCAGAACCTCCATGAAGTCCGGGATCCACGGGTGGGAGATTGGGTCAGAGGCCGAGAACTGAGATGGGGAGCTACCGAGAAGCCCCCGACCCCTCCCCGGGGTGCCTCACCTGGGCTCGCGCGCAGCCAGGCGCAGTCCTGCACCTTCATCTTCCACGTGAGCTCCTGCTGCGAGAGCCTGCCGTGCTTCCCCAGGGAGAGGAGCTTCTTCACGTTCCGCAGGAAGCGCCGCTCGTTGTGCCGGGAGCCCCAGAGGCCGGCGGGCACCAGGCGGCGAAGACAGGCCCGCAGGAGGCCGTACACCTGCCAGGGGCTGCTGTGCTGGCGGAGCAGCTGGACCAGGCGCCCTGAGTTCGCCTCGCCCTCGGGGGCAGCGGCCGGCCTCTCAGAGGGGCAGCCCCCAACACCAGGGTACTTCTGATGGTCTGGCCCCGCCGGGGGCGCAGAGGCCGGCAGCGGGCAGTGCGCCCTGAGCAGCGCGCCATAGGGGCACCGCGCGTGGTTCCCAAGCAGTTTCCGGAACAGGGGCCGCATCTGCCAGTAGCGCGCGGGCAGGCGGCGCGGCCGGCGGGGAGCCCCTGGCGGCCCGGGCTTCGAGTCCAGAAAGATGGTTTCCACGAGTGTCCGCGCCCCGGCCAGGCTGGGAGGCAGGGAGCAGAGCAGGAAGGAGCGGCGCAGCTGTTCGCCACCGCCGGAGCAGTAAAGGAACCTCTTGGTCTCAGCGCAAGCTCCGGCACCCGGCTCGCCCTCCGAGGGTGACAGCCGCCAGGACGCGGAGCCGACACCCCGCTCGCCGCCCGGGAAGAGGCGGCAGGGCCCGGGCACGTCGCCCTTCCGAGACTTGGCTTCCGCAGCGTCTCGGGTAGGTGTCACCACGCGGGGCGGGCTGCGGGCCGCCTGCCCTTCGAGATCCCGCCCGGGCTCCAGGCCGCGCCTGGGCCTCTTGGCTGGAGGCAGTCGTCCCCGCGCGCT
>NW_011494949.1:581745-586839 GCF_000754665.1 Bison bison bison
GTGGAAAGGCTCTGTGGTACCAAGGGAGAGGACCAGAACGCGGGGTCCCTGGGGGGGCCTGGTGCGTTCGGCGTCCCCGGGGAGCAGGTTCTTCGGGTTGGTTGCTTTAACACCCGGGCCATGACCGTGCAGCGAGGGATGATGCTCTGGGGTCCAGAAGGGGCTCATGGCAGCGAATGAGTAACTTTGTGCGAAGAAGAGAATGGACCACCGCCCCTCCTGGCGGGCCTGGGGAAACCAAGGGGGCGCAGATGCATCCTCGACCATTCCTCAGGGGAGTTCCTGGAGCCTTCCCCGGCGCGGGCGGGCGGCGGGCCTGGTCAGCGGGCAGTGGTCAGCGGGCAGCGGGCGGTGGTCAACGGGCAGCGGGCGGTGGGCAGCGGGCAGCAGCAGCACTTGCCTTGCGGGCTTGGTTTCCTTGGCTCCAGGCTGTACTTTCTCTTTGCGGGATCTTCCGTGGTTCTCACCATAAACGGAAATCCTCAGACCAGTTCTCTGTTAATCACCCATCCCATGGGTAGGGCAAAGGAAGGGGAGAAGTGGAGCCACGGGTTCCCTGGGGCACCACCTGCAGGCTCCTGGCACCCATTCATGGCTCCCTTTACACCCAGAGCCACCCTGCCCTCTACAAGCACCACGAAGACCAAGACGGGTCAAGGGCCTGCCCAGAGGCTCACAGCCCCAGGAGGATCAGGGGCCTCACCTTCCTGCCCAGCCACAGAGACCCTCCCAGGCCCAAGGGCACGGTTCAGAGCAGTCACCCTAATGACTTCTCACCCTAACCCAGACGCTTGCAGGATGTTTGAGTAGAAAGAGGAAGCTTCTGGGTCTTGGGAGGCTTGCACAAATGATACACCTGAGTTCCGCAACACTGAATGGCTGAACAAATGGTTAATATTTCATAACATTACAAAACTTGGTCAGCAATTACTTTTCTTCGTGGCCATAGCATTTAAAGAGGCCTCCGCTCTCCCTCTGTCACCAGCAGTGTTTTGTGTCCATCCCACTTGCTCGGGTCTGCCCCGCTGGTAACCCTTGGGACCGTGGGTGGCTCTCCTGGAAGTTCGCCATGTGAGCACTGCGAGGTCTCAAGCTGGCTTGTTTCCGCCAGTGGGGGACTGGGCGTAGCCTTGGGAAGTGTGTTCTTCTCCAGCGACTAGAAACCAGCATGGATAACAGTTAAAAAAGGAGAAGAAGCAAGCTATGTGATTAGTACCGTGCTAGCTGAGCCACAAGGGAAGCCCGAGGTAGGGAGACTTTTCTGGAGTGAGTGGAAACTGTTCGTCTCCTGAACACGGGCTCCACTGCCGCGTGGACGGCTGCTCTGTCTCCGGAAAGCTGACAGTGGTGTTAGTCACTGTGTCGTAAAACACGAAGGTGTTCTTGGAAAAAACTTCATACTGTTGGCTTATGACAAAATACAACAAAATCCGATTCCAGAAACTTCCAGAAGGCAGTGGGTGAGTGCCACACTTCACACCTGGACGTTTCTAAACAGGGAACTCTGTCGTTCAGTCACTAAGTCGTGTCCGACTGTTTGCGACTCCGTGGGCTGCAGCACGCCAGGCTTCCTTGTTCTTCACCGCCTCCCGGACTTTGCTCAAACTCATCTCCATCGAATTGGAGAAGCCATCCAACCATCTCGTTCTCTGCCGCCCTTTTTTCCTCCTGCCGTCAGCCTTTCCCAGCATCAGGGTCTTTTCCAATGAGTTAGCTCTTTGCATCAGGGGGCCAGGATTGGAGCTTCCGAGCCAGTCTTTTCAGTGAATATTCACGGTTGATTTCCGTAAGGATTCACTGGGTTGATCTTGCAGGCCAGGGCACTGTCAAGAGTCTTCTCCAACACCACAGTTCAAAAGCGTCAGTTCTTCAGCAGTCAGCCTTTTTTATGGTCCAACTCTCACATCCGTACATGACAACTGGAAAAAATCATAGTTTGTTGGCAAAGTGACGTCTCTGCTTTTGAATATGCTGTCTGAGTTGGTCATAGCTTTCCTTCCAAGGAGCAAGCGTCTTTTAACTTCACGGCTGCAGTCACTGTGCACAGTGATTTCGGAGCCCAAGAAAGTAAACTCTGTCACTGTGTCTACTTTTTCCCTTTCTTTTGCCATAAAGTGATGGGACCGGATGCCATGATCTTAATTTCTTTATTACTGAGTTTCAAATCAGCCTTTTCACTCTCCTTTTTCACCTTCATCAAGAGGCTCTTTAGTCTCTCTTCACTTTCTGCCATTAGAGTGGTATCATCTGCAATCTGAGGTTGTTGGTATTTCTCCCGGCAATCTTGATTCCAGGTTGTGAGTCATCCAGTCCGGCATTTCACATGATGTACTCTGCATAGAAGTTAAATAAACAGAGTGACAATATACAGCCTTGTCATACTCCTTTCCCAATTTTGAACCAGTCTGTTGTTCCATGTCTGGTTCTAACTGTTGTTTCTTGACCTGCATACCGGTTTCTCAGGAGACAGGTAAGGTGGTCTGGTATTCCTATCTCTTTAAGAATTTTCCAGTTTGTTGTGATCCACACAAAGGCTTTAATGTAGTCAATGAAACAGATGTTTTTCTGGAACGCCCTTGCTTTCTTCGGGATCTGATGGGTGGTCTGTGGCTCCTCTGTGGATTCTGTGCTGGGAGACAAATACTAATGTAGTCAATGAAACAGATGTTTTTCTGGAACGCCCTTGCTTTCTTCAGGATCTAATGGGTGATCTCTGGCTCCTCTGTGGATTCTGTGCTGGGAGATAAATACTAATGTAGTCAATGAAACAGATGTTTTTCTGGAACGCCCTTGCTCTCTTCAGGATCTGATGGGTGGTCTCTGGCTCCTCTGTGGATTCTGTGAACGCCCTTGCTGTCTTCGGGATCTGATGGGTGGTCTCTGGCTCCTCTGTGGATTCTGTGAACGCCCTTGCTGTCTTCGGGATCTGATGGGTGGTCTCTGGCTCCTCTGTGGATTCTGTGAACGCCCTTGCTGTCTTCGGGATCTGATGGGTGGTCTCTGGCTCCTCTGTGGATTCTGTGAACGCCCTTGCTGTCTTCGGGATCTGATGGGTGGTCTCTGGCTCCTCTGTGGATTCTGTGAACGCCCTTGCTGTCTTCGGGATCTGATGGGTGGTCTCTGGCTCCTCTGTGGATTCTGTGAACGCCCTTGCTGTCTTCGGGATCTGATGGGTGGTCTCTGGCTCCTCTGTGGATTCTGTGAACGCCCTTGCTGTCTTCGGGATCTGATGGGTGGTCTCTGGCTCCTCTGTGGATTCTGTGAACGCCCTTGCTGTCTTCGGGATCTGATGGGTGGTCTCTGGCTCCTCTGTGGATTCTGTGCTGGGAGACAAATACTGATGTGTCGTTTGTCACCTAAGGGGTGAGTGGAGCCCCCCCAGTTATACATAGACCCAACTGTGAAGCTTACAAAAGCACCTGCAGTGGCTGGACACTGGGGATCCCCTGGGGAGCTGGCGGGGTGTCTGCAGGGCTGGCCGTGGACCATCACCCCTAGTCTGTGAGGAGTTGCCACAAATGGTACAGAGGATGCAGCTGGGAAGAGGGAGGAAAGCGGGTCCCGGAGACTCTGACCCCCACCCCCCCCGGGGAGCGTGGCCGGAGGCCTGGCTGGGGTTTAGACGATGAGCAGGCTGTCCTTCATGAGCAGCAGGTTCCGTCCTGTGATCACTGCCACTGGCCTTGGAGGCACCGCAGCCCTGAGGGCACGGGCAGCCAGCTCTGGAGGGCAGCCCGGGGTGGGTGGGGAGTGGGGCGGGCCACAGTGGTGTGCCCGGCACCGGCCTGTGCCCACTCGACGGCACACCTGGTGCATGGTACTTGCCCCCCGACCCAGGCACCATCAGATCTGTGGCCACGGTGTGGGACGGCCAAGGCTGCAACCAGGACCCAAATGGGTCTCAGCGGAGAGAGAGGGTGAGACAGCCCTCGGGCCCTGCCCCCTCCCTCAAACTCCCTGAGTCCAGCCTCTGCCTCCAAGGCCCCATTTCCCTCCAGGACCCTGACGAGGACCCTCTAATTCACTCAGGGTCCGCCTCATCCAGGGTCATCCCCTGCCTCAGGTCACAGGCCTAGGAAGGGGCAGCCTCTGCCCGTGAGACTCAGCGCAGCAGGCAGCATGCGGCTCTGCCCTGGGTCAGTGTCCACTTGACACAGGCGGGGACTGGGACCCTGCCCGGTGGAGCGTGTGGCTGGAGGGCGACGTCATTTTGTCCCCTGTGTGGACTCGTGTGACCAGCCCCGCCCTGGAATACTGAACTGTCCCAGCACCTCCCGTGCATCAGTTGTGAGATCTCGGAGCAGTGTGCTGGGCCAGGCTGGGCAGCTGATCCAACCCCTGGCCCTGCGGTGGGTGTTGGGGTTTTTCCCGCTCTGGAGCCGTTACCAGCACAGCTGCTGTGAAGGGCTGCGTTGGTATTGGACGTCGAGTGTATAATCACATGACCTCTCGTCGCTCAGGACGGACGCCCAGGGGTCTGGTCGCCCCGTGAGCTCGTCTCCTTTCCTGTCTTGCATCTCGATCAGCGATGTGTGACGGAGTCCTCGGTGGTGTCGCTGGTTTTCACTGCAGGGGCTCAGGCAGGTGTGGACAGGACAGACTGGTCCCCGGGGGCCTGGAGACGCCTGGGAAGGGGTGCCAGTGTGACAGCAGGGCTGCACATGGGTGGAAAACAGGCACGTAATGCCCAGAGCACTGCCCTGCGTGCGGCTCGGGGGAGCGCTTCGGGGAAGGCGTTCAGGACCTGGTTCCCGGAGCAGCAGAGGGCGGAGGGGCCGGACCTCCTCTCCGCACGGGGGGACAGCCCAGGGGCGCTGGGAAGCGATGGAGCAGAGGACACGGGCTGGTCCTGGCGCAGGGAGCCCCAGGAGGAGGGCTGCCCCCAGGGAGCTCCACTTCGGCCTGGCACCCAGGTTCTCTGAGGCCAGGGTCCCCGTGGTCCCCGCCTGGGGACTCGGAGCGGCCTGTTTTAGCATGCCCTCACCCGGGTTCGTGGATCAGGGGCCTGGGGGCTCTGTGGGAGCTGAGGGTGTTTCACGTCCCTGTTTTGTGGGGTTGTCCTGTCTTGGGTTTACTGAGGTTTTGAATTCTCAG
>NW_011494949.1:587069-599459 GCF_000754665.1 Bison bison bison
GACAGGTTACAGGAAGAACGGCCCTTGTTTACACGGGGCTTCACAATTCACATGCATTCCTGCGCGCTGGCCCCGGGCAGCCCTGGAGGACGTGGGCAGGGCATCGTCCTGCCCCGCAGGCGCAGGGGTGCTGGCTTCCCGAAAACTCCGGGTAACTCGGGGCAGAGCCAGGACAGTGTCCCCCACACACCTGGCTGGCGCTGGGAGACGCCAGGAGAAAAGGCAGTGAGTTGGGGGAGCAGAGGGGCTTTCTCGGGGCCCAGCTGGTAAAGCGCCCAGCTGCCAAGGCAGGAGATAAAAAATGCGGGTTCAATCCCTGGGTCGGGAAGATCCCCTGGAGAAGGAGATGGCAATGGCTCCAGTACTCTTCCCTGGAGAATCCCAGGGACAGAGGAGCTAGGCAGGCTGCAGTCCACTGGGCCACAGAGCATCAGACATGACTGAGTACGCACGCACTTCACCTCATTTTGGTGGGGAGCGGGGTCATGGGGGCAGCTCCAGGGAAAACCCGCATCTCCTCCCAGCTCCTCGGAGCACGAAGCCTTTGATCTGCGCGGCAAGGCGGCAGGCCAGCCAGCTTACCACTTCCGTGCCTTTGTGTACTTTCTCTTGGACCTTAAACCGCCTGATGAAAACCAATAAAGAGTGCTTAAGGCTGAAAATCCCTCTGAACGGGCACCACGTCCCTGCACTTTGGCAGACGTGGCTTGGCTCCTGCTATGCACACACCTCTGGCTTTCCACACCCTTGAAAGTTATTTGATGAAATTTAAGAAGGTGTTAAGATGAAATTACCTACTCTGATGCTGAGCTGTGGAATTTACTTACATAATTAAGCATTTGAATTGCTCCTGGCCCAGCCATGACCCAGCTTCCTGGTAGGCATGGCCCAAGGTGGGGCAGGGGCTCTGTGGGAAGCCCTTCAGAGGAGGGGTCCTCTCCAGGGTCACCAAGAAGCCAGGCCAGGCAAGTTTTGAGCTCGGGGCCAGCTCTGTCCTGGGACAGGAGCGAAGGGGGAGGGGGAGGAGAGGCCGGGTCTGGCTGCACCGAGAGGAGGCGTGAAACAGGTCGTCCCCACAGACACACAGTCCCGGTGGGGACACACGACGCTGCAGCCCCTTCTGGGCCCCAGCTGCACTCAGAGAAGCCCAAGTGAAGCCCTGTCACCCCCAGAGCCTTCTGCTCCTAGAACAGAGTCCAGCTGCAGCACGCACTTGAGTTCCATTCAGTCGCTCAGTTGTGTCGGACTTTTTGAGACCCCATGGACTGCAGCACACCAGGCCTCCCTGTCCATCACCAACTCCCGGAGTTTGCTCAAACTCATGTCCATTGAGTCAGTGATGCCATCCAACAATCTCATCCTCTGTCGTCCCCTTCTCCTCCTGCCTTCAGTCTTTCCTAGCATCAGGGTCTTTTCCAATAAGTCAGTCCTTTGCATCAGGTGGCCAAAGTATTGGAGCTTCAGCTTCAGCATCAGTCCTTCCAATGAACACCCAGGACTGATCTCCTTTAGGATGGACTGGTTGTATCTCCTTGCAGTCCAAGGGACTCTCAAGAGTCTTCTCCAACACCACAGTTCAAAAGCATCAATTCTCTGATGCTCAGCTTTCTTCACAGTCCAACTCTCATATCCATACATGACTACTGGAAAAACCATAGCTTTGACTAGACGGACCTTTGTTAGCAAAGTAATGTCTTTGCTTTTTAACATGCTGTCTTGGTTGGTCATAGCTTTTCTTTCAATAAGCAAGCATCTTTTAATTTCATGGCTGTAGTCACCATCTGCAGTGATTTTGGAGCCCCCCAAAATAAAGTCTGTCACTGTTTCCATTGTTTCGCCATTTATTTGCCATGAAGTGATGGGACTTGGTGCTATGATCTTAGTTTTCTGAATGTTGAGCTTTAAGCCAACTTTTTCACTCTCCTCTTTCACTTTCATCAAGAGGCTCTTTAGTTCCTCTTCACTTTCTGCCATAAGGGTGGTGTCATCTGCATATCTGATGTCTGCATATCTGATATTTCTCCCAGCAATCTTGGTTCCAGCTTGTGCTTCATCCAGTCCAGCATTTGGCACGATGTACTCTGCATATAAGTTAAATAAGCACGGTGATAATATCAAGCCTTGACAGACTCCTTTCCCAATTTGGAACCAGTCTGTTGTTCCATGTCCAGTTCTAACTGATGCTTCTTGACCTGCATACAGATTTCTCAGGAGGCAGGTAAGGTGGTCTGGTTTTCCCATCTTTTTAAGACTTTTCCACAGTTCGTTGTGATTCACACAGTCGAAGGCTTTAGCATAGTCCATGAAGCCCAAGTAGATGTTTTTCTGGAATTCTCTTGCTTTTTCAATGTTCCAATGGATGTTGGTAATTTGATCTCTGTTTCTTCTGCCTTTTCTAAATCCAGCTTGAACATCTGGAAGTTCACAGTTCAGGTACTGTTGAAACCTATCTTGGAGAATTTTGAGCATTACTTTGCTAACACGTGCTGCTGCTGCTGCTAAGTCGCTTCAGTCGTGTCCGACTCTCTGCGACCCCATAGATGGCAGCCCACCAGGCTCCCCCAATCCCTGGGATTCTCCAGGCAAGAACACTGGAGTGGGTTGCCATTTCCTTCTCCAATGCATGAAAGTGAAAAGGGAAAGTGAAGTCGCTCAGTCGTGTCCGACTCTTCTTGACCTCATGGACTGCAGCCCACCAGGCTCCTCTGTCCATGGGATTTTCCAGGCAAGAATACTGGAGTGGGGTGCCATTGCCTTTTCCGTGCTCACATGTGAGATAAGTGCAATTGTGCAGAAGTTTGAACAGTCTTTGGCATTGCCTCTCTTTGGGATTGGAATGAAAACTGACCTTTTCCAGTGCTGTGGCCACTGCTGAGTTTTCCAAATTTGCTGGCACATTGAGTGCTGAATCTGAATGGCGGAGTGGAAGGACATGTACTCATCTTGTCCTGCAAGAACTCCAAAATTGCAACTAACCGCTGAACAAGCATAGACAGGAGAATGTTGGATCCCACCAAAATATACTCCCATCCAAGGGCAAAGGAGAAGCCACAATAAGTTGGTAGGAGGGGCAAAATCGCATTTAGAATGAAACCCCATACCCACCAGAAATGCTGGGAGGGCTCAAACAAAACTTTGTGTGCACAGGACCCAGAGACCCCGCAGAGACTGAGCCAGACCTGCCGGTGAGTGTCTTGAGCATCTCCTGCAGAGACAGGGGGTCAGCAGTGGCTGCCGCGGGGACAGGGGCTCTGGCTGCAGCAGACCTGGAGGGCGCGGTGTGTGGCCCAAGTCCTCTTGGAGGGGATTGCCATCATCTCCATCATTGAGCCACTGAGCAGACGACCTACAAACTGCAGAACAGTTATACCAAAGAAGTTCTCGCACTGTTACAGAAGTTCTAGGGCACACAACAGACTTGCCAACCTGGGGATCCAGCAAGGGGACTGAGAACCCCCAGAGAATTTGACTTTGGAGGCCAGTGGGGTTTGATTACAGAACTTCCCTAGCACTGGGAAGACAGACTTTGGGGGCACAAACAAAGCTCGTGTGCAACAGGCCCAGGAGAAAGGGGCAGCGACCCCACAGAGACAGAGCAGACCTGCCCGTGAGGGTCCAGGAGTCTCCAGCGGAGGCGTGGGTCGAGAGTGTCCTCTGCGGGGTCGGGGCTCTGAGTGACACTGCCGCCGAAGTCCTTCTGTGGGAGGCTGGCATTGCTGCTTCCCCTACAGTACTCTGGCCTCAGGCCAAACTACTGGGAGGGAACACAGCCCCACCCATCAACAGAAAACTGGATTAAAGAGTTACTGAGCATGGCCCAGCACATCAGAGCAAGACCCAGATTCCCCCACAGCCAGTCCCTCCCATCAGGAAGCTTCCACAAACGTCTTATCATATCCATCATCTATACACATTCAGTTCGGTTCAGCTGCTCAGTTGTGTCCTACTCTTTGCGAGCCCATGGACTGCAGCACGCCAGGCCTCCCTGTCCATCACCAACTCCTGGAGTTTGCTCAAACTCATGTCCATTGAGTCGGTGATGCCATCCAACCATCTCATCCTCTGTCGTTCCCTTCTCCTCCTGCCTTCAATCTTTCCCAGCATCAGGGTCTTTTCCAAATGAGTCAGTTCTTCTCATCAGGTGGCTGAAATATCGGAGTTTCAGCTTCAGCATCAGTCCTTCCAATGAATATTCAGGATTGATTTCCTTCAGGATAGACTTGTTTGATCTCCTTGCAGTCCAAGGGACTCTCAAGAGTCTTCTCCAGCACCACAGTTCAAAAGCATCAATTCTCTGGTGCTCAACTTTCTTTATAGTCCAACTCTCACATCCATACATGACTACTGGAAAAACCATAGCTTTGACTATAGGGACCTTTCTTGCCAAAGTAATGTCTCTGCTTTTTAATATGCTGTTTAAGTTGGTCATAGCTTTTCTTCAAAGGAGCATCTTTTAATTTCATGGCTGCAGTCACCATCTGCAGTGATTTTGGAGCCCAGGAAAATAAAGTCTGTCACCGTTTCCACTGTTTCCCCATCTATTTGCCTTGAAGTGATAGGACTGGATGCTATGATCTTAGTTTTCTGAATGTTGAGTTTTAGGCCAACTTTTTCAATCTCCTCTTTCACTTTCATCAAGAGGCTCTTTAGTTCTTCACTGTCTCCCATAAGGGTGGTATCATCTGCGTATCTGACATTATTGATATTTCTCCCAGCAATCTCGACTCCAGCTTGTGCTTCATCCAGCATAGCATTTTGCACGATGTACTCTGCATAGAAGTTAAATAAGGTGGTCTGGTATTCCCGTTTCTTTAAGAATTTTCCAATTTGTCGTGATCCACACAGTCAAAGTCTTTGGCATAGTCGTTAAAGCAGAAGTAGATGTTTTCCTGGAACTCTCTTGCTTTCTTAATGATCCAACAGATGTTGGTAGTTTGATTTCTAGTTCCTCTGCCTTTTCTCAATCCAGCTTGAACATCTGGAAGTTCTCAGTTCCATCTGGAAGCCTGGCATGGAGAATTTTGAGCATTACCTTGCTAGCGTGTGAAATGAGTGCAATTGTGTGGTAGTTTGATCATTCTTTGGCATTGCCTTTTTTGGGATTGGAATGAAAACTGACCTTTTCCAGTCCTGTGGCCACTGCTGAGTTTTCCAAGTTTGCTGGCATGTTGAGTGCAACACTTTCACAGCATCTTCCTTTAGGATTTGAAATAGCTCAACTGGAATTCCATCACCTCCACTAGCTTTGCTTATATGGATGCATCCTAAGGCTCACTTGACTTCACATTTCAGGATGTCTGGCTCTAGTGGGTGATCACATCATCATGGTTATCTGGGTCATGAAGATCTTTGTTGTACAGTTCTTCTGTGTATTCTTGCCACCTCTTCTTAATATCTTCTGCTTCTGTTAGGTCTGTACCATTTTTGTCCTTTATTTTGCCCGTCTTTGCATGAAATGTTCCCTGGGTATCTCTAATTTTCTTGAAGAGATCTCTAGTCTTTCCCATTCTATTGTTTTCCTCTATTTCTTTGTACTGATCACTGAGGAAGACTTTCTTATCTCTCCTTGCTATCCTTTGGAACTCTGCATTCAAATGGGTATATCTTTCCTTTTCTCCTTTGCCTTTAGCTTCTCTTCTTTTCTCAGCTATTTGTAAGACCTCCTCAGACAACCATTTTGCTTTTTTGTATTTCTTTTTCTTGATGATGGTCTTGATCACTGACTCCTGTACAATGTCACGAACCTCAGTCCATAGTTCTTCAGGGACTCTGTCTATCAGATCTAATCCCTTGAATGTATGTGTGACTTCCACTGTATAATCGTAAGGGATTTGATTTAGGTCATACCTGAATGGTCTAGTGGTTTCTCTAGTTTCTTCAATTCAAGTCTGAATTTTGCAATAAGGAGTTCATTACCTGAACCACAGTCAGCTCCTGGTCTTGTTTTTGCTGACTGTATAGGGCTTCTCCATCTTTGGCTGCAAAGAATATAATCAATCTGATTTCAGTATTCACCATCTGGTGATGTCCATGTGTAGAGTTGTCTCTTGTGTTGTTGGAAGAGAGTGTTTCCTATGACCAGTGCGTTCTCTTGGCAAAACTGTTAGCCTCTGCCCTGCTTCATTCTGTATTGCAACGCCAAATTTGCCTGTTACTCAGGTATCTCTTGACTTCCTACTTCTGCATTCCAGTCCTGTATAATGAAAAGGACATCTTTTTTGGGTGTTAGTTCTAGAAGGTCTTATAGGTCTTCATAGAAGCGTTCAACTTCAGCTTCTTCAGCATTACTGGTTGGGGCATAGACTTGGATTACTGTGACAGTGAAGGGTTTGCCTTGGAAACGAACAGACATCGTTCTGTTGTTTTTGAGATTGCACCCAAGTACTGTATTTCAGACTCTTTAGTCGGCTATGAGGGCTACTCCATTTCTGCTAAGGGATTCCTGTCAGTAGTAGGTATAATGGTCATCTGAGTTAAATTTGCCCATTCCAGCCCATTTTAGTTCACTGATTCCTAAAGTGTCAACATTCACTCTTGCCATCTCCTGTTTGACCACTTCCAATTTATCTTGATTCTTGGCTCTAACATTCCAGATTCCTATGCAATATTGTTCTTTGCAGCATCAGACTTGACTTCCATCACCAGTTACATCCACATCTGGACGATTTCGCTTTGGCTCCGTCTCTTCACTCTTTCTGGAGTTGCTTCTCCCCTCTTCTCCAGTAGCATATTGGGCACCTACCCATCTGGGGAGTTCATCTTTCAGTGTCATATCCTTTTGCATTTTCATACTGTTCATGGGGTTCATCTATACGCGTAGACATCATCTCTGTCACTCCTGGAGGGTCTCCAGGCACTTCTGCCCACAGGCCCGGCTCTGACCCTCCCTGGAAGGAGTCACCGACACGCTGGCCTCAGATGAGCTTTCTTTGTAGAGCTTTCACTCACTTCATTTCTGGCTGCACCAGGCCTTCGTTTCTGTGTGAAGTCTTTCTCTAGCTGTGGTCTGCGGGCTTTTCACGGAGGTGGGGGCTTCTCTTGTTGCGGAGCACAGGCTCTAGGCACAAGGGCTTCATGGCCCCGTGGCATGTGGGATCTTCCTGGACCAGGGATCGAACCCACGTCCCCTGCGTTGGCAGGCAGATGCTTAACCACTGAACCACCAGGGGAGCCCCCCCGAGATCCATACTGAATATGAACACACAACCAAAACCCTCCAGCACACAGCAGGAAGGGCACAGTGCCGTGAGCGAGAGCAGACGGACCCCAGCGTGCGAGGCAGCAGGATCGGGCCTGCAGGCTGCTGCAGCCACCGGAGGATGCTGCCCCCGGTGCTGGCCTGTCCTCTGTGCAGACACAGAGGCAGGCAGTGGAGAAGGCCCTTCAGACAGACCAGGCAGCTTAACAGAAACAATTAGAATCAAACAGGACGTTGGGAGCCACATTACTGAATAATGGAAAACTCAGTACATGAACTAAGTACCAAGCAGAGAACATGAGTACCGTGGAAACAGCTCTGTCTCTGGAATGCCCCCGAGTTCAGCACAGAGGGGCCCGGAAGCTGAGAACAGGAGGGGGGACGAGAACAGGTCACTGCAGAGGAGCGTCGCGCGGAGGAGGCACTTCTGAGAGATGGGCCCAGGGCCCCACTGCCTCCGGAATCAGCGCTTTGCCTGGAGAGGGGGATGGATGGGACGCTACGCTTGGCGGAGAGCGCCCAGGCCTCAGACGGGAGACAGCCCGGAAGGCCGCAGGCTGTGTCTCTAGGATGAGGGTAAGTAAGGGCACTCGTGCGGGCAGAAACCCAGAAGCAGCCGGTTTCTATAGGACGCGCTCCAGGCGCGGAAGTCTGACCTCAGAAACGTGGGGGAGGGAGTGGAAGCACATGGGTCAGAGCTCGGGCAGAAACAGACAGGAGTCTGCGAGCCGCTCTGGGGTGGGAGCCGAGCACAGGGTCTGTCTGACTTGGGCGTGCAGGGCCTGGGCGGACATCCTGCTCGCTCTCCTGGGAATGGCACCTGCGTGCTGGTACACCGTTCCCGAAATGCCAAGTGAAGCCGCTGGAAGCCATCTGGCCCTGGGCTTCCTCGTGGGCGTGGGTGGCTTGTCTCTCCAGGGATCTGTCTGTCTCTCCACATGGTTGGCTGTGTGGGCACAAACTGCCCTGAGGTTCTCTTGCTGTCGTTCACACACGTGTGCCATCTGGTGCTGTCCCTCCCTCTTAACTGATGCTGTGATTGCGTCTCTTTTCCTCCTCGTCAGTCCGGCTGGAGGTTTACTACTTTCATTAATCATCTCGAAGAACAAGCGTTGCTGTTAATATTCTGCACTCTCCTCCACCACGACGGACTTGGGCTCTCACACGTGCTGCGGTCTCCTCTGCTCTCTTGGTTCCGAAGGCGAGTGCTGAGGACACGTGAATCTTTCCCTGCTGGGGGTCTTTAGTGCTTCAGCTGTGCCTCCGTCTCCCCATCAAAGACCATGAACGTGCGTGTTCCGTGTTCTCATTTTCATTCAGTTCAAGATACTTTCTCATTTCCCTTTTGGCTTCTTTGATCCATGGTTTATTTCAAAGTGGTGATGTTTAATTTCTAAATATTTGGAGATTTTCACAGATCTGTTATTGATTTTTAACTTAATTCCACTGGGGCTGAAGAACATAATTTATATGTCCTGAAAGCATTTTATAGTTGTTTAGGCTGGTTTATTGTGTAGAATATCCTTGGTAAATGCTCTGCATGCTCTTGAAAAGTGTGTACACTTCTGAATTTGGGAGGAGTGTCTGCAACAGGTCATGCAGAGTCAAAGTGTTCAGGTCCCCTCTGTTCTCAGAGAGATCTGCTCACACGCTTGTCAGTTTCTGACACAGCACTGAAGCTGCCCCTTGGACTAGTTCTGCTTGCGTTTCCTAACGGTTTTGTGTAATAGATTTTCAATATGTTCAACATTTCAACGTGTTTGTGTACCCAATAACAAATTATTATGTCTTTTTAATACTTTTTATAAAAACACTTTATTTTTTGGTAACGTTACTGATACTTCTCTAAAATACACGCTCCTGATGTCAATGTGGCGGATGTCTCAGTGTGTACTTCAGCCTGTGTCCCTGGGCCCCGCTCTGCCTTTGGTCTGGTAATCTCTGCCTTCCGGCGGGTGGATCGTGTGCCTTTAATGGGATTCCTGGCGTGCGGGGTGGAGCTGCAGGCGTGGACCTGTCCCATCTGCTCTCACTGCTCTTCGGTTGTCCTGTTTAGTCCTGCACCGAGCATGTCTCCCCACTTGGCTGATTTACTTCGGAGGTCGCTTGTCTGTAACCCATCGCGGTTCACCTGCAGTCGCATCGGGTCTTCACCCCCAGTGTAAGTACCTCCCTGCCTGGCTCTGTGGAACCTCACAAAACACCATCATTATTTTAGCCGTAAGTGGTTTATTTTAGATAACCTAAATGACAAGTGAGCCAAGACGCACCCACGTGGCTGCTGCCTCTGGGGCTTCCCCTCCGCCCACATCAGATTGCTCGCCCCTGCTGGAAGGCCTCCCTGTGAGGCTTCTCAAAGAGCAGATTTGCTGCGAGGAGTTCCTCCTGCTTCTGCTGTCTGTAAAGCCTGTCATGTTACAGTATATTCTGATACACTTTCAGGGGTGAAGCCTTCTAAGTCAGCAGCTTCTCTCCTGTAAGCGGGTGGCGCGTGCTGGCAGCTGGCTCCTGGGTGTGGTTCTCTGTCTGGCCTCGAGGACTTGCAGGAAGGACGCACAGATCTGATCCTGAGAGCGGCCTCAACGCCAGCCCACAGCTGGCCCCACGTTCTGGCCACGGAGGGGCCCTGGATGCATGCCTGGAGACACCGCTGGAGGCCACAGCCCACCAGTGTAGACATCGGCAAAGAGAGATGTCCCCTGAGCCAGGCTCAGGGGCCGAGGTGCTGACGTGCTCACGTGCCCACACCGTGCCAACAGGCTCTGAGACTGAACCTCAGGGAATATGACTGACCGTGTCACCCACCAGCTCTCACCCTCATCTGCCCTGTCTGCAAAGACACCTCCCCGCCCTGCTCCTCCCTCTGCGAGCCCTAGGGCGTTTCTCTAACAAAACTCGTCTACTGACCCCCAGGACACTGCGATGACTCAGCTTCAAAACGAGACGCAGACACGTGAGACTACTTGTGGTCCGAGCTTCCTGAAATCTTCTCCTGTTTACACACACCCACACACACACACACACCCCATCGTGCATTCGCTTCTGGGAATGGGATAAACGCCACTATCTGAAACCTACGTCATGTCAGCCCAAGAAGAGTGTACAGCCAGAGAAATTTATTTTAAAATAGAAACATACGTACATTAAGCTGTAAAATAGTCAAATTTAAATGAAAAGGAAAAAAGCCGTTTGATCCCAGAGTCTACACGGAATGGATTCAAGGAGGCATGTGAAATCCCCGTGAGGAGCACCCACAGACCCCAGGAGACGGAATCCAGGGTGGGGACCCCACAGGAGCGGCCCAGCACCCACGGGCACCAGACGCTCCCGGACCCGGCGACCAGGACGGACGTCCGTGCGGGCGGCGTCATCAGCGCTGTCGGCGCCGCGGACACGACGTGGAGGCACCCGAGGCCATGAGGTGGACGCACCCGAGGCCGTGAGGGACACTCGGGGGTTTGGCAACGTAGAGGCTGTGATGTGGGAGGCCCACCTGGGCCGCCACCCTCTGCAGCGGCGCCCTGAGCGCCTCAGTCTGTGTGGGGCTTCCGCTGGGGGGTGTCCTCGTAGGACTCCCCAAACTCGTTCACTCTACTCTTATCCACGGGATAAAGCCTGCAACGAGACCACGTGTGAGTCAGGCTGGCTGGCACGCAAGCGCGAACACGCATGTCCTGGGTGAATGAGCGCCAGGACTCGGATAGTCAGTCCCCGTGGGAGAGACCGGCGCGGGTTTGCCTTGTGCCCTCTCGACGTTCTTAGGACGGTCAGGCCAGACCTCTGCTCCTGAGGCCGCCGCTGACAGCTGCACCCATGCCAAGGTGGGGGCCAGAGCCTGGGTGCATGCATGCAGAGCAAGGCCGTGGCCCGCCTCACGCTCTGCTGAGCAGGGGAGCGAGGTGCTCGCGGGGCGGTCAGACAGACAGCAGTGCTCCTGCACGGGGCGCCAGGCCCCGAGGCCCACCTGCCAACGCCTCCCCTACGGGAGCAGGGCGGGGCCACACTCACCACCGCTGGTACAGGTACACGAGGAACACCGCATCATCCCGGAAGCAGGCCAGCCGGTGCGAGGTGGGCATGGTGATGATGAAGGCGAACACGTCGTCGATGAAGGTGTTAAAGGCCTGCAGGCGGGCGGGGCCGTGAGACCAGAGCCCCCCGGGCACGCGGTCACCCGTGGGCACCCACCACCCAGTGACCTGAGCGCCACCACAACGGGGAGCAGCAGGGGTCCTGGGCCCAGGGTGACCCTGGCACGGACCCCACGGCCGGGCGTCCCGCCAGCCCTCCGCAAACAGGATGGAGAAGCACCGCCCAGGAGTGGTGGTGGGATCACGGAGCTGTCTGCATAGAATCCCCGTGCAGATCCAAAGCAGAAGGCAGCTCTGACCATCCCCACGCCCGACCTGGCACGCTCTAGTTCACGGTCACTGGAGGGTCACGCGGCGCCAGCCTCTGCACGTGGCTGGGCCACGACATGCCCAAGAGCCCGTGGCCAGCTTGGGCCTGGGACCACTGGAGCCGCTGTCTGGTGGGCAGGGACCCAGCACCCGACGCCAGCCAGCGGGTCAAGAGCATCCACCTGCTGTAGGACGTGTGGTGCCAGGAAGCAGCGGGGCTGTCACTCGGGAGACAGTCTGTGGGGCTGGGGCAGGGACCCCGGGCTTCCAAGGCCACCGCGGGGCTCTGTGCTTGATGGAGAACCCCCAGCCTGGACCCCCAGTGCCCCTGCACAGAAGCACGGCTGACACGACCCGGCCACGAGGGACAGTGCCCAAGGGCCCCGTGCAGGCGACACACTGACCTTGTAGGTGAAGGCCTTCCAGGGCAGGTGGGCCACTGACTTCATCTGGGGACAAGGAGACGGGGCGCGTCAGGGCTGGGCGGCCCAGGGGCGCGGGGCCCACGGGTGAGGGGGCGCGCCTCTTACCTTGTAGTTCACAAAGAGCTGGGGCAGCATGAACAGGAAGCCGAACGCGTAGACCCCTGGGGAGACACGGGTGTGGAGGCACGGGCCGGGATGCTGCCCCTGCCGCCGGGCATCGGAGCTACCGACTCCGGATGCCTGGGAGCTCTGCCTGCCGTTACCCACCGCCTCCTGCCCGGGGCCGAGACGGGCCCCTCCCACGCCCGGTGAACGCGCCGAGCTGGGCCCGGCGGCCGGCAAGCAGCAGCTCACCGTCTCGGCAAGC
>NW_011494949.1:600492-600898 GCF_000754665.1 Bison bison bison
ACCCACAGACCAGAGGGCACAGTGGCAGGACGTCCAGGGCAACAAAGCTGGGCTGCGTGGAGGATACAAGCTGGCAAGCATCTGCCCACAGGACATCCGCCACGAACGCGTGATGGATCCACGCCGGCCCTGACACACAGCCAGACTCAGCGTGACTGGGGGCAGGCGGGGGACCAGACGTCCAGCAAAGGACTCTGAAGAAAGGCGTCCTCGATTCCCATCTGGGCTTTACCAAAACCCGATGAAGACTGGGATGCGGCCGACGCCCGTGAAACCAGAACACAAAATCCCTGCACGAGGAACGTGAACCAACCCGAGAACCGCGCGGGAGGGGGCGCCCCACAGCGCGGAGCGGGCCCGGCTCACAGCCCCATGGGCGCCCACAGGCCCGGCTCACAGCCCCACT
>NW_011494949.1:601293-602046 GCF_000754665.1 Bison bison bison
CTAGGCTTTCAGTAAACGCCCTGCTCCTCCTCAGCCAGGGCAGACTCGTGGGGTGACGCGGACCACAAGCTGCACCACACTGCCGTGTGACCCGCCCTTGACCTGCACGCCTGCACCCTCAGTCCCAGGGGTCTGCACGTGAGGCCCGCCACACGAAGCGGAGCAGCCGCCCGGCCGTCACCTCCCACTGCCGCCCCAGGAAGCTCGACACCGGAGAGCCCCTCAGGGTGTGGTCAGGGCAGGACCCCACCCTGCGGGAGGCTGCACTTGAGATGGGATAACCAGCGTCCCGCCTGGTCGTGGGGTGGGGGGTTGCTGCTCCTACGGCTGGGGACGGGGGATCCCAGGGGAATCAGAGCCCAGGGGGCTTGAGGGCAGAGCTGCAGAGGGGTGAGCTGCCCCGCCCACACCAAGACACCCCTGCGTGTCCCCGCGGGCCTACAGGTGACCATGAGACGGTCACCCGCCCTCAGGACTGTACGTGGTGGGGTGCAGCCAAGGGACGCATGCAGCGGCTGGCCTGTCCCACAGGTGGGCTGCGACGGGACGAAGTGACAGGTCCCCGAGAGGACATGGGGGGGCGTCCCCTACCTGAAATGTGGGCCACAGGCCTCTCCAGATGACGGTCATCTTCAAGGCCTTTTTCACTTTCCACAGCTGAGAAAGGAAAACCCACACCTGAGGTTCCAGGACCCAGAAGAAGCCACGGCCTGCTGCTTGGACGGTGACCGATCAGGACACGGGCCACTCATG
>NW_011494949.1:602146-602566 GCF_000754665.1 Bison bison bison
AAGTCGGTGTCCACATGACTTGTGGCTGCGGGAGGGCCCAGACAGCACTTCCCAAGGGGTGCCGACAGGCAAAGGCCTGAACAAAGCCACTCTGAGGGTCCTGGTGAGGGTGGTGCCGGAGGCCCAAGGGGCCCTGGACTCCAGAGAGAGGGCATCCTGGCCCATCATTCCCACATCGCCCATTACCCATCCTGCTCCACACAGCATCAGTTCAGCGACAGCCACGGGGTCCACCCACCGAGCTACCACATCTCGCGGGCGGACAGGACGAGGAAGCGTCCAGGTGGAGACACATGGGGCTGTGTGGAGCTCCACTGGAGGAGCCAGGCAGCGGTGCCCTTGCCCTAGCCAGGCCGGCCAGTCCCCAGGCAGACGCCAGTCCCGACCCACGATGAGCACCCGGGCCCCACGACCTCTGAG
>NW_011494949.1:603014-609266 GCF_000754665.1 Bison bison bison
CACCAGCACCAGGAGGCTCGTCTGCTCGTCCAGCAGGAACAGGAAGATGACCACGGTGCTGAAGCAGCGCCAGAGCACTGGGGACGGGCGGGCGGGGCTGAGTGCAGGGTGGGGCCAGCCAGCTGCACCCCACGCACACCCACACAGGTGCACACACGTGCACACAGGCACTCAGCCCCGGGGCACCAGCACCTTCAAGCGCGTCTCCCCTCTGCCCACTGAAAGGGAGCTGTGGAGCCATGAAAGGCTGGGACCCAACAGAAAGCCACGTCAGCCAGGACGTGTGTGAGCCACACGCACTGACACGACGCACGGACGGGATGCGGGGGACACGGTTCCTGATGGGGACCCTGCGCCGGAGCTGGGCCTGTCTTCCCAGCGGAGACTCAGGAGCCACCACGGCTGTGGGAATGTCCCCTGCAGGGCAATGCCTGCCAGGAACGCGGGCCCCAGGCCCCACAAACGCTGCTCACACCACAACAGCAGAGGCCAGCGGAGGGCCTCAGAGGGGTCCTCCCCTCCGAGAAAGTCAGAAGCGAGGACAGAAGACCCCGAGACCTGGGACCTGGACGCAGGGGCCACCCAAGCACCCAGGCCCCGCCCTCAGAGTGACTCCACGGGAGCTGAAGAGCCACCTCCTGCTGGGAAGCCAGCCTGGCGGCCCGCGGGACCACGAGCCCATGCAGACGAGTGCCGAGAACCGGCCCCCGAGCCCCCTGCCCCATGTGTATGGGGTGCTCCCCACGGCCAGGAGGCTGCCCTCACCCTCCCAGGCTGCTCCCACGGGGACCTAAAAGCCCGTCCCAAGCAAGAGCCGCGTGGGTCCCGGGCGAAGACCCCTGTGGGCGTCAAAGTGAGCTCATCACCCGCCCACGTGGCCCAGCGGGAGGACACGAGCGAGTCCCGAGCCACTACCTGCTTTGGTGGACATGCCGATCATGCTCTTCTTCTTCTTCCAGAAGCTGATGTCGTTTTTAAACGCCAGGAAATCAAAAAGTAGCTGGAAGAGGACAGGACAGCGATGAGCCCCCATGCTGTGTGGGCGAGCACGGGCTCGACTGGAGACACTGTCCACTCAGGGAGGCCTCAGCCCCAGCGCGGCCCTGCCAAGTTCTAGCTTCTCTGGTGGCCGGTCCCTGGCCTGTGGACCCACTGTTACAGCCGGGAGCCGGGCCTCACCCCCGCCCTCTGCCCTGAGCACAGCTCCATGCAGGCTTTTCTGGCAGTCGCCAGCCACTGCGTCTAACGGGGACCCTCCCGGCAGGACCCGACCGTAACTCTTGGAATCACCGTGCCAGACCTCACACAAGGCAACACCTATTTTGCTAACCTCATTGATTTTGATTTGTTTTCAAAACGGCTCCAAACAGATGAAACCTAGCCCTTCAGCTAGTTAAGCCTGAGTGTAGACCCCTCTCCTGTGGGGCGGGGAGAGAGGAGGCTGCACTGGAAAACCAGGAGCACTCACGTGAAACGCAGCCACGAAGAAGGTCAGCGCCAAGAAATACAAGTTGGTGTCGACAAAGATCCCCTTTACTTCGTCAGCATCTTTTTCTGAGAATCCTGAAGGGGACCGAGGACCCGAGTGAGGGGCGACATGGACCCATGCTACAGAGCCCCGAGGGGTCACCTCGTCTGCAAAGGAGCTCCTCGGACCCCACAGGGCCCAAGGGGGACAGCCTCACAGGCGGACGGGCGCTGAGTGCCGGGCTCCCCCGACTCCCCACTCCCGGAGCACGCCCAGCGGCCTCACCGAATTGCTGCAGTGAGTACACGGCGTCCTGCATGTGGATCCAGAAGCGCAGCCGCCCCAGCGAGATCTTGTCGTAGGACACGGTGAGCGGCAGCTCAGTGCTGGAGCGGTTGATGACCTGCGGGGGAGCGGTGGCGGTCCGGCCCTGCGCCAGGCTGGGACCCTGTGGGCCCGGCACCACACCGTCCTCTGGGGACCTGCAGGCACCTCCTCCAGGAAGTCCTCATTCCTCAAGCTCCTCTCCATCACCTGAACCCTACGTGTCTCTTGTGACCACAGCCCTGGCGCCGGCGCCTCCTGGGCAGGCGCGGGGACCCACGTTGGCAGCTGAGTCGAGCAGAGGCCCACGGGAGTCTGAGCCCCTGCCCGGGGACCAGATGCCAAGGCTGCCCTGAGAAGAACACAGCGGGGCAGCCACACTCACGGGGGCGGCGGGAGCTGCAGGGAGGGGTGGCCCCTCAATAGGGCCCTCGAGGACACTTGGAATTGACGTGTGACTGTGTGTGGAGGGGAGGTGTCCCATGATACCCGACCCTGTGGCCCCCATAGCTGAGCTCTGCCCAGAGACGGTAAGCAGCAGGCCTCCATGGAGAGGGCACCGCCCTGACCCTAAGTGAGGCCCTGCAGGTCGGAGACACGGTGACACAGCGGTTTGGGTGCTGCGAGGTGCCCAGCACGGTGCCTGCAGCGGTAAGCAACCTCAGGCGTCAGCTGTTAGTGCTGCTGCCAGCCCAGCCCACCCCGGGGGCGCAGGTGACCGGGCGCCAGCCTGGAAGAGGCAGGCTCTGCTCCAGATGCCTCCCCACCAGAATCCCGGGCCCCCGTGGAGCCATGGCCACAGCCACTTGAGGGATAAGCAGCCCTCCCAGGGCTCCGTGCTCATCACGGGTGGGACCCGCTGCCCGCAGTATGCAGGCTATGCTGGGGTCGGCGGCAGCAGCCAACTCACCATGAGGTCCTTGACACGGTTGCTCAGCTGGTCAATGAACAGGATGGGCAGGTACTGCACCGTCTTCCCCAGCTGGATCCTGGGGGCAGAGCCGTCTCCAGGTCACTGGGGGGCTCCCGCACCCAGGAGGACGGAAACCCCAAGATGCTGGGTCTACCTCACAGACCGCTCCCCCAACCGCTACCCCAGCGCTTCTGGGTGCCAGCAGGCCCAGGACGCGCATTCCCACGGGGAGCGGAGGGGCCCGTGCGCCACGTTCCCCCGTCACAGCTGCCACTGGAAAACGCAGTGAGGCTGGGCACCGGGCGCTCAGCGGGACGCCATTCAGGACACAGAACGAGGGGCTGTGCGTGCGCCCACACGAGTGTCCGGGGTGCGGCGAGACTTGAGGGCCACAGGCTTGGGAGGGGGCGGGCAGAGGCCTCGCGCCCCGCAGCCCTCACGCTCCCAACTACGAACGCACCCAGCACTAAAAAATGAGAACTTGACAGAAGGCAGACTGTCGTGAGCGCACCAGAGGGGCCGCTGAGAAGTGTGGGAGGCGACAATTCTCATCCGCGTTTCCGGGAGCTACGTGTCGACCTGGGACCGGGCCAGAGTCGGGGTTAGGGCGGGGTGCCCTAAGCCGGCTTCAACGGTTATGCTTCTGATGGCAAGTGACGGAGAGAGGGTGACCCAACGACCAGCATTTAAGCTGAGGGAGTGGCGTGTGAGGTCGCGGGACACAGACAGGGGATTGCCTCGAGGGTGCAGGGCGACTCGGCCCAACCAGGTTCCCCACTGTCCCTCCGAGAAAACACCCGCTGTTCCCTCCTTCCCTCCTGGTCGTGGTGGCAGCTGCGATCAGCGAGACCTCCAGGAGGCAGGACGGCCGGGGCACTCCAGGCAGCCCCCGGCTCCCTACTACAGAGGTCTCAGGGGTGCAGGTGCAGCCCATCTGCTCCTGGACTGTGGCTGGCCACGATCCCGGGGGCTCCCCCACCCACCGGATCCACCCTCTGCTGTCCGCTCAGTGAGTGCACGAGTGGTGCCCAAGCTGGGCGCGGGACCTGCGGCGGGCCTGCCCCGGGGCCTCAGCGGCACCTACATCTTCATGTAGCGCTGCACGTCCGCAGGCAAGGAGGCCCCGTCAAAGACGAAGTTGTCCACCATCACGTTTAGGGTCAGCCTGGGCCTCCAGTGAGAAACGGGCTCATCCAGGGCACTCGTCGGCCTCTTCTCAGCCTCGATCTGCTGCTGAACATGAGCGCTGACTCAGCAAGGAGAGGCCGGGAGGGGCAGGCCCAGCGGGTCTTGGGGGCGGGGTGCGGAACCCTTACCTGGGAGAGAGTGCAGCCCCGAGCCGGCCCGAGAGGGACCCCGGCGGCCCTCGCCCAGACCCTCACTCCCCACAGCCTGCTCATGGCAGAAGCCGAAGGCCTGCTGTTCCAGAGCTCGTGATCCTGGGTCTCACGGACTCCTGCCCCGGGAAGGCCGAGCCCTGAACAGTCACAGGAAGCGGGGGCAGTCTGGAGGTAAGAGCCCTGCAGCCTGCAAGGAGCCTGAACTGAGACGCTTCTAAAGCAGCTCTGCCCAGCCTTCTGGAAGGGGTCTGTCCGCGCCTGGGCAACAAGCCTAAATCCACTAAATTCAGAACAAACCCTTCCTGACGGGAAGACCTTAACGTTGGACCTGAGCAGCCCCGTGAACAGACAGCGACGCTCTATTTATCTCCGCCCTCCAGCTCCAGTTGAGCTCTAGCGGTGACACCAGAGCCGTCTTCCCAGAAGCAGCAACAGCGGGCGCTGACTCAGCACCCGCACGATCCAGAGCCGCCCTCCACCCTCCACCCTCCGCAGGCCCCCGGGAAGGCCCTGAGGCAGTGCTGTGCGGTCTGCACGGGACGGGAACCCGGGGCCTTTCCAAGGACACAGAGAAGACGACGTGGACACCTCCCGGAGAGCTGCCGCCCGTGGCCGTGAAGGGCTCTCCTTCCAGGGCACACGGCCCCGAACACCAGGCTACCTCTGTTCCGTCCTTCCCTGCGGTCACGGCCAAGAGTGTGCCCACCAGCCTTCCCTGAACGTGTGGTTTTCTAGGCGTACGAGCCACACTTTGTACTCCTGCCTTTCTCCTAATTTAGGTCACATCCTTAGAATCAACGCCCTAGCGCTGCCTTGTCCTGCCCCAGCACAGCGTTACCAGCTCCAAGTCTGACCGTAGCTGAGGTGGGCCACCCCGCACCAACTCTCTGCCCTGCACACACGCTCCCAGGGCTCAGAGGCCCGGTGACCTGAGAAGGAATCCAGGTGAAGAAAGTCACTGAACACTCAGACTGCGCACTACTAACTCAACACAGATAACGGCACGTGCACACGCGTGTGGACCCCAGGGGCCAGCAGGCTGCCTCCCGCTGGCACCGCTCACCTGTGCCGCGGGTCCCCCGGCGAGCAGGCTGACCTCCTCCGGCCTAGGGACCATGTAGGTGGTTAGCGGGCTCACCAGGTGCACCTGCTTCGCGTCATTCCAGGGCAGGACGCCGGCGTGGTGGAGGAAGACGTAGGCGTACAGCGTGCCATTGTTCCTCGTTTTCTTGGGGACAGAGACGTTGACTGTCCTGAAACCACATAACCAACGACAACGCCGTGAGCGCTTTGTTCCGGGGAAGTGGAGACCACGCGAGCACGTCCACAGAAAATGCCGTTTTGAACCCAAACGGATTACTGTCGGCTGAGAAGTACTAAGAGTGAAACCCACCTGCCTAGATGTCACTGGAGTCCCGAACGTACGTTTACGCAACGCACTCTGAGGGCACGGGCGGCTGCTGCGAAGCCTGCATCCCCTCCGCTAAGGTCGCAGGCCAGCCCCAGGCACGCGTGACCCACCCCGTCCCCACAGCAGCTCTCCCACAGGACTCGGGCTCTGCCGAGTCACACACCCCAGTACTCGTCTTGACGCCTCCCAGACAACAAAGACAGAAAAGGAGGACTCGTGATGAGCACATCGCTTTTAAAATTACATTTCTTGAAACTTAAAAACCTAGAATCATCAGTTACATGCAGCTTTAAAAAGCCGCACTACATACTTCCATATTTACACTGCTTGCTCTTTTCTGTAAAGCTACACTTCACTTAATTTTGATTTTCTGCTAAATTCTTCCATCCATCCTTCTCTTTTCCCTTCTAGATAACAGAACTGAATCACTTCTGTTGGGAAAACACAAGTTTTGGTGGGAAAACACAAGTTTTGCTGTCGGAACTGTGTAAGCTCTGTTCAGCAGGTCGTCTGCACCCATCCCCACCCCTCCGGAAACTCCCCAGGGCCGAGCTGCATCCCACAACTGTTAGAAGCTGGGTTAGCTCGAGCTACTTCCTAAGTGACAAAGCTGGTCCTTTCAACTGAAACGAAGTTTGCTGCCTACGTTTCACACGTTTGCAGCTGAAACACTCCACCGTGCACGAGAGGGTCGGTATCACCACTTCTCTGCGGTGCACTTCTCTCACACTCACTCTCTCTCTCTCTCTCTCACACACACACACACACACACACACAAATATCATCTCTCCTGTCA
>NW_011494949.1:609366-609868 GCF_000754665.1 Bison bison bison
GCGCACTCTCTCTCTCTCTCTCACACACACACACACACACACACACACACACACACATATACACACACTGACTCTTCAACAATCTCAATGGCCACGGGGCTTGCCTTTCACCTTGCCCACATCCGTACCTTTCAAATTTGGACTCCACGTCAAAGTCCTCCACGTTCAAGACCAGATCCACGTTGTTCTCAGAGCCCAGGTTAGACCGCGTGGTGGTATACACACTGAGCTGGAAAAAGGACCGTCAAGAAAATCAAGCCTGCGAGGGCCCTGGCAGAAAGCGCAGGGCGCGGACAGAGGAAGACCTGAGCGGCCGCTGCAGGGAAGGTGCCTGCCGTTCCTCAGGGGACAGGACTCGGCGGTGACACGATGGCTGTGAGGGCCAGGCCTGCCACAGAGGGACACCTGCTGGAGCCTGAGGCTGGCCGCTGGACGGGGCGGGGCACAGGGGCCAGCTGCGGGCCGAGGGTCGTCGGGGCTCGGGGCGGGGAGGCGGCCTCAC
>NW_011494949.1:610514-621406 GCF_000754665.1 Bison bison bison
CCGGAAGTGGGCGCGCCGCGTGGCCTCCTGGGAAGGGTAGTTCCACCGGCCTCGCGCACGCGCCTGCGTCGGGGGCGCGGTGTGACGTCACCCACCGCGCCGTCCTCCCGGCGTGCCCCGCGGTTCCGGCGGGTCGAGGGCTGTCTCGCAGAGGGGAGGCTGCGGGGCCGGGGGCCGGGTTGCGCGCCGCCTCCTCCCGAGGAGCGGGCGAGACACCTGGCCCAGGGCTGGCGCCGAGTGGCGTGGAGCCGCGAGAGAGCGCGCGGTCCCTCAGCCTGAGTCTGGGGTTGGGTGGACGACGTGAGAGGCGGAGGCGGAAAAAAATAGGCGCGCGAAAGGCAGCGACCGTTTCGTGTTTCTTTTCGCTGTCTTTAGACATGAGCCCCGAGATGGGCGTCGTGTGAAGAACGCGGCCTTTCCAGAGAGGCGGGGGCCCCCGTCAGAACCAACAACAAACAGTCTACAATCAGAAAGGGGTTTGGTTTGAGCCAAACTGAGAACCAGGCCGGAGGCCCACTTCCCAGGTTTCTCTGAGAAACCGCTCCGGAGAAGCGTGGTTTCAGCACAGTTTTACATCTTGTCAAAGCAAAGAACGTTAAACAAGTCAGGGATACATTTCTTTAAGGTTTAAACAAACAAAAACAGGCTAGCACGCAGACGGGGTCAACCTGGCCTTGCATCGGGGAAGGGAGTCTTACCACAGAAGGTCCCCATCCGGGTCCCAGGAGCAGCGGCTTTTAATCTTTACTTTTAACACGGGCGTTCCTTCTGGTCAGTGTGTCCCTCTCTAATAATTAAAGCAGGTGTACAATGTATGTTTGATAGACCACAAATAGGGCATTTTATTTAGTTAGGATCAAATTCAAGTGAATTGATGTATAAGCCAGAGTGACCTCTTTTATCTCAATATGTGAGCGTTGAAGAAATTTTAAAAAATCATTCTCCACTGCGTCCTGGGAGCCGCCGTCGCCAAGGGCTGAACCTGATCCTCAAGAGCTCCCATTAGAACCCACCGCCTGCCGGAGGGACAGTCTAGCTGGGGCTCCAGGGAGGGAGGGAACTTGTCTGGTGTCCAGGCTTGATGGTGCTCACGTTTTCCTGTTGAGAGCTGCCCTGATGGCCTCTGGAAGGGCATGTGTTCTTGCTGTTTCCATCTGAGAGCCTGTGGAGTCAGGACCCTTGGTTCGCTGGAGCTGCCCATGCCCAGTTCCCTGTGACAGAGTACCATCTGCGTTCCTGTTCACATCTACTCTCTCTCTTTTTCTTCTGTCTCAGACGATCAAAAACGTTGCTAACCATTTACAGAAGTGGTTCGGTTCAATTCAGTTCAGTTGCTCAGTCGTGTCCGACTCTCCGACCCCATGAATCGCAGCACGACAGGCCTCCCTGTCCATCACCAACTCCCAGAGTTCACTCAAACTCATGTCCATTGAGTCGGTGATGCCATCCAGCCATCTCATCTTCTGTCGTCCCCTTCTCCTCCTAACCCCAATCCCTCCCAGCATGAGAGTCTTTTCCAATGAGTCAACTCTTCACATGAGGTGGACAAAGAATTGGAGTTTCAGCCTCAGCAGATCCCCTTTAGGATGGACTGGTTGGATCTCCTTGCAGTCCAAGGGACTCTCAAGAGTCTTCTCCAACACCACAGTTCAAAAGCATCAATTCTTCAGTGCTCAGCTTTCTTCACAGTCCAAATCTCACATCCATACATGACCACTGGAAAAACCATAGCCTTGACTAGATGGACCTTTGTTGGCAAAGTAATGTCTCTGCTTTTGAATATGCTATCTAGGTTGGTCATAACTTTCCTTCCAAGGAGTAAGCGTCTTTTAATTTCATGGCTGCAGTCACCATCTGCAGTGATTTTGGAGCCCCCCCAAAACAAAGTCTGACACTTTCCAAATTTTGGAGCCCCCCAAAATAAAGTCTGTCACTTTTCCATTGTTTCCCCATTTATTTGCCATGAAGTAATGGGACCAGATGCCATGATCTTCGTTTTCTGAATGTTGAGCTTTAAGCCAGCTTTTTCACTCTCCTCTTTCACTTTCATCAAGAGGCTTTTTAGTTCCTCTTCACTTTCTGCCTTAAGGGTGGTGTCATCTGCATATCTGAGGTTATTGATATTTCTCCCGGCAATCTTGAGTCCAGCTTGTGCTTCATCCAGCCCAGAATTTCTCATGATGTACTCTGCATAGAAGTTAAATAAGCAGGGTGACAGTATATAGCCTTGACGTACTCTTTTTCCTATTTGGAACCAGTCTGTTGTTCCATGTCCTACAGAAGTGGTAGATGCTGTTAAAGCCTGGGTGAATTGCTCAGGGTTTCAGAGAAGCAGGTGGATGGGAGAGCTATTTGCTGAATCAGGGGCAGTGGAGGGCTGGAGGCCTCCCAGGAACAAGGCATCAGGGCGGAGCACAGCAGTGGCTCTGAGCCGTGCCCCTGGGATACGGGCCAGGGACCCTGAGGACGTCAGAGACTTTTCCCTTTCTCTTATATACTCATGTAGCATCTGCTGGTGGCCTTGCTGGCCTCAGCCATTGGAATAGCATGTAGCCGGACCCTGTTCTCTGTCTTCCCCTCCAGCCTGCTCTCTGTTCAGCACACCCACCCGCCTGTTGGAAACCCTTTGCTGACCCCTGTTGCCGAGTATAAAACCCATCCTCCTTAGCAGCGAGTTGTGCCCCAGCCGTCATGCCCTGAGCTTCTGCTACACTTGGGGGAGCCCCTGCAGAGCCAGGCTGCTCCCCACCCCGAAGCTTTGCCCCCACACTGCTCTGCAGTAGGAGGAGGTACACTGTAGACCTGTGATCTGCAGGGAACACAGACCAGCCGTGGAAGCCCAAGGTGGGGTGGGTGGGAGAGCAGGGCAGGGCTCATGGCCCCCAAAGCCCGGGATGCAGGCGGCCCTTGGGGATGGGCTCTGGGTGCAGCCTCAGACCCCTCTCCGAGTCTCATCCGAGGTGGAGCTAGTTATTGGCACGCAGGGAGGAGAGCTGTCCTGCACAGCTAGGTGTCCTGATGTCTGTGCGTCAGCTATGGCCTGTGGGAGCTTGGGAGCCACTCAGCTTCCAGACTCCAGGTCATGCCCTGTGTTGATGCCCAGCCCTTCTGGTGAGGATGTGGTTCCCACAGGGTTCTCTTTCCCATCCAAGAAAAATGCCCACTGTTGGAAAATCATTCATAACAGCGCTTATGTATCTAAGCATCTCCTGGTGCTGCTTCGTAGGTGATATTTGGAGAATGAAGCTGGTGATATTTGGAGAAGGAACTTGGTGAGCCTGGACGTTTGGTTGGGTCCTTCGAATGCAAACCGTTCTCCAGAGTGAGGCTCATTCTCAGGGCCCCTCAAATGTTGGCTCCGGGTGCTGTGTGAGATCAGAACTCCTCTGCGCGTGTGCCAGCCACGCAGACCATCAGGGGCTGGCGCTCTGCACTGGCTTCTCATGGGGGTGGGGTCACCAGGGAAAAGGGGGAGGCTGCAGCCATCCAGGGCCGCAGGGAGCACCCAGCTTCCCCAGGGGCCTCTCTATACTTCATTCGCGGTCAGCCCCAAGCAGAGAGGACTCTTGGTGTGATCCCAAGTTTTTACCGTATTTTTTGGCCCCAAGAACTACTCACCACCACCCATGAGGATGAATACCATGGGCAGCTCAGGGTGGAGGCTGTGGACCCGGGCTCCCTGCAGCGGGCGCCCCCTTCAAGGAGAGAAGCCACCTCGGTCCTCACTTGCTTCTAGGCACCCCATCAGCTCCACCATCGTTTTTGCTTTCAACAGTCCATTATTGTTGAAGTAAAATTTACTTCTGCTCTCTTCGCTCTTTTGCGGAAGGCCTGTCTTCTCGCTGCTGGTTACTCCTTCAGCCCCAGTAACTTCTTAGGGTTTTCTTGTTCGGCAGATCAGCTGGTGGTGAATTCTGTCAACCACTGCTTGAATGAGACTGAATTTAATCTGCCTTCACGTTTTGGAAAGATTTTCACTACGTATCAAATTCTAGGTCGATGGGCATTCTTCCAGTGAGTTGAAGAATACTGTTTTATTATCTTCCAGTTTGCACTGTTACTGATGAGAAATTGGCGGTTATCACTATGTTTGTTTAACTGTGCATAGTCTATTTTTTCTGGCTGCTTTTAGAATGTATATAACAAGTCGCTGATTTTCAGCAATTTGCTGTAGTAGTTTCCCTTGTCTGTTCTTGTAAGGGTAGAGCAAATTAGCCAAGATGGCACGGTCAGGCTCTCCCGCCCCACATCCTCTTCCTCTTGCCCCATGTTCTGTAAATAATGATTATGTAACAGCCAAGATCACTTACAGCACTGCACGTGTGCGTCACGATGTTCCCGCTTGGTCACGGGCAATCTTCCATAAGCATATGTAAGCTCCACCTGGAAAGTCCATGTGGCTCCAGATTGGGAAAGGAGTACATCAAGGCTGTATATTGTCACCCTGCTTATTTAACTTGTATGCAGGGTATATCATGTGAAATGCCAGGCTGGACGAAGCACAGGCTGGAATCAAGATGGCCGGGAGAAATATCAATAACCTCAGATATGCAGATGACACCACCCTTACAGCAGAAAGTGAAGAGGAACTAAAGAGCCTCTTGATGAAAGTGAAAGAGGAGAGTGAAAAATCTGGCTTAAAGCTCAACATTCAGAAAACGAAGATCATGGCATCTGGTCCCATCAGTTCAGTTCAGTTCAGTTCAGTCGCTCAGTCATGTCCGACTCTTTGCAACCCCTGACACTGTTTCCACTGTTTCCCCATCTATTTGCCATGAAGAGACAGGACCAGATGCCATGATCTTAGTTTCTGAATGTTGAGCTTTAAGCCAACTTTTTCACTCTCCTCTTTCACTTTCATCAAGAGGCTTTTTAATTCCTCTTCACTTTCTGCCTTAAGGGTGGTGTCATCTGCATATCTGAGGTTATTGATATTTCTCCCAGCAATCTTGATTCCAGCTTGTGCTTCTTCCAGCCCAGCGTTTCTCATGATGTACTCTGCATAGAAGTTAAATAAGCAGGGTGACAATATACAGCCTTGACGTACTCCTTTTCCTATTTGGAACCAGTCTGTTGTTCCATGTCCAGTTCTAACTGTTGCTTCCTGACAGGCATACAGATTTCTCAAGAGGCAGGTCAGGTGATCTGGTATTCCCATCTCTTGAAGAATTTTCCACAGTTTATTGTGATCCACACAGTCAAAGGCTTGGCATAGTCAATAAAACAGAAATAGATGTTTTTCTGGAACTCTCTTGCTTTTTCCATGATCCAGCAGATGTTGGCAATTTGATCTCTGGTTCCTCTGCCTTTCCTAAAACCAGCTTGAACATCTGTAAGTTCACAGTTCACGTATTGTTGAAGCCTGGTTTGGAGAATTTTGAGCATTACTTTACTAGCGTGTGAGATGCGTGCAATTGTGTGGTAGTTTGAGCATTCTTTGGCATTGCCTTTCTTTGGGATTGGAATCACTTCATGGCAAATAGATGGGGAAACAATGGAAACAGTGTCAGACTTTATTTTCTTGGCTCCAAAATCACTGCAGATGGTGACTGCAGCCATGAAATTAAAAGATGCTTGCTTCTTGAAAGAAAAACTATGACCAACCTAGGCAGCATATTAAAAAGCAGAGACATTACTTTGTCGACAAAGTTTCATCTAATCCAAGCTCTGTTTTCTCCAGTGGTCATGTATGGATATGGGACTTGGACCATAAAGAAAGCTGAGTGGTGAAGAATTGATGCTTCCGAACTGTGGTGTTGGAGAGGACTCTTGAGAGTCCATTGGACTGCAAGGAGATCAAACAAGTCAATCCTAAGCAATCAGTCCAATGAAGAATATTCACTGGAAGAACTGATGCTGAAGCTCCAATCCTGATGCGAAGAACTGACTCACTGGAAAAGACCCTGGTGCTGGGAAAGATTGAAGGAAGGAGGAGAAGGGGATAGCAGAGGATGAGATGGTGGGATGGCATCACCGACTAGATGGACATGAGTCTGAGCAAGCTCTGGGAGTTGGTGATGGACAGGGAGGCCTGGCGTGCTGCAGTCCATGGGGTTACAAAGAGTCAGACATGACTGAGCATCTGAGCTGAACTGAAAGCTATGTGTTTAAGCTTCTTGATAAATTTCTGATGTTTCCAAACCGCTGTTAAGCTTATCTTGTGAATTTTCATTTTAAATGTTATATTTTTCACCTCTAGAGGTCCCATTGATTTTTTTTAAAACTTTCTTTAAATTGAAGGGTAGTGGCGTCACAGTGCTGTGTTGGCTTCTGCTGTACATCAACATGAATCAACCAGGGGTATACACATGTCCTCTCCCTCTTGAGTCTTCCTCTCCATCCACGCCAGTGAGTTGTTTTTTCCTGCATCTGGAGAAAACGCCCTACAGCAAATAGTGATAGCCCTTCTATCTCTTCACAGCCACACACGTCTCCGTTCTGTGGTTCTGAATACACCACAGTTTGCCCAATGGTCTCCACGTGTTGACAGACAGTTGGGCTGTCTCCAGCCCTCAGTTACTGAAACGAGGGCTGTAATGTGCACCCTTGAGCCCACATTTTCTCATGTTTCCTGACTGTGTCTGAGGTGGGTTGTAGGAGCTGGTGGCGTGGATTCAGATGCTTAATGCCGGGTGTTCTCACCAGGCGCAGCCTCATCTCCTCCTGGCAGCTCCCTGCTCAGACCCCCAGCACCTGGGTGAGCCTGCCTGCTCTTCTGGAGCTCCGCCTTCAGGGTCCGGGGTCCCCGTGGGGTGGGCGAGGTGTGGGCGTGCAATGGGAGTTTTTGTGGCTGTTTCTCTGAAGAGGAAGGATGATGCGCTCGCTAGAGCAGAGCCGTGGCTGTTTTGAGCCCCATTCTATGCTGACCTTCGGGTGTTTCCTGAGCTCAGGGAATGCCCCGCCCTGCACCCACTCAGCTCAGCAATTCAGAGACAACTGTGCAAGGCCCCTGCAGGAAAAATGAAGAGAAACTCCCAGAAGTGCGGTTGAGGCGCTGCCACGGGCAAACGTGGGAGCAGCAGGCACCCAGCAGTTCTGGGTGACAGGGCGGCGATGGCCTCTGGGCTCCTCCTGCCCTGGCAGTAGGTTGGCTCCTGTTCCTGGGTGCGGTGACCTCCAGAAGGGTGAGGCTGGCTGTTGTGGGAGAGAGCAGATTAACCAAGATGGCAGTGCTCAGGCTCTCTCGCCCCGTGGCCTCTCGCTCTGGCCCCACGTTTTTGCAAATACACAGTTATGTAACCGCCAAGATTGCTTGGAGCACTGTGAGTGCAGGTCACAAGGTACTCGCTTGGCCATGGGCTACCTTTGTTCTGGGAATGTGTATAAGCTCCACCTGAAAAAGCCCTTGAGGCTATGTCGTGGCTGCATTGTGGTACTGAGGCTGTTACAGCTGTGTCCGCTGGGTCAACCACGAGAGGAGAGAATACAGCGTGTCTGCTGGGCTGACGTGCCAGCCCAGAGAGAACAAACGTGTCTGGTTCCCACAGCTCCTCGCGGTTTCTTCCAGCTTCCCCGCGCGCCCTGCCTGCCTGGGTGCAGCGGACAGTGAGCACAGTGAGACACAGCGAGACAGCTGGCGCAGTGAGCAGGGTCAGCGGGCAGCCGTGCCCAGTCAGTCCCGGATGCTGGGCACCAGGGGAGACGTGGGACCCCTCCTCATGGTGCCCTTGGTGGGATCGGGGTCATTCACCTGCTTGGGGAGCTGTCAGGGAGAGCGGGTGTCGGACCACGGTTTGTTGGACGGCTGCCCGGGGAGGCGGCGTCAGGAGGGCCTTGGGTCCCTGTGGCAGCTCCAACATCAGACGCTCCTGGGCTGAGTCCTGGAGGCCGTCTCTCACTGTGAGCACACCCGCCCAGCTTTTGTCCCTGGCGGTGTCCTGCCCCCTTCCCCTTATGGTGACAGCATGCAGGCTGGATTAGGGCCCTCCCTGTTGACCTGTTCAGCTTGATCACCTTCTCAAAAACCATCCTGAGTCTGGGGGCTGGGGCATCCACGTGGGAGTGTGGAGGGAAGCATTTCATCCCGTGCAGCCCTCCTCCAACTCCATTGCGCATCCTCGGCCAAACTCTGCTGCTTTGGGGCTTAGAGGAGCCGGCACGAGGGGCCTGGGGTCAAGGAAGGGTGTGGGCCAGCGGAGCGGCCGCTCTTGCCCTCTGCTCCTCTGACCGCTGCCTTGGCCCTGGCCCCAGGGGGCTGTCCCCACCTGCGGGCAGCAGGGAGCGTCCTGGCCGGGTGGGGAGCTGGGGAGGACAATGCGTGTCCTTAGGGGCTCGGGGGCTGGGCTGGTTGACCCCTCTGCCCCCAGGGAGGCGCTGGCTGGCAGTCCACTCTGGCTGAACCCTCATCGCTGGACCAGCTTCCCAGGAAGCTGGAAAACCGATGCGATGACAGGCTTCAGCCCGGGTGCACTCAGCTCTGTTATTATCACACAAAAAGCTAGGCGGGCCCCCCCTGGTGAGCGGCTCACACGCCCCGGGTCAGTACTGGAAACCTATTTTTGAGCAAATAATAGATTCTCTTCCCTGGAATGCGAGGGGAACCCAGCAGCTTTTGAAGGCCGAGAAGTTTGAAGGGGAAGCAGGAAGAGGCCGCTCGGAGGTGGCGAGTCTGGTGCCCTGCCTGCGTCCCCGAGTTCCAGCGTTCTGTCCGAGCTCCAGGCCTGTGCCTGGCTGCTGTTTGATCACCCCCCTGACTGACCGAGGCCGACATCGCAGCCCCGACCTTCCTTGGGGAAAGTCTGCCGCGGGGGTGCAGAGCCCGCCCGGGAGAGGACAGGGTGGCCCCGCAGCGGGCTGCAGGGGCAGAGACAGCAGCCCGGTGCGTGGGGAGCCGGGCTTGGGTGCAGAGAGGCTGGGGGCCCAAACAGGCACGGCCCTGGCTGAAACAGTGTAAGTGTGTCCAGCGACGCCGTCCCCGGGACGTGGGTGTACATAAATGAGCTCAACACCCACAACTGCCCCAGAGAGAAGCAACATGCTGACCAGGAAATGGAAGCCAGAGGTGCCTGGGGCGGCAGGCCGGGCGCTTGCCCACCCCGAGCCGCCCACGTGGCTCTCGTGCCGCCCGCCGCCCCCCTCCCCGCCCGGTGTGTGAAGGGCTGGGTGGCAGAGGCCAGGCAGGCCTGCGAGGAAGGCGAAGGTGGGAAGGAGGCATCTGAGGACTTGCTGAGGTAGTGGGCCCCTCAGAGCTGGCAGGCGCAGGCTATGGGCCTATGGGTTTCCCATCTGCCCACAGCCCTGCAGGGCACAGGAGGGGCTGCACGCACCGCGCCCCAGGGGGTGAAGCAACAGGTCCCAGGTCCCTGGGCACAAGAGGCCCTGCACACGGGGCGTCAGTGGAGGGCAGCGGCCCCGGCGAGCACGGCTGGGGCAGCGGCATCCCCACGTGAGACCCCCAACGGAAGAGGGAGCTATGCGGGGCGGGGGGTGGGGCCTGCCAGTAGAGGATGGGGTGGGGGCACAGCGAGGCCCGCCTGGCAGCTGGAGCAGGGCTCCTGGAGCGGGGTGGGCGTGGTCCTGCACACATCCCTTCCTGGCCTCTGTGCCGCCCCAGGCCGGGCCGGCTCTGAGCCCGTTAGAGCCGTGAGCAGGGCTCTCCCCCAGGCCAGTCAGGCTGGGTCCGTGTCCACATCTTATCACAGAGAGGATGCAGCCCTCACTCGACGGATTTTGAGTCTCCAGGGACGTCGGGGTTCACCGTGTGTGTGTGTGTGTGTGTGTGTGCGTGCAGGGGACGGGACATAAACATTACTTCAATCCTTTCATACAACATTCAGAACTTGGAGCCGGAGACAATCTGCTCATGAAATAAACACAATTCTCTCTGAATAAACTGCATCTGTGTGGCACTGTCCCCAGACACGTCACCCAGCCACACCTCCATCCGAGCCTGTGCTCAACCACGCGCCTCAGGTGGGGCCTCCAGAAGCACCTCGTTCCGTGCTGGGCCTGCAAGCAAAGAGAGGCCCGGCGGCCTGGGGAGCCTCTCACCACCCCCTCCAGGCAGCCTTCCTGCTGTCCGCAGCCGTGCTGCTCCTGCTGGACTTTGGAGGCTGCTCTGTGCAGCCACTCCTAACCAGATGCTCCACCACCCCACCCCCGCCCCTGCACCCAGGCATCTCTAGTCCCCTCCGCTGGCCACGCAGTCATCTCGTTCTGAATGGTTAGCTTTCTCTAAGTCTCTCTTTCCAGGCTGAGTTGAGGGCTGAGCTTGTACAGTTCTTCCCTGGTGGCCCCCCATTTTCACCTCTCTCTTAATCTGACCTCAAGTTTTGCTTCCCTGGAAGCTGACTCAAGGCCCCTCCTTCTTGTGTGGAGCCAAATGTCTCAGATTTTACTGTCTTTCCTCCAGAAGGTCAGAAGCCCCAGGGGCCAGTCCCTCGCCCTCACTTGAATTAACGGAGAATCTGACAGGACTGTCCACACCGCAGTCTCTGTGGGGCAGCGTCTCCGGGTCTAGCACGTAGTGGACACCGAGGCGGTCAGCCGACGTCCACGGCACGGCCTGTCTGGCCCCAGTGAGGTCTGGCCCTCCGCCCTTGACTCCAAGCCCTGGAATGTGCCCCTGATGAGAGCAATTTGTGCTTCTGGGGCCACGTGCTTACACCCAGAAAAACCCTGGTGTCCGGGGCTGGGCCTGGGCGCCCAGGCGTGTCCTCCCTGTGCAGGACTCCTCCTGGCCTCAGGCCCTGGATCTGTCTCCCCTGCACTGCGGGTTGTCACAGGCCAGCTTTGCTGAGCTGAGCCCCTGAGCTACTGCACCTGAGGGGTGCTGGAACCCTCATGCTGCAGAGCCAACAGCTTCAGGGCATCACCAGGACCCCTGTCCCCAGGTGCCTGGGGCCAGGCCGGCTCCCCCCTCCCCACAGGGAGGGTATCACGTAGATCGGAAG
>NW_011494949.1:622474-626107 GCF_000754665.1 Bison bison bison
GGGGCTGTAGGGGATGTGGGTGTGAGCCCCGCACCTGTGGGGTGAGGCTCTGACCCCTGGGGGCTGTAGGGGATGCGGGTGTGAGCCCCGCACCTATGGGGTGAGGCTCTGACCCCTGGGTGCTGTAGGGGACGCGGGTGTGAGTCCTGACCCCACGAGGTGAGGCTCTGACCCCCAGGGGCTGTAGGGGACATGGGCCTGGGCAGGCCTGTTGGGGCAGCCTGGGCTGAGTCAGAGGGTCATCGTTCCCATGGTCATTACTGTGGTTCTTCGGTCATCTGTCCCATGTCTGGCCTTCGGGAGCTCTCTGGGGGGCTCTGTCCCTCCCCCAGCCCGCCTCCCCTTTGCAGCCCCACGAGACACTCCCACTCGCTGACGCCTCCTGCGTCTGGACTCCGGAACCGGCAGTTTCTCCAGGGAGCCCTGAGGCCTCTCACAGGACCAGCGCCTTTGGATCTGCAGCCTGAGCTCTGGGAAGGCTCAGGGCCCAACTGGGTGCCAAGCCTTTCAGATCAGAGCTCAGACGTGCGTCCCCCCACACAGGGGCCCAGGTCCGTCCCGCCTACACGTGTGTGGACACACGTGTCTGTGTTACAACCCGGAGCACATGGGGGACCCCAGGCGGGGCCGCAGCCTGTCCCCATGCCTCCCCAGGCCTGACTTGTGGCTCCATCCCCAGATTCTCATTATCCAGGGATTGTCCAGGGCCGCATTTGGAGGGACCTGTTCACAGCTCTGCTGATACCATCCTGAAATTCTTAACAAGTTTTGAACACGGGCCCCATGTTCTCATTTTGTACAGAACCTGCAAATTATGCAGCCATTCTGATTACCCCTGCTCTCCCAAGTATAGAATAAACGCCGGGCAATTTCAGGGTTGCTAACTCATCTCTGTGCAAAACAAACAGCCTAACTAGGGCGCAGTTCTACGTCTTCTGGTTCTCGGTCAAAACCCCGTCTTGCAGAGACCGGGGCTGGCCGGAGTCCGGTGTCCATCCACCCACCCACCCTGTGGGCTGCCCGACATGCCCTCAGCCCGGTGGACGGTCAGCCAGCCCTGCAGGGAGGGGCGCGGAGCGGGGCTCAGGCCGGGGTCGGGGGGTGCTGGCCCCCACCTGCTGGGGCGGGAGCAGGTGCTGGGCTCCGGGCTGATGGCCGGGCTGCGTACACTGTGCTTCACCTGCACCCGGTCAGCCAGGCCGTTGAGCTTTAACTGAACCACCTCGCCGAGTGGCAGCAGCTCAGTGGACTGAGGGCAGCCGGCAGTGCGGCCCCCCCACACCGGACCAGCGGCTGGCAGCCTGGTCAGGCTCAGACGTGACTGCCTGGACGCCTGCCCCGCTGGGCGGCTCTGTGGAGGCTCCCTTGGCCCGCGTGGCCGTGTGTCCAGCCCGTTGCTGCGGGCGGGATCTGTGGAAGATTCAGGTCCTCCCTCCTCGTGGGCACGTCCTGTGCAGACTCAGGCCTGGGTGGTCTGTGCTGTCTGCACGCTCCTTGTTGGGGGGGGCACATGGATGTGCGACTGAGCCTGGGGTTCCCCATGGGGCTCAGGGCATGGAGGGGAGCCCCTGGGGGGCGGCAGAAAGGGAGCCGAGAGCATAGTCCAGACTCAGCCTTGGGTGAGCACCAGGTGGTCCGAGGACCTTCTGGGTCCGGCCCCCGCGGAGACGGTGTGGGAGCGGAGGCCAGCGCTTTGGAGCTTCGGACGCGGCCCCCTGCGCACGCCTGCCGCCAGGAGCCCCGCATGCTGGGACCTCAGGGGCCGGCCCCGCTCCCCCCGGAGTTCACGCCCAGTGAGTGCTGTGCAGCCTCATGGCCCCTCTCTGGCTGCTGTTCCGAGGCCCATGGGGAGGAGATTCAGCACCTCTACCCCCTAGTCGGCACCACAGTGGTGCAGACACGCGCCCCGCACACCTGCACACGCTCACGTGCGCACCCTCGCTCACACGTGAGCACACATCCACATACGTGTACACACACCCTGCACACTGAGGTCAGCCCTGTGCCGTTGCTCAGGAGGACGATGGCCGTGTGGCTCCAGAGCTCTGGCCGAAGCGGCTGTGAAAGGCTTTGGGACCGTCTTGGGCCCAGGTGCAGCCACTGTCCCAGGAAGGACACGGATGTGTGCGTGAGTCACGCTGACCTGGTTCCTGGCAGGGCCAGGGCCTGGTGGCACCTGCCAGGAAGCAGGTTAGTTCTCAGCCTGGTGCGCGCAGGACACGCGTGTGGGTAATTGAACGAAGTCTCCTGAAACGACCTTACCTCGTGCACGAGCACACGTGGCGTTTTCTAATTTACTCAAAGAGTCGCTGCCCTCCTGTTGGTTCCTGCACCCACTGATGGCCACGCCTGCAGGCCGGTGCACACAGCCCTCGACCCCTGCTTCGCAGCCTGCGTGTTCCCGGCGGGGCTCCCAGGGCGGGCAGGAGGGGATGCGCCGGCCACACCTGCCCCGTGTCGGCGCCAGCGCGGCCTCTGCACTCCGGTGTCCCTCTCAGTTCAGCAGGTCACTCCAGCATCCCGTCCTGGGCCCGCCTGCTGTCCTTGGAGCCCCCTGCCACCCTGCAAGTCCATCGGCCTCTTTGCACACCAGCGTGAGTACGTGTGCCGTGACTGTTGGGCTGAGGGTCTTCCTGCTGAGCCCCGGGGCCTGGCCGGGCCTGTCTGCGGCCCCGACGTCTCTGAAGCTCCTCGCAGGTGCCTGGCGCCTGGCAGGAGGTCGTGTATGTTCCCAGGACAGAAGGATGAGGGGTGGGTGTCCCGTCCCAGTGGCTGGAAGTCCGAGGCCACAGTGTCCGTGCAGTGGCTTCCTTCTGCGGCCGAGGGGGGCTCCAGCCCAGGCCCCCTCCAGCCTCTCAGCTTGGCCGGCGTTGGTGGTGCCTGGACTTGGGGAAGCATCGCCATCTCTGAGCCCTCCCCATGGCGTCTCCCTGTGAGTGTGTCTCCAGTCGTCGGCTTCACAGGACACCAATCCTACTGGACGGGGGCCCGGCCCCTGCAGGGCAGCCTCAGCTTCACCAGGTCCAGCCACAGACACCCTGTTTCCAAACAGGCCACACAACCGGGTGCCGGGGGTTCGGTCCTCAAGACGAGTTTGGGGGAACAAGCGCAGCCCCAGGGGGAGGACTAGAGGTGGGGACGGGGTCTTAGAAATCCCGGGAAGCCAGTGTCCAGGCCCCACCTTTCCACCAAGGCCCCTTGTCTTTCTTCAGCCCCAGCTCCATACACCCACTGCGTGCTGAGTCCCTGGGCCAGGGGCTCACGTGCTCTCAGGATCCAGCCTGTCCCTGAGCCCACGTGCAGGAAGGGTTGCGGGCCCCCCCGGGTCCCCTCAAAGGCACGACCCTCCTGCCCCGGGAGTCCTTCCCCTGCTGGACTCGGAGCACCCCAGCTAGCCTCCCCAGAGCTCTGGGGGCCAGCTCAGCTGCTGGTCTGTGGCTTGTCTGCTGCTGTACAGGAGGGCTGGGGGCTGGGGCAGGAGAGGGCCTCAGGCCAAGGCTTGCTGGGGAAGGACCGTGTCCAAGCCCCCTGGCTGCCCTCAGAGCAGGGGGCTCAGGACTCGGTTTGCTGGTTGCTGGCGCTGGCTGCCCACCAGCCTGTGACCCTGGGCCAGCTCCATTCTCACCGGGGAGG
>NW_011494949.1:626207-627503 GCF_000754665.1 Bison bison bison
GGCCAGCTCCATTCTCACCGTGGAGGAGATTCCAGGAAAACGGGCGTCGTGGCCTCAGTGGTCTGTCCCTTCATTTTTGCTGTGTCCTGCCAATACAGGAGACACGGGTTCAAGCCCTGGGTCAGCGGGCTACAGTCCGTGGGGCCCCAAAAGAGTCAGACGTGACTTAGCGACTGAACAAACAACGACCGATCTCACGGGGGTACGGGTAGAGGGGTCGCCCAAGGGCATGAGCCCCGGGAGGTGGGGTGTGGGCATCTTGCAGGGAGCAGGTCTCATGGGCACCTCTGGCCTTCGACCTTGAGCCTGGGGCAGCCCGCTGGTCCCAGGGGGTGGGTGACGTGTCCCCGTCCTGGGGTCGGGCTGCATCTGGGGGCAGCTGACCCCACGGGGTGGAGGGCCGGTGGGCAGCCCTGCCTCTGGGGGGTGTCTGGGAGAGGCTCCTGAGCGCTGGGCCAATGTCTGGGTCCCGCCATGGACCTCGCGGTCCCCGCCGCCCGCCCTGCCCAGGACGGCTCTGGCCGGGGCGTCTGTGTAGCGGGATGTCTCTGCAAGCCAAACCGTCAGTCTGTGGATCCTCCTGGGGTGGTGGGACCCCTGGGAACAGAGTAGGCCTGCGGTGTGGGGAGGCCGGGCCTGGCCTGCCTGGCCTGGGAGGGTGAAGGCCTCTGCAGGGCTGGGGCGGGGGCTTGGTGGGGGAGCCTGGGCAGTGGGAGCCACTCCCTCCTGGGGGGACAGTGATGAGGCCCCTGGCAGGCCAGGTAGGTGCGTGTCGAGTCTGGTGATGTGAGGAGAAGCCACACAGGGACCCCAGCGGCTGGACGGTGGTCGGCGGCTCAGAGACAACCAGGGCCTTTCCGGGGGAGCTCCGGCTTTCCACCCTGTTTGCTCCTGGGCCTGGGTGGGAGGCCTGTGCAGGCTGGGGGCCTCGTCCGAGGCTCTAACGTAAAGCCTGTTTCCAGCCCAGAGTCCCCTGGAATTTTCTAGTTTTGCTTTCACATGAATCTCATTTTGTGCAGTTTTAATTTGAAAGCCTCCCCCCCCCCCCCCGCCGGTAAAAGTCTCTTGTTTTGCTAAAGCAAGGAGGTTTCCTGACTTGAGTCCAAACACAGGGATATTTTCTTCCATCAGAGAACCAGGAGGTCTCAGGTTTTTCCCAGCTGAAGAGTCTCAGCACAGAGAGCGGGTGTTTAAACCCGACTTCAGACCTGGGCCCAGAGGCCTTGCAGGGTGCCTCGGGGCTGGAGACCTGGGCTGGGCTCGCTGCGTCCTGCCCCCGGCGTCACCTCCGGGCCT
>NW_011494949.1:627603-632548 GCF_000754665.1 Bison bison bison
CTTTCCTAGTGCCGGTCACAGTGTGAGGGGTGCTCTCTTGGAGGCAAGGCGGTGAGTGGTCAGTCTGCTGAGTGTCCGCGTTCTCAGCACAGGGCAGAGTGGGGGCCGTGCCTTGGACCCGCGAGCACCTGGCCTCACCTGCTCCCTCCTCCTCAGTCCTGGAAGTCGCTGGGGACGATCCACGCATGGGCAGGGCCCTCCTGTCCAAGGCTGTGCCCTCGCCCCCAAGGCCCCAGCCCTTGCATCCACATGGGCACCACAGATCCCGCCAGAGTGCCCGGCGTCCCCACACACCCACAGGGAGCGGTGCTGTGTTCAGGGGGGGGACCGGCAGATACGGGTTGGATCCATTAGAATTTCCGGCATCAGACAGAACCATAAAAGCGAACTACTGACTGGATGGAAAACAACTTTTCTCTGTGCCTGCCATAACCGGGAAGCAGTTAGAAAGCGTCGCCTCACCGTCTGGGGTACTGAGAGCCGCAGGAAACAATGCTGCCCACCAGCCACGCTCAGGCCGAGCTTCTCAGCACCTCCCTCATCCTAACACTTTAATCCTTTTGGCGGCCACCCAGCCAGGCAGGGGGAGCCCCTGCAGCAAGTGGGCAGACCGAGGCCCAGGAGGTCAGGACCCTCACCTGGGCTGCGTGGTGGGGCAGCCCTACCCTCACCTTCATCTCCAGCTTCCTCCTCAAACAGCCACGGTCCCTGCCTGGGAGGTGAAGGGTGAGCTGGCCTGGTCCCATCCCCGGAGCTGGAGCCTGGAGCACCCAGGCCAACAGGGTCATCCTCCTGGGGGTTTCGTTGGCTCCGCGGGGAGCTGGACCTGCAGGAGACCTCCGTCTCCAAGGTTTCTCTGTGTTATAGAACGGTTTAGAACTTTACATTTAGTCTCTCTGTGTGAACAAAGGATATCAGAGCATTTAGTAGCTGAGGAATCGTAATACCATCTCTGAATATGCTTCTTGAAAGACTGCTCCAGATATTAACCTTTGATCCAGCAGGATCAAGCCAGTCAAGCGCACTGCTGTGTAAATACAGAAGCAGGTGGCTTTTAACCCAGAGAAATGTCCCCTCTGACAGGACTCTCACCTACACAAATGACTTGGAGAGAAGAGGAACTTGGGCTTCCCAGGTGGTACTCGTGGTAAAGAACCTGCCTGCCAAAGCAGGAAACACTGAGACAGGAGTTTGATCCTTGGGTCCAGAAGGTCCCCTGGAGGAGGGCATGGCAGCCCACTCCAGTGTTCTTGCCTGGAGAGTCCCGTGGACAGAGGAGCCTGGAGGGCTGCAGTCCGTGAGGTCACAAAGAGTTAGGATGACTGAAATGCCTTAGTACATACAAGAGGAACTTAGCTCCTGGAATAAGTAAAATTATTCAAATTCTAGGTAAATGTGTTCAGCGTCGAGTCGATACGGACTCGATTCGTGTACATGGAAGCTGCCCGCCATCCCTCGAGGAGGGCCACAGAGGGACCGCAGGGGGCTGCAGACAGGGCCCTCCTGGAGGGGCAGGTGACTGCGGGGGTCGCTACCCCTGCCCAGGGCGGGACCCCGACTTTCGACTCTGGCCTGCGGGGCCTGCCTCTCTCCCCGTCCCACCTCTGTCTCTGATGCTCCATCGGGGAGATACGGTGCATGCCTGAACACGTTTCACAAAGAGAACTCGCCCCCTCAGGGGCACTGACTCTGGTATTTTCTATTTTGTTAAAATGAAAAAAAATAACAGTGAAGCCAGAGCCACTAAATTGGAGTGGTTCGATGTTCCCACCCTGTGGAGTGGCTGTGGCCCCGTGCGGGGCAGCCCAGTTGCCTGGCCCTGTCCGTCACCCAAGGTCAGAGGGTGGGGAGGTGGCTGGGTGACCGTCAGCTCTTATTTTGTTTTCCCAGATGTGAATGGACCTTCAGTGTGGCCAGCTGGTACCCGTGCGCGGGGAGGGGTTGGTTTGCTGGACCCGGGCAGCTGGGAGGTTCTGGTGCCTCAGGCTCTGCTGGTGGTACTGGGGCCCTGGAGGTCCTCAGGGATGAGGGAGATGGGAAGCAGGCAGGTCTCCCAAGGTCAGGACGTGGCAGCATCTTCCGGGGGGGACCACGGACCGTCTCAGAAAAGGTGACCTCTCCTGCTGTCCATGACCAGGAGACGGGTAAAGATGCTGGTCGGGTGCGTCTACAGAGATTAAGTGGGGATTGTGGAGCAAAACCAAGGAAAGCCAAACACGGAGGAATTTGTTTACCCTTTAAATCACTTATTTCACTGTTGCCAAGCCTTTATTGAAATGCTCCTCTCAAAGGAAAAATCACATGGCTTTCCTGGGCTGTAACACCTAGACTGTTTCTAAAGGTCACTGGGCAAAGAGCATCTGTCCGATGGCAATGTGCAGTGTGGATGGAGGAGCCGAGGCCCCCATTGACAGACCTGGGGCGCAGGCGGCCTCTTCCCCCCCAGGAGCTGGTTTCCGCACCCGGTCAGAGCGGGAAGAAAACATGCACTCAGGTGTTTCAAAATCAACACATTTCACTTGTATTAAAGAGTGTGGCCTCCCCTTGGAGAACAGACATCAGACACAGCATTCAGGTGGCCGCACCGGGTATGTGAGCCTGGGCCGGAGTCACAGCCTTGAGATGCGACACAAGACCTCCCACCACCTATTGCCGCCCGTCCACCTACCTGTCCATCCACTCACGTGCACACAAATTATCCACCCATCCACCTTTCCATCCATCCACCCACCCACCCATCCATCCATCTACTCACCTATCCACCACCCATCCACCTTTCCATCTATCCAGCCACCCACCCATCCATCCACCCACCCATCCATCCACCCATCCATCATCCTTCCATTCACCCATCCACCCACCCATCCACCAATCCACCCAGCCATCCATCCACCCACTCATCCATCCATCCTTCCATTCACCCACCCATCCACCTTTCCATCCACCCACCCATCCATCCACCCACCCACCCATCATTTATCCATCCAACATTCATCTATCAATCTAACCACTTGCCCATCAGCCCTCCATCCATCCATTCCTCCATCTCTCCCTCATCTGTCATCCATCCATCCACCCGTCCATTTCCTCTCTTCCTTCCTCCTTTCTCCACTTCCTCCTCCATCCACCCATCCATGCCCCTCCCTGTTGGCTCACTCATCTGTAAATGTAACTTGAGTGCCACTGCCCACTGTGTGCCAGCTCTAAGACACTGGCAGAAACACACGAGACGAGCTCAGCCCCTGCTCCCGGGGGAGCTCCTGCTCAAACTGGGGAGCAGTGAGCACTCTCCCTTCATGGGAACCTGCTGGGGAGAGTGGGGGTTCCTGAGCACTGAGCAGGGGTGGAGCCCAGAAGCAGAGGTCAGAGCAGACTCCCAGAGGTGGCATCCAAGCAGAAGGATAAACCACAGGGCTCTTCTCTGGGCTGTGGCCAGAGCTGATGGGTGTCTAGAAGGACCTCGTTCTCCAGAGTGGACAAGAGATCCTTAGGGACCAAAGGCAGGAGCCGCTCAGGGCTCTGGGGTCGTGTCCCCAGAAGAGGCGCTTGGGCTGGGCAGGAGCTGCGGTCAGCCCGCCTGGCCGGGGTCCGGGCCCCCGGGGAGCCTGCAGGGGAGCCGGCTGGGCAGAGGAGGGCTTGAGAGAGAGGAAAGACAGACGGGAGGACTGGGGGGGACACCCACGGGGCCACGGGTGGGTCGGGCTGAGCCTGGCAGACCTGGGCGGCCGGGGCTGCGTGTGCTCGTGGCGGACGGGGGTGAGTGAAGGGGGGTCTGGAGGGAGGGGTCTGGGTGCCCGAGGCATCGCCTGGACGAGACACCGTCGGGGAGGAACGTGGCCACACAGCCCCGGCCATCTCCCCGCGGGTTTCTTTATTGTTGGGGACAAGCACACGAGAGACCACTGTGAACGCAGACGGACACGGACACCACCGGCGTTCTTCACGAGCGCTCAGCGCTCCTGGGAAGGATGGGGCCCGACTCCTCTCAGCCACACCCGCGCCCGAGCACCAGTCCACCCGTGGCTGCCCTGAGCAGCCGGTTCCACGGGCCTGGGCTGAGGGCCGCTCCCAGTGACGGCTGCGAGGGCTCCACGGGCCTGGCCGGCAGCCTCCCGGTGGCCCTGGGCACACGGCCAGCAGGGCGTCCCCGGACCATGGCCACGAGCCCTGCGGACAGCAGTGCCAGAGGCTAATATCCTCTGCAGCGACCTCAGTAACATTGGCCAACGGGCTTCAGAAACCGGCCCCGCCTTCCGAGCACGGGTTTGACTCCCGGGTCAACGCGGCTCTGAAAGCCATTTCCTACGGAAACCAGAGCTGCGGCTGCTGAGACGGGCGCCTCCGAGAACCGAGATTCCGGCGGGGCCTCCCTCCTAAGGTTGGGGGGTCCAGGCTAAGCCGCAGGGGCACCCCTGCTCCTGGCAAGCTCGCCTTCTCTGTGGCTGGGGGTCCGCGGTGAGGGGACCGTGAGCTGACAGGGACCCGCGTCGGCGGGACCAGTGGCAGCCCACACAGATTTTACCGTTTTCCCTCAGCGACAAGGAAACAGGCAGCACTCTGCCCCCAGGCCGCCCGCCCCTGGGGGCTCGACTGGCCCATTTGACGTGGGGATGCGTTTTCACCTTCGGTGTGGCCTCCTCCATTTCACGGCTGTACAAGAAGGCCAAACGCGACACTTGGCTTTTTAATAGCGGCAAAACAAAGGGTGTAGGAAGCTGTTGCGAGCGCCGGGCTCTCGGCAGAGAACCTGTGACCTGTGATTACTGTTCTCTCTCCTCCACAGGCGGGCCGGCGGCCTCCCCGAGCTCCAGGGGCCCTGGCGGGCCGATGCGGGTGGAGGGCAGGCAGCGGCTCTAATACACGGAACACAGCCCAGTTGATTCTACCTGCGGGATGAGCACAGACTAGGGGAGGTACACAGCGACACGTGGACGGTGGGGTCAGC
>NW_011494949.1:633198-633545 GCF_000754665.1 Bison bison bison
CCAGCCTGCCCGCAACCCGCAGTGCCCCCGGTCCCTGGCGGCCTCACTCCTGGGGCCTCCGATCCCGCCCCGGGGCAGCCCCGCACCCCACAGCCTCACTCCTGGGGCCTCACTCCTGGGGCCTCTGATCCTGTCCCGGGGCAGCCCTGCGCCCCGCGGCACCAGCTGCTCTGTGCGACCCCACAGGTGCGGATGTGGCCTCGTTCCCGGCTTGGGGGACGGGCGAGGTGGACAGGCCCCTATTTAGCTGTCCACAGGTGTCATCGCCTGTGATTACCCAGCTGTTAGCTCAGCCTGTTTTGAGCACAAGCCATTCGATCGCACTAAATGGCAAGAACCGAGTGTTT
>NW_011494949.1:633825-635077 GCF_000754665.1 Bison bison bison
GGGGTGGCTCCCCTGCAGGCTCTCCCTCGCCCTGCCCCCCGAGGACCTGCCTAGGACACACTCCACGGCCCCCAAGGGCAGCTGGAGGGCAGGGCCTGGCGGGGCCGGAGCAGCAGGGGCCGGGGCCCGGGGTGGTGGCTGCGTGGGGACTTCAGGCCAGTGCTGAGGCTGGGGCGGGGGGCATACCGGGGACCCCAGCTGGGACCCAGCTCAGGCATGAAGCGGCCCTCTGTCCCAGCCATGGACGAGCCCAAGGCAACCTTCTCGGGAGGAAGAGGAGGCCTCTCTCAGAGGTCCCACAAGGGAAGCTCAAGCCATGAGCTGGCGACCAGGAGACCAGAAACAGCGGTGGTCAGCAGGAACCTGAAACTCCAGTCCAGGCCCCTGGACCAGAGAGGTGGAGACCTTCAGGTTACTGGGCAGCTGTGTAAGAAATGGCTTAGAAGGGGACACGGGCCACAGAGATGCACAGTTTAAAGGTCAAAGGCTGCTTCCTGAGAAGAAGCGAACAAGGTCCCTGTCAGTGAAGGGGGCACAGGAAGGGGGTGGGTGATAGAGCTTTCATAATGGGGGGCTACGGGGGCATGGGCAGGGCAGTGCCAGAGAGACAGACAAAGAGATTTCTGGGCCAGGGACTCCCCGGCGGTCCAGCAGTTGGGACCGGGGCTCTCACTGCCGAGAGCCTGGGTTCAGTCCCTGGTTGGGGAAGTAGGATCCCGTAAGCTGCACACTGCAGCAGAAAACAAGGAAAAACAATGATATTTCTGGTCCAGATGGAGTAATGGGGACCTAATAGACTCTACCATTCAAAACCACTTAAAATGAACAATAAGTATATAATAATGCATTTTCAGACAGCAGGAGATTGGATGACAAAGGACAGAGACCCTGAGAGAGACCAGGAGGATGAGGCATCCAGCTGCCCCACTCGCACCCACTTTCCAGCAGCAGCGTGGGGCGTGGAGCCCAGGTCAGGTGGTGAAGCCTGGGGCTGGCGAGATGGGGTGAGCGTGGGAGAGCCCCAGGGCGTGGCAATTCACAGGACGGAGCTCCAGAGGGGCGGGTGCAGCACCCAGAGCTCTGAGTATGTACATGGGGACCCAGGGTCCAGCTGAGCGGTCAGGCACTCGAATCCAGAGAGACCCTCCCAGCAGGATTCAAGGAACATTCCCCAAACCTAGAGACTGGGAGCTGAGGCTGCCCCACAGCCAGGCAGGAGCATCTCTTGGGTCTCGGGGGGCTGACTAGAGTG
>NW_011494949.1:635177-640109 GCF_000754665.1 Bison bison bison
GGGTCTCGGGGAGCTGACTAGAGTGTTCCCCAAGGTCTTGCTCCAGCATCAGGAGCGCGGTGAGCCCCACACCCAATGCTGCTGTGGTCCCAACTTAACAAGTCTTCACAAGCAAGTCCCCCAGAAATCAAACTGTCTCCAAGTAATTCAATGATGACCCAGAAGAGAGCTCCAGAATATCTGGTGGTGGTTTAGTCACTAAGTTGTGTCTGACTCTTGTGACCCCAGGGACTGTAGCCCTCCAGGCTCCTCTGTCCATGGGATTCTCCAGGCAAGAATAATGGAGTGAGTTGCCATTTCTTTCTCCAGGGGATCTTCCTGACCTGGGGACTGAACCCAAGTCTCCTGCATTGTAGGCAGATTCTTTACCCACCGAGTCACAAGGGAAGCCCCCAGAATATTTAAGGTAACACAAATATATCTAGGCTTTAACATGGTAAAACTTACAATGTCTAGAATTCAGTTAAAAATGACTAGACACGCAAGGCATCAGCAAAAGTCAGCATCTTATGAGAAAAGTCAACTGACGCTGACCCAGAACAGAGAGAGATGTTGACACTGGCAGATGGGGGCCTTGCACAGGGATCATTACTGCACTGCACGTCCAGACAGGTAAGCTGAGGCATGACTGACAGAATGTCCCGCGTGGACTTCTAGAGGTGAAAACTGCAGTGTGTGAAATGACAGATCCGCTGGGTGGGCTTATCTGTAGATTAGGCTTTGCTGAGGTGAAAAATTAATGAACTAAACAAAGCAGCAGAAAGCACACAAAAATAAAACACAGAAGAAGAGCATTAAAGAGCCTAAACTGTGTGACCGGAACCCCTGAAGGTGATGAGGCAGGAAAAATGGAAGGAACAACAGCAAGTATTTCCAAATACACTGAGAACTGTAAACTCAGTTTCAAGAGGCTCGGGGGACTGTGGGTATAAGAAGCACGAATCCTGGTGCGTAACCACACACAGTGGAGAGACGAGCTCAAGGACTCAGCGTGAAGCCCTTTCCATAAAGTTCAAAACGACGGAAACCAAACAGTCCTTCTCAGGAATTTAGCGGTACCTACAGATGCCACAGGAGAAGGCAATGGCACCCCACTCCAGTACTCTTGCCTGGAAAACCCCATGGACGGAGGAGCCTGGTGGGCTGCTGTCCATGGGGTCGCTGGGAGTTGGACACGACTGAGTGACTTCCCTTTACTTTTCACTTTCATGCACTGGAGAAGGAAATGGCAACCCACCCCAGTGTTCTTGCCTGGAGAATCCCAGGGACGGGGGAGCCTGGCAGGCTACAGTCCATGGGGTTGCAAAGAGTCGGACACGACTGACGTGACTTAGCAGCAGCAGCAGCGTAGACGCCACAAAACTGCAGCAGAGAGGGCTGCTAGATGCTGGATCGAGACGGTGCTGACTCGGGACAGGAGGAAGGCGGACGGGGAGGCGGATGTGACCGCTGTCAAGGCGGAGCTTGTACGGTCGTTCACAAGGGTGTACTTTGTCACGTGGTTAAATAAATGAGAAACAGCCACGCGTGGGCCAATGCACAACGGAGAACCCAGACGCAGAGCCTGAAAAGACCCCTGACAGAGGGTGAGACCTGGAGGGCGACGAGCACACACAGAGCCCAGGACGGCCGCAGAGGCGAGGGGCGAGGTTTAACTCTCAGCTGCACAACTCCCAGAACTCACTAAAAACAAGAATTTACAGACCCCGGACACACAAAATATTCTGGGAGGGATAAGTAAATAAAACTACTTATAACAGTTTTCTAATAATACAAATAACAGAAGTCTGTGCTCAGACACAGGGAGACTGCAGCCAGCCCCAAAGGTAAAGGAAGCTGGACGGGTCCCGGAACATAGAGACCCCACCCCACAGGACATGGAGACCCTGCTCACAGGAGACCCTGCCCCACAGGACCTCCCGTCCCAGCAGGACTGTGGGGCGGCAGGTGGAGAAGCCCTGTCGTCAACATGCCGAGAGACGGTGACAACAGAGAACCTCGTGCCTGCAGAAACTCGGTCATAAATGAGGGCAAAGACACTCACAGATACACAAAGTTGGTAGAAACCAGCACAATACTGTAAAGCAATTATGCTTCAATTAAAAATAAACAGATTAAAAAAACACTCCCTTAGAGCAATGTCTGAAGGATACTTTTTGAGAGTCAAGAAAGTGATCTTTCCAGGAAAGATGCAGATGCCAAAAAGTGCAGTGAACAAGTGAACACTGGACGCGAGCTCGTCCAGGGAGTTTCTGGAGAGAACAGCGTAACAATAGTAACGGAGCCTAATTCGTGGGTTAAAAAAGACATAAATGCAACACTGGCTAATAATAGCTCATTATTATTTAAGAGCTGACTCGCTGGAAAAGACCCTGATGCTGGGAAAGGTTGAAGGCAAAAGCAGGAGAGGGCAGCAGAGGACGAGATGGTTGGATGGCATCACCGACTCAACGGACATGAGTTTGAGCAAGCTCCAGGGGATGGTGAAGGACAGGGAAGCCTGGTGAGCTGCAGTCCATGGGGTCACAAAGAGTCAGACACCACTTAGCGACTAAAGAACAAAATTATTAATTATTAGTATCATTAATCAATAGCAGGAAAATTAAGTCCTTGTGATATTCAGGATGGGGGTTCACATAAAGCTTAACTTCATAGTTGAAGTTAACTTTATACTTGAAGTCCCCATATGCTTGGTACAGGGACTTCCCTGGCGACCCAGTGGTTAAGAATCTGCCTTGTAATGCAAGGGACGTGGTTCAATCCCTGGTCAGGGAACTGAGATCCCACAGGCTGTGGGGCAACTGACCTGGGGGCCACAGCTGCTGAGCCTGTGCACTCTGGAGCCCACCTGCCACAACCAGAGAGTCCGTGCTCTGCAGTCAAAGACCCCACGTGACAGAGCTGCGTCAGCAACTAAAGGCCACACACAGCCAAATACATATTTAAAAACTTAAAAATACTTAAAAAATGGTCAGCATCAAAAAACCTTAAAAGAAATACACACAGTACAATTTTAAAAACAAGAATAAAACCAATAAAGCACATAAGTTCCAAACAAACAGAAAGAGTAGAATAAGAAAACAAACCCTCCAAAATCAGTCATGAAAGGCAACAGAGGGGGGAGAATAAGCATCGCAAAGCGGAGCAGAGTCATGAAAGGCAACAGAGGGGGGAGAATAAGCATCGCAAAGTGGAGCAGAGTTAAAAAGATCGCAGAATCAGGCCCAGCTGTATCAGTGATCCCAACAAACGTAAAGCAGGTTAGTCTGCCCGATTGCCAGACTAAAACGCTTCAGTGTATTCGAGGACTGCAAAGGGCGCCTAAACTTTAGGATGGCTGCAAAGTGGGAAGTTAAAAGATGACAAAAGACGTTTCAGGTAAACTCTGAAGAGAGCTTGTGCAGCTGTAGCCCTCTAGATGAAAAGGACTTTAAGAGCAAAAGCATCTCAAGGCAAGAGGACAGGCTGGGTTACAAGGAAGACTGATCATCCTGAGCTCGTACGAGTCCCAGAAAACGCGCAGGTCAGATAAAGCGGAATCCAGTAGAGCTACAGGGAGAACAGACAAATATGCTTTCACGGTAGGTCGTCCCGCGCACGCCTCCTGCGCGGTAGGCTATCCCGCGCACGCCTCCTGCGCGTAGGCTATCCCGCGCACGCCTCCTGCGCGTAGGCTATCCCGCGCACGCCTCCTGCGCGTAGGCTATCCCGCGCACGCCTCCTGCGCGTAGGCTATCCCGCGCACGCCTCCTGCGCGTAGGCCGTCCCGCGCACGCCTCCTGCGCGTAGGCTATCCCGCGCACGCCTCCTGCGCGTAGGCTATCCCGCGCACGCCTCCTGATTGCTGATGGCTGAACAGAGTGGAAACGGGCATTGAACAGCATAGTTACCAGCCGGATCTAATGGACAGAAGGAGAACTGTGTGTCAACAATTAGGGAAGACATCTCATCTAAGGATAGAAGCGACACTTATAAAAGCTGGGTAGGTACTTGGCCACAAAGGAGCATCAAGAGACTTCAAAGAAGGGTAAAAAGGTGTCTGAACACAATACCATTAATTTAGAAACGAATAACAAAAAATACAACATCCCCATGTATTTAGGGATTTCAGAGTTACAAGCAACTCGTGGGTGGAAGAAGTCACAACGAAAATTAAAACACGTTTAAAACTAAATAATAAACAAAACGCTATGTTAAAAGCTATGGAATGCAGCCACCAGGGTATTCTGTGGGAAATTCTTAGCCTTGAATGCTCATGTGAGAAAAGAAGAAAGGTTGAAAATTAACAATCCAGGGTCTAAATTAAGAAGTTAGTTAAGGTGTGACAGAGTAGACCAATGAAAGTAGAAGAAATAAAGACATCAGAGCTGGAAGGAAGGAGACAGAAGGCAAAGCTCTAACGGCGTGTTCTGCACCAAGTCAGTGGCCCTTCAGTCTCCAGAGCAGAAGTTCTCTGTCCGTTAGCCCCGCCCAGCCATGCCCCTTACAAGGTGTCTGAGTCAGTGCCCACTTGCTGGGGGACTCGCCAGGCAGCGCCCGTGGCCACGGCTAGCGTCCTAGGGCGGGAGGAGCCCCCGCGGCACTCACCGTAAACTGGCGCACCTCCCCGCTGTCCACCCGTCCGTGCTCCGTCTCGGGCGTGATGGCGTAGGCCAGTTTCTAGAAGACAAGGGGCCACCATGGGCGCCGGCCCAGCGTGGTGGGCGGGCCCAGGGCGACCACCACACAGGTGGGGCTGACGGCCAGGTCTCCTTAGACCCTGGAGCAAAGTCCAGGCCGACCGGAGGGAACAGGATTGGGTGTGGAGTCTCGGTGGCGGGCCCCGCAGACAGGGGAGCCCACAGGCTCCAGCAGGGCCTGCGGGTCCCGCGGGGTGGAGGTCCGGGAGGTCCCGCTGTCTCTCACAGCCAGAGAAGAGGCTGGGTCCCTTTC
>NW_011494949.1:640428-642440 GCF_000754665.1 Bison bison bison
CCCCGGGACGTCCCACTGTCTCTCACAGCCAGAGGGGAGGCTGGTTCCCTCCCACCACCTCCCCCTACCCCTCGGACAGCTCCCCCCCGGCCTCTCAGCAGCTGGCCCATGGACTGTCTGGGGCCAGGCGTCCCCCCCAGGTGTCACTGACCCCCATCTGAGCGCTGAGATTCTAGGGAGTGAGTCTGGCTGGCGGGAGGTCCAGGCCCTGCAGGCCCCCTCCCCAGCCCACACAGAGGGGTCTCTCCCAGGGCCAGCAGTCGCCTGCTGTCTGCAGGGCTGTCCCCCAGAGGCTGTGAGCAAGGGGGCTGTGAGCGGCGCCTACACTGCCTGACACCGTCCAGCTCTGCTGGGGGCCGCGAGGGCCTGGCCTGGGCTGGGCCTACTTGATGCTGAGGGACGGGCTGGGGGCCAGCCTGCGAGGGGACCCAGCCTTTGCGTCCAAGCCAGAGAGACGCCACGTGGCCCTCGGGGGATGCTTGGACCTGCTGGGGTACAGCCAGGGGCTTCGCTCCCCTGAGAGACTGGAATCGGGCATCAAGCAATGTCTGAGGGCTCCGGGAGAGCGTGCAAGGCTACGACCTCCATCTCTTTTTCCAGGAATCCCAGCACCACAATGGGGGCAGGGGGGAGCCCCTGTGCTCAGGTCACAGGTCATCCCCCCACCGCCTGCTTCACAGGGGACTCAGCAGTGGGCCTGACTCGGAGGCCCAGAGCCACCTCCGCCCTCATGGGGGTCCTCCCTGGCGGCCCCGCTGCCCCGGCTCAGCCCCGGGTGGGCCTGGTCCCCCGAGTCCACCCCCACCCTCAGACCACGGCGTCCACACGGTGCACAGCAGGCGAGCTCACACCCAGATACCCGCTGGCAAGCACACACGTGCATGCCCATGTGAGAACACACAGGCTCACACACACAACACGCCCAGACACACACGTGTAGACACACACCCAGCCCTCGTGCCTGGCACAGTCACCGCCCATCCAGACTCTCCTGCTGGTCCGAGACGAGCCGGTGGGAGCAGGCCTGGGACTCCCACCTGACCTCGCCGGCGGCCTCGCATTGGGCAGAAGGGCAGGAGAGGGGGCCCCGTGCAGATACGCACCTCCCGCGAGGAGCCAGGCAGGCTGCAGAGCTTGTAGGCGGCGTAGATGGGGACCACAGACATGGAGGACGCAGCGATGGCCCAGCCCAGCGCGTTGGCCCACTCGGGGAAGACGTAGGCTCCGTAGTGCGGGGGCCTGAAGGTCGCGATGCTGACCACGACCACAAACTGAAACCGAGCGGCAGGGTCAGGGGCAGCTGGGGCCAGGGGCTCCCGAGCGGCGACTCTGGGGGAGGGCCCCCCACACAATGGCCTGAGGCTGCGGGCCCCGCGGTGGGGGCACATGCCCCTGAGTCTCAGGGCTGATGGGAGGGGCTCTCTCGCTGTCCTCCAAACCCCCGGGTTACCACGTGAGGAGAAGCAGGACACCTCACTGACTGGAGGCAGGAGGGGTGACCAGAAGCCCCTGAGCGGGATTGGACCAGAAGCCTCACCCCGGCTCCACTTCCTCTCCTGCTGGCCCTTGGGGGTCGGCGCTGCCCGCGCCTACTCGCACCCGGGGGGCTGGGCTGGCTGGGTGGAGGCGGGTGCTGAGGGCCCCAAACAGCCAGCCGGGGCCGTTGGATAGGGGGGACAGTCAGGGGTCCTGAGCCACTGGGACTCGGCCACGGCCACGCGGCCCTGCAGCCGTGGAGTGGACTTACGGCCAGGTTCCAACATAGCAGGCCGCAGGTGGACTTGCCCACCGGCCAGAGCTTGCCCAGCCCAGACCACGAGCAGCCACTGGACGTGCCGGGGAGCCCCGGGCCCGTGCTGTGGGTGAACCCTGTCTACTTTCGTCCCGCCTCACGGCCGAGCACCCGCTGACCCCGAGGCTGACTTCCCTCCGCGGCCTCCAGGCAGAGGCACTGTCGGGTGAGGACCACCCTGCCGCCCACGTGGGTGTCTCGGTGGGCCCAGAGTGGGAGC
>NW_011494949.1:642833-646298 GCF_000754665.1 Bison bison bison
GCCCCCTGGAGCCCAGGGTGCACGGTGCCGCCCAGGCCGCAGCGGGGGGTCATGCCGACTGGAGCCCGTGCACGTCCCCAGGGTGACCCTGGCATCACTGACGACCGTAAGGGAGGGCCTGTGGGGCTCCCACCCTCCTCCGCGAGGCCCACGGCCACCCCTGCCTCCCCTCTGTAATGAACATTATTCTTCTTTGCAAAAATCATGGTGAAACATACACCACGTGAAGCTTTCCGTTTGACCGCTGCGAGCACACAGCCCAGCGGCTTGAAGCAGGGTTGCACTGCTGTGCAGCCATGCCCGCCACCCTCCCCAGGCCTTCCTCGCCTTCCCCAGCGGAGGCCCCGGCCCTCCCCATCCTGCTTCCAGCCTCTGTGACCCTGGCTGTCCAGGGACCTGAGGGACTCCCGCGGGATCTGTCTGTCTGTGCCTGGCTCATGTCCCCAAGCACAGCGTCCTCTGTGCTCATCCAGGCAGGAGCAGGTGTCCGAGTGTCCCACTTTTTAGGGCTAAACTATGCCCACATGCATACAGTCATTATATTGTAGGGAAAGCTCCTGCTAGAAGCTGGATGAGCCAGTTTCTCCAGGTCTCATGCTCATTTCCCCCACCCTGAGGCCGGGTGATGGCTGGCCGCCTGAGTCTCATGTCACATGTGGGGACATCAGAGAGACAACTCCACGCAGGATTCCCTCTTCACACTCAGCCCCATCACCAGACCTCAGATTGGAGGGAGACTGAGGAAGCGGGGTGGAGGCTGAACCTAAAAGCCTGCAGAGACGGGGTGTCCCCGGGGCCCCTTGGGCAGCTCCGGGGCAGGCAGCCCCTCCCACATTGGCCCATCCGGAGACCAGGGGCCTCAGGGCACTGAGAGGCCAGGCGTGCTCCGGTGTGAACTGCTGTCTGCAGGAAGCGGGGTCTCTGCATTCAGAGGCTTTGGGGAGCGTGTGGTCGCCGCAAGGTCAGCTCCCCTGGGCCTCCACCAGCTCTGCGATGTTCATGGCTGCTGGATACATTTGAGGCACTTTCTCTCTTTCTCTGAGGTTTTATTTTCGGACGTTGTTGTTGTTCAGTCGCTCAGTCATGTCCGACTCTTTGTGACCCCATGGACTGTAGAACACCAGGTCTCCCTGTCCTTCACCATCTCCCGGAGCTTGCTCAAACTCAGGTCCATTGAGTCAGTGATGCCATCCAACCATCTCATCCTCTGTCGTCCCCTTCTCCTCCTGCCCTCAATCTTTCCCAGCATCAGGGTCTTTTCCAGTGAGTCAGCTCCTTGCTTCAGATGGCCAAAGTATTGGAGCTTCAGCTTCAGCATCAGTCCTTCCAATGAATATTCAGGGTTGATATGGGGAGATTACAATCTAAAACCGTAGACTAGGTATTGATTCCAGATGCCAATGAAAGTACAGACAGGCTGATACTTCCCTTTTCTTTTTTTTTGGATACTTCCCTTTTCTGTAGAAAAGGAAATGTAACTGGAAAAATGTTTTTGGAATACGAGCTATTTGTCGGTTAAGCCTCTCAAAGCTAGAGTGCTTTTCAGGTTATAACTTCAGGGCTGAAGCAGAGGCCGTGACCCCTCACGTGGCACCAGGGCTGTCTCAAGATTGCGGTTCTCGAACAGCACAGACCTCTGGCTTTGGCCGGAGCACACACACGTGCAAGAAGTGTGCCTGTTATATCGGGCCCTCACGGTGAGCGTCGTCAAGGATGCCTGGTCAGGTGAGCCAAGCAACATCAGGACCCAAGCCCCAGGAGAGACACGGAGAGCTAGCACGGCGGAGGGGGGGGGGGTACGGTGGCGGGAAGGACGGCAGAATTCTGCAGGGCGGCCTTCCGCTGCTGTCAGACCTGAATCAGGACATGCCGGGAAACGTGGACACGCAGGAGGGGCAGGGGCACACAGCTGCAGGCTGGGCCCAGCCTCTTCTGGGGACCACCCGCCAACCAGCTGGCCCCCCACCCTGAGGGGCTCCCAGTCCCAGCGCCCGAGTGCTGGACCTGGGTGAGGGGGGTCCGGAGTCTGGTGGGGCCGTCGTGCGGAGTCGGGAGCTCTGGCCTGAGACTGAGCGGTGGTGCGCTCACCAAACGTTCCTGTCTCTTCCCTCCCATCAGCTGAGGGCCCTAGAGACATGCCCCCTCGGCCAGTTCCCCTGCCTCCCTGGTGCCGGGACTCTGTTCAGCGGGACGCAGAGACCGCCTCCACCAGCTGGCGGCACCCAGAGCCAAGCACACCCTCCTCCTCCAAGGCCAGCCCAGGGTCACGTGGCCACACTGAGTGCCCTGACCACAGAGGTGACTTCAGGGTGCTGTCCAGGCTAACTGCCTTCACAGATCCAACCGAGCAGCAGTGGCCAAGCCCCGCTCTGTGGTGCCACAGTGCTCACAATGCAGGGTCACTGGGTGCCACAGTGACCAACCCCGAGGATGCTGGCCTGATCGGTCACGATGCCAGCACAGCAGCTCTGTCCTGCCGGTGGGAGCGCGCCATCCCAAGGAGGACTCGTTCTTACCATAGAACCAGGCCACCCCGATGACCTCCATGAGCACCCCGAAGAGGATGGACGTGCCGGCCGCGAAGTGATCCAGCAGTGTGAAGACGTAGATGCCGCCCTGGGGGGAAGGAGGGCACACCCGCTGAGCTCGGGGTGCCTGGCTCTCATGCCTGCCCACAGAACTGCTCTTCCCAAATATCAGCCTGGCCTGAGGCACCAGCTTACAGACACCTTCTATTCTACTCTCTATGGAGCGTCACTCAGGAAAGAAACTAAAGTTCAGTCCACGAGCAGCCACTTGGGAACCCGGCTATTACAAAAAAACCAACCTCTCCCCGCCTTTCCAGGGCTCCTGATACAGTTAGGAATGAAAGCCAGGAAATGCCGACCACGGCAGAACCTCTGTGAGGAGGGGGCCCTGAGCCCTGTACCCCCACCCCAACCCCGGACAGACCTCCCCCAAACCTGAGTGAAAGTGAAAGTCGCTCAGTTGTGTCTGACTCTTTGCGACCCCATGGACTATACAGTCCATGGATTCTCCAGGCCAGAATACTGGAATAGGTAGCTGTTCCCTTCTCCAGGAGATCTTCCCAACCAGGGATCAAACCCAGGCCTCCCACATTGGAGGCGGGTTTTTTACTGTCTGAGCCCCCGGGGAAGCCCAAGAATACTGGAGTGGGTGGCCTTGCCCTCCTCCAGGGGATCTTCCTGACTTAGGAATCGAACCGGGGTTTCCTGCATTGAAGGCGGATTCTTTACCAGCTGAGCCCCCCGGGAAGCCCAAGAATACTGGAGTGGGTAGCCTATCCCTTCTCCAGCGGATCTTCCTGACTCAGGAATTGAACCAAGGTCTCCTGCATTGCAGGCAGATTCTTTACCAGCTGAGCCACCAAGGAAGCCCCCCAACCCTCTTGCCCCACAAACCCAAGGGCGCCTCGCAGGGAGCTATCCAGGTGCTGAAACACTG
>NW_011494949.1:646560-647031 GCF_000754665.1 Bison bison bison
AAACACTGGAGACTGAGCCCTCACGTGCCCAGGTGCTGCGTGTGACCGCGGGGACTCTGAGTGACCGTTGGTGCCATCCTGCCTGATTCAAGGCCACCATGTGTGTGACCACCTGTGTGTCGTTACAGGTCACGGGTTGTTTGTGGGGGTGGGGGGCGCCCCTGCTCTGTCTGCCCTGATGGCAGCAGGTGCTAATGAGACAGTGTCCGGGGCAATGTGGGCACTCACGTTGGTGACGCAGAAGAGGGACAGGAGGAAGGTGGCCAGGACGACGAGCAGCGTGAAGAGCTCCCGGTGCCGGTGCAGCAGCTGGAACTCATCCGCGAGCCCAGTGATCACGGACTCCATGCCGCCCATCTGCAGCCGGGACAGAAGGGGAGCTGTGGGGCGGCCCTCTGCCCCCCCGGGGGCCCGCGTGTGGCGTCTCCACCCACGTGCTCAGTCGGGAGCCGCACGGGGTCCCGGGGGGCA
>NW_011494949.1:647468-648650 GCF_000754665.1 Bison bison bison
GTAGATGCTTTTCTGTGCCAGCGTACGACTCTTTAAGTGTGATCTTTAAAAGCCACGTGCTGTTACAGAGATGCCACAACTTAGCGTGCGTTCTCCACATGCTCCCTGCAACGCGCGTGTTTCTGTCCCCTCTGACTGTCTCCCAGACATACTCCTGGGGGTGGGGATACAGGGGGCCACGCCAGCCCCCTCACCCCAGCAGGTGGGATCTGGGTGGAGGTGGGGAGGGGTGGGAGTGGTCAGGCACTTTGACTGCAAATGACCCCAAAGTAAAGAATATCCCCACAGGAAGCTGCTAGCTGATCACTTTCAGGGTTACTTTTACAAGAAGTGCCAGGCAGCTCGCTGGCACGGCCTCTGAGAGCTTGCTCGTGGATGTACAACTTAGCACTTTCCTGGTTCCCCGTCCTCAGCGGGGCCTGGGTCAGGCACCAGCCGGTAGGGACAGGAACGGGGCAGTTACTGATGCTTCTAGAGAATTAAAGGCTGGAGCCAGCCTCCACCTCCAGGATCTGTCAGGGGCCCTAGTGTTGACCTGGGCTCTGGGACTCCCAGCACTCCAAGAAGGAGCACGGTTTCTGATGCGGGCAGGAGGGGCAGATGGTTTGAAAAGCCCTGAAATCTAAGCGCCAGGACCTGGAAGATGCCCATCAGTAGTGCCAGTATCCTCACTTTTCATTTTTGCTCCTGGGTTAATATTTCCCCCCACCGTTTTCTTGAGAATTAGAGCCATAAATGACATTTACTTTGCTTTTCTGGGAAATGCAATGAAGAGGGTCAGCTAACTTTCTGGGGTTAATGGGGATTCTTGCAAACTATTGCTATTTATCATAATAAAGGGCAAAACCCAGTGAAAACGCATAAATGCAACAGTGAGTAAATCCCACTGCTCCGTCCTTATTTGCATCAGGTTCCCTTTCCTGCCTTTATTGGATTTTTTTTTCCTGGAGGAAAGAGTGGATCTGAAAGCACGTGGAGATTCATCTGGGTCCCCAGCTTTCCTGCCAGACTTGGAGGGGCTTGTCCTGCCGGCTCCAAACTCAGCTCCCTGCTTTCCAAGCAGGGCTCCCAACCCTCGACGGGTGGACTGATGGGCTGACCCGCTGAGAGCTCAGGGCGCCAGTGGGGTCAGGCCCTCTGTGCTCCTCAGTTGCTCTGCTAACGTCATCCTCCCGCTCGAGA
>NW_011494949.1:648750-649292 GCF_000754665.1 Bison bison bison
AGGCTAGCCAGCCTCCGAGGGCGGTGGGTGAGCTGGCTGTCCCTGGCGGGGGCCCAGAGCATGCAGAGATCACTCACGGCACTGTCGATGCCCAGGGTCAGCAGCATGACGAAGAAGACCACAGCCCAGACGGACGACAGTGGGAGCGTGGCCAGCGCCTCGGGGTAGATGATGAAGATCAGCCCCGGCCCTGAGAGCAGACCCTCCGGTTACCCCGGGCAGACCTTCCAGGTACTCCCCACCCCCACAACCTGGCCCTAAGGCGGTGCAAAAACTGCTCTCCTTGCACAGCCCTCCGTCCTTGAGTTCAGGGCCCAGGACTTGGGAGAAGGGAAGCCAGGTCCTGGAGCGAGGGCTCTGCTCTGTCCCCCAGCCCTCGGCCATTCCCACACCCCGTGCCCCCAGAGGAGGGGGCCCAGGAGAGGAGGGGCACACCAGCAGGGAGAGAGCAGGACGGGCTTCCCGGGGGACACCCTGTGCTTCCTGCCTCCAGACCCTGGGGGCCTCCTGGTTGGTTTCCTGTGCCTGTCGCTCACACACTC
>NW_011494949.1:649392-652320 GCF_000754665.1 Bison bison bison
GGGCTTGTCCTGCCGGCTCCAAACTCAGCTCCCTGCTTTCCAAGCAGGGCTCCCAACCCTCGACGGGTGGACTGATGGGCTGACCCGCTGAGAGCTCAGGGCGCCAGTGGGGTCAGCCCTCTGTGCTCCTCAGTTGCTCTGCTAACGTCATCCTCCCGCTCGAGAATAAGAAGACCCAGGAAGAGAGGAACTTGGGTGAGGGGGAAGGAGGGGCCGCCCCTGAGCGGGATGGTCTCAGAGGAAGGGGCTCCTCCAGGCGCAGGCGCAGGACAACCCTCAGGCCGGTGGGGCCAGCAGCGATTTGGGGCCCAGGTCCTGGACTGACCCAGCTCCAGACTGCCTCAGCCACGCCTTCCACCCGGGATCTAGCACCAACAGACCCTCCCCCTGCACGGAATGCCCAGGGGTGCAGCAATCAGGGCTCCCCAGCACCCTGTTCTGGGCCAGGGCCCCTAGTCCTCTCCTGCTGGCCCAGGTTGCTCCTCTACGTCACCAGTGCCCACTCTTCTGCTGCCTGCTCCCGGCCTCTGAGTCCTCATCTGCAGACACTCCTGTCTGCGTTGGCTTGGTGAGCAGGTTGGGAGCATGGGTCTCTGTTGCCACCGTGTGCCAGAGACTCCGGGGGTTTATCCGCTATTACCCCACTCCCACGTGTATGTGCCACGGCCCTTGGAGGGCTGGGGGAAAAGCTTCGGAACAGAGTAACTGCTGGCGTCCAAGCCAGCCCAGCCTCTTTCTGGCTGACCACATTGAGGTCCGGCCATCTGTGCCACTTGGAACGACTCTGAGCCCTCAGCTGCACGTTCCCCACCAGGTGAGGGGGACCGGACCCTTGTCCTGCAGCCCGAGTGGCTTCCGTGAGGAGCCCTGGGCCGAGGGCCAACCTCAACCTGGCCTTGGCGTCCAGCAGGAGGGCCCGAGGGGCAGGGGCTGGGAGTGCATGGAGGCGGTAGGTGCATTGTGCCCAGGTACCCTGCTCTCTGCCGTGTCAGCTGCTCCTGGGAAGGGCCCTGGGTGCCCGTGCACTTCCCTCTCAGCTTGCAGGGAAACACTTCTAGAACTGGGCGGCCCGGGAGCGGGCGCGTGGGGACCTTACCACTCACCATCCTTGGCCACGTCCCCGATGGGGACACTGTGCTTCTGGGCCATGTACCCCAGGAAGGAGAAGACCACGAAGCCGGAGGAGAAGCTCGTCAGCGAGTTGACGGAGGTGGTGATGATCGCGTCTCTGCAGGAACAAGACACGCTGTCCCAGCCCGGCTGGGCGCCACTGCAATTTCCCGTCATTATTCGTAATTGGCTGTGTCTGGTGCCGGCGGCTGGGGGCGCTCCCCAGACAGGCAGGCCGGCCCCTCCTGTGACCCCAGAGCCTGTCCCAGGCTGCCCTGAGGGAGGGAGGCTGGCACCCGCTGACAGTGGTGAGTGTCCCACCTGCACCCCCCGCTGAGCAGCTCTGGGCACTGGCCACGCCCTGGCCAGGTCAGGCCTCCGGTGACCAGCCATCTGCGCTTGCCTGGGGACCAAGGGACTCTCTCCTGGGACTCTCGACTCAGCACTGATGGCGAGATGATCCCACAGGCAAAGCTAGGCTCGGGTGGGCAGCCCAGTGACCACGGGGTCCCCACCCTGACCCACAGGGCTGCCAGGCAGGGCTTGGAGATGCCTCCCGGGGAACTTATTAAGATGCAGGTGCTGACGGGGTGGGTCTGGTGGGGCCCAGATGCTGTGTTTCCCCTACATGCCTGGGGGCCCAGGGCTGCTGGCCCGGGGACCCCGCTCTGAGGGCCGAGAATTCAGAGCAGGGAGGAGGGGCTGCGGGGCCAGCCCTCCGGGGTGCCTGAGTGCAGGACCCTCACAGACTCAGATGGGCGCAGGGTGGGCTCGGGAGCCGCTGTCTGGCCTGCCATCCAGACGCCAGCTCTGTGTGGACCTCTGGGTAGGGTCGGTCGGGCCATTCTGCTGCGCACACCGCCTTTGTATTTTTAACCGCATTTTTATCCTCAGGATATGAAAGAAAACAAACACTGGCTCAAGGGTCAAGGAAGCAGTCCCGGAGGAAACCCCTTTCTCTGTCTTTTGAACGATATTTCGGGCCGGCAGGGGGCTGTAGGTCGCTCAGGTCCTCCTGGGCCGGGCAGCGCCGGCTGGCAGGCTGCTGGGGCCCTGGGCACGTGGCACGGCCGTGCTCCCACCTGTCCTGGCGCTGAGTCTGCGGGGGGCTCCGTGGGGCCAGGGCGCGCCTGGGGCCCCCGCTCCCTCAGTGAAGGCCAGGTGGGGACACGCACAGGTCCTTCCTCGTGGGAGACAGGTGTGAGGAGCCTGACCCCGGATGCTGGGAGGACGGGGTGGCCAAGCCGGGCAGAGGAGGGGCCTCCTCCCAGGGAGGGGGCAGCGTCTTCCTGCCTCAAAGCTTCCCTTAAGCAGGAATGAGCGTTGGCCTGTCGCTTCCCTGTCTCATTTTCACGTGTGGTTAAGGGGCTGTAAGCACGGCTCCTGTCCCGTCCCCTCACCCAGGGGCACACCCGCCCGCCTGACGCCACAGGCCTCTCTCGGGCCAGGACTCACCGGTAGCAGTTGTTGGTGAACTTATTGTAACTGGAGAAGGCGATGAGCACCCCAAGGCCCACGCCCAGCGAGAAGCATATCTGGATGGCCGCATCTATCCAGACCTGCAGGAGCAGAGACAGAGTGAGCGCTCCCCACAAGGAGAGGTACCTGAGGGGAGACAGAGGGGGTGAGCGGCCCCCAAGGGGAGACATCCCTGAGGGGAGACAGAGCGGGGTGAGCGGCCCCCGAGGGGAGACAGAGCGGGGTGAGCGGCCCCCAAGGGGAGACATCCCTGAGGGGAGACAGAGCAGGGTGAGCAGCCCCTGAGGGAAGAGACAGAGGGGATGAGTGTCCCCCGAGGGGAGACAGAGGGGGTGAGTG
>NW_011494949.1:652420-653320 GCF_000754665.1 Bison bison bison
CTGTCCAGGCCTCTGCTCACCGCTGCCCCAGGCCCCAGCCCGGGTCCTGCCCACAGCCCACCCTGAGACCCGCTGGGCAGCCTCTTGGGGCCGACCTAGACCGGCCCTTCCTTTACTTCCTGGCCTCATTCCCCCTGCTGTATCTGTCACAGCCCAGACCCCACCTGCCCGGCAAGGCGGCTCAAGAGCCGCAGATGAATGGCCAAGAGACTGGACCCCACCGAGGGGAGGGATGCTGACCTCAAAGAGGGTCCCTTCGTCCCCACGAAGACCTACAAATGGCCCAAATGGCCCTCAGGATGGAGTATCCTGCCGGTGATGGGAGGGACAGGAACGGCTCTGCCCTCTGAGCTGGGGGCGCAGGGGCCCAGCCTCTGGGCCCAAAGGCTCCCAGGAACCCAGCGGTTCCTGACTTTGTCCCTTCCTGCCCAAGCTGATGGGACGTTAGAGGAGGGGACACCCAGGGCACTCCTCACTGCCTGCCACCGACGCTTGTCATCCACCATCCACAGTCTGCCTGTCTGCTACCTGTCATCCATCCACCTGAACTCTGCTGTCTCATCCGTCTGCCTAGCAACCTCACCTGTGCCAACCTCTGGTCTCCACCTCCTTCTGCTTCACAGACACATCTGTTCACACGGTTGATAGCTGTTCTGCACATTCTTCCCCCTGACACCTGACTCTTCTCTGATTTCCGGGTCATGCCCCACCTGGCCTTTGATGCCACAGCCACCTCCTCCCACCAGCACACCTCGCCCGCCACGGGCTTTCCTGAGGACGACACTCCGCTGACCCACCGGCGCCCGGGGCCCGGCTCTGCGGTGGGGCCCCGGGATCCCCACTGACCTCAGCTCCCTTAGCCATCCGTGTCCATCTCCCTTGGCTTCGTAGCGACACATG
>NW_011494949.1:653420-653678 GCF_000754665.1 Bison bison bison
ACTTCCAGAGCCTCTGGGTCACCCCAGCACTGAGGACAGGACGAGCAGGCGTTAGCTCGAGGCCTGGAGCGGCTGGGTGGGCAGGGGGTCCAGGTGCTGGTCGTTGGCCAGCAGGCTTCTGCAGGCAGGGGCTGGTGGCGTGGGGGGAGGGCGCTCCTGCCTCCTTGCAGTCCCAGGTCCTCTCAGTGGCCAGTAGTCACCCCAGAGCCTTTGCATGTGTGGGTCACTCACCCAGAGGCACCTCCCCGCCATCTGTCC
>NW_011494949.1:653778-654695 GCF_000754665.1 Bison bison bison
GGAGACATCCCTGAGGGGAGACAGAGCAGGGTGAGCAGCCCCTGAGGGAAGAGACAGAGGGGATGAGTGGCCCCCGAGGGGAGACAGAGGGGGTGAGTGGTCCTCGTGGGGAGAGGTCCCTGTGGGGGCATGGCCAGCCTGGGGAGAGGCAGGGTCGTGGACTGGGCCCTCAGTGCCACAGGCTCTGAGGAACAGAGTCACACTTAAAGTTGGCATCACTGTCAGTGAGCGAATGTCACTCAGGGAGTAAACCTGAGGGGCCTGAGGAGAAGGGGGCTGCGTCCTGGTGCAGGCCCTGAGGTTACTTCATGGGCCCGTGCCCCGGGGAGAGCAGGCACCGTGACGGTGCTGCAGGACATGGTGCCTCTGTTCCACACCCACCTCCCACCCCTCCTGCGGCAGCGTACGGCGAGCGCACGGGGAGCCCACCGCGGCACACGCAGAAAGGCCCATGGAGCCAGCGGTGGCTCCAAAGCTCTGCACTCGCTGGAGGTGGCACAGGCGCATCCCGGGTGGCTGACACATGACGAATGGGCCGTGCGGTCGACACTGGACCAAGGCGCTATTTCAGACTTCGGACACGACCTGCTCGGGTCAGGTGGTGCAGAGACCGCCCTACGACCCGGTGATGATGACGTGGGCGCCCCTGGGCCCTGCACAGCCTAGGGTGGCGATGAGGACAGCGGACACCCACCCTGGGGGAGCAGCCAGGCCCGCTGTGTGAAAAGTGGGGACGGGAGGGTCCTGGGGGCTGTTCCCAAAGTCCCCCAGCCTGAGATGAAGCCTGTGGGCCAGGTTCCCCAGCCGTGACTCCAGAGTCCCCAGCTGGGGGCACAGGGCAGCTGACCTGACCATGAGCCAGTGAGGGGGCTGGACACGGAGCCCTTACACCAGGACCAGGGGGGCTCAGTCCTTTG
>NW_011494949.1:654795-655155 GCF_000754665.1 Bison bison bison
CTCACGGTCTCACGGGTCCTCCATGAGCTGCCTGGCAGGCTCTACGGCTGCCCTCCCCTGTGCGCTGTGGGCCCGTGGCCATGGCGCCTTCCTCTCTCTGCTGCTCAGTGTCCGGCCTCTGCTCTGCAACTCCCCCTCCCCTGGGGCTCCAGGGGGCTCACAGCCTTGCCAACCTCCCCTTCTTCCACTTTGCTCCCATTGCCCACCCCTCTCCCCACTGTGGAACCTCCTCCTTCCCCATGAGTGCTGCCCCCGACTCACAGGCTGGCAGCGTCGGGGCCCCCACACCCCGGCTGGGACTGCTCCGCCCAGTGACCCAGCCTCCCCGGGCGGCTGTTGGGGCCCCATGTCTAGGCTGCT
>NW_011494949.1:655255-661625 GCF_000754665.1 Bison bison bison
GCTCCAGTGTGGTCCACCTGGATTCCAGTGGCCCCCTGCTCCTTCCAGTGACCACCCTCACCCCCGCTCTGCCTCCTTTTCCTCTCTCTCTTCCTCCCCGCCCACCCCTCTTCCATTGCCCTGCCAAGTCCTGCTATTTCAACCCAGATGATGTCTTCCTTTGCTGAGGAAACCTGCAGCCGGACAGTGGACTTAGTTTGTCCACGAGATGGTCACATCACCACCTTGTGTGGGCACCGGGGTGTCTGACTACAAAGTCTGGCTCCCTGAGGTAGGCCTGGTTCATGCAAGCCAGCACCTCAGCCCAGCTCTGAGGATACGCTGTGGTCAGAGCTTGGGCTTCGGTCCAGCTGGGCGCCAACACCCTTGGGCACACTCTGGCGCCCCCACCCCCACCCTCAGGTGCTTGTCTGAGGACCCAGGAGGACTCCTCCAGGGAGTGGACGGCCCAGGTGAGGAGGTCGAGGGGCAGCTGCCCTGGCTTCTCCCTGCAGAGGCCAGGGCGACTCCTTCTCCTAATCCTCTTACCCTGGTCCCTTCAGCCCCATGCTGTGCCCACATGGTCCCTTCTCACCTGGACAGTGAACTCTGCTGGGCAGGACAGGTGACCCCACGTGAAGCATTTCCTGCCCAAGATGCAGAGAGAACAACGGCCCGACCTGCCAGCCCCGGAGGATGGGCCGAGAGCGGAGGGCGCACTCACCGAGGCCTCGCAGAGCCGATGGAAGTCCACGCTCAGGTACGCTCTGATGCCGTCCACGGCCCCCGGGAGAGTGATGCCTCGCAGGAGCAGCGCAAAGAGGACCACGTACGGCATGGTAGCCGTGATCCACACGACCTGGGGAGAGCACGCGTCGCCCGACCGCACCAGCCGCTGTGGGCAGGGCTGGGCTCAGGGGCCCCCTGATGGCTTGTGCTCAGACAGAGGGCCTTGGATTGGTAAGCCCAGTGTCCCGACGTCAGCTCGGCAAATGCCCCCCGGAGTGGGCCCGCCCAGTACCCTCCTTCCTGTACGTCTCCCCAGGGATTGAAGCAGGACAGTCTGGCAGGGCAGGGGCCCTCTGTCTGCATTTGGGCCACGGCTGTAGGCACCAGTGGCGGGACTTCCGGTGCGTGAGAGTCGAGCGATCTGCGTCTCACTGACTGTGCAGATGTGCACTGGGGGTCAGGTGTGACAGACGGGCCCCGGGTCACAGGCAAGGGCAGAGCCCCTGGGGGCCTCCGGGCGCTGGGGCGTGGCTGCAAGTGCGGCCCAAGCGGGGGTGCGTCTGGGCCATCGTTGTTTTGGGCACCCAGACAGTGACCGAAACATCCTCATCAGCACAAATATTTTGCTGTGATTCCCCTTGTGCTGAAACCACCCTCCTGACACCATTCCTCAACCACAGCCACCCGCCCCAACCCACCACGGCCCCGTCCACTCCCCAGATGGCGAGCCCTGCCCCTCACCTTCCCGGACGTCTTCACCCCCTTCCACAGGCTGAAGTAGAGCAGGACGATGACCAGCACCAGGCAGGAGGTGAGCTGCCAGCGGGGAGGGCCCAGGTCATCGATGCCCTGGCTCTCGTGGAGGTGCAGCACGCCGCGCCTGCAGAGGGAGGGGGTGGGTCCCGGGGGCTGCCTCTCCACCCAGCGGCTGGCTGGCCCAGAGACCTGCCCTCCCCTGCTAGGCTCGGCAGCACCTGGCCTGACGGCCTGGGGACCCCTGTCCCCTGCTCCAGGAAGGCCAGGCCCCCAGCCCTAGTGGAGACACAGGCCTACCCTCTCTGTGAAGAGAAACAGGGAAATCCACAGCTACAGTTTAGAATTCAATACGCTTTTCATAGCGGCGGACAGAACAAGGTGAGGATAAGGATGCAGGAGCAGACACAACCTAGCTGACACGTCCACCCATCAACGGCATGCATGCATGCATGCTAAGTTGCTTCAGTCGTGTCCAACTCTGTGTGACCCCATGGACAGAAGCCCACTAGGCTCCTCTGTCCATGGGATTCTCTAGGCAAAAATACTGGAGTGGGTTGCCATTTCTTTCTCCAACCCATCAACGGCAGGATACACATTCTTTTTAAGTGTATGTGGAACACACAGGGATAAACCGTACACTGGGCAATAAGACAAACGTCAGTGTATTTAGAAATAACGAAGTTTTAAAATATGTTAGTTCAGCAAGTCAGACTTAAGTTACACGTCAGTAACAGAAATACATCTAGAAAATCTCCCAGTATTTCAAAACCAAAGAACAAACTTCTAAGCATCTCCTGTGAGTCAAAGAAGAAATCACAAGGCAGACAAGGGGATACTTTAGTGAAAATGAAAACATAATGTATCAAACATGAGGGAGGCAGTTAAAGTGGTCTCTTAGAGGCTAGTTTGTAGCTTTAAATATATAGCTTTCTAACCATTCAATCCTAAAGGATATCAGTCCTGAATATTCACTGGAAGGACTGATGCTGAAGCTGAAGCTCCAACAATTTGGCCACCTGATGTGAAGAGCTGACTCGCTGGAAAAGACCCTGATGCGGGAAAGATTGAAGGCGGGAGGCGAAGGGGGCGACAGAGGATGAGCTGGTTGGATGGCATCACCGACCCAACTGACATGAGTTTGAGCAAGCTCTGGGAGATGAAGGACAGGGAAGCCTGGCGCACTGCAGCCCATGGGGTTGCAAAGTGTTGGACACGACTGAGCTACTGAACAGCAACAAATGTATATTAGAGAGAAGGTGAAGAGAGTAGGTGAAGAGAGAAGGTGAAGAGAGAAGGTGAAGAGAGAAGGTGAAGAGAGAAGGTGAAGAGAGAAGGTGAAGGTGGTTTTAAATTTAAGTGTTTATGGAGTTGGGGTTACATGGGCTTATCTTGGGGTTTCTGAAGTCTGCTTGCACTTTGTAGGACTTACAGCTTTACAACTTCGTGATTGTATTAATAGCTATCTCGGCCTTAATGGGAGCCCATCTGGCTTTATACAGTGAGTTTACATTCCAGAAAACCTTTTCAGACCTGACAGTCACTGGAGCTTGTCTCAGGGAAACTCAGTCTTCACTGCTAGTGGAACCACCTGGGGGTGTTCTTGGCACAGTTTAATAATTGATTGTGTCGTTAACGATCTTTGACTGCGTTGTAAACCTTCAAAGGCCGCGCCTCTGTCCCGGGGTCACCTCCAGATACGGTTGGACATCTGCTCCTGCTGACAGTCCTTCCCAGGGAGGGACGGGTAGCCTTCCATCTCAAGCCTTCTCTTCCAGATGGGAGTTCCAAGCAGACTGCCCTGGTCAGCTCTTTTTTTAAAAATCCATTTATCACATATATTCTTTCCTTTTAGCATTCTTAATAATAAATCACTGACTGGTCAGTTTTTCCCCCTCTATTTTTCTTATCTGAAAATCCTTAAGATAAATCAAGTTTTTCCAGACCTCCCAAACAAAATGTGAAAGTGAAGAAAGTGTTAGTCACTCAGTCATGTCCGACTCTTTGCAACACCATGGACACAGCCCTCTGGGCTCCTCTGTCCGTGGAGTTCTCCAGCAAGAATACTAGAGTGGGTAGCCATGCCCTCCTCCTCCGTGTCCCCAGATGGCCTCACCTGGCACATTCCACATCTCTGACAGCTTTCTGAACGTTCTAAATGGCACCAAAATCCACCTTAGAACTGTAGAAAACAACCCGGCTTGGAAACTTAGCCGCGGTTTTGTTGGTGAAATGACAAACCCAGGTCTAGTGAGAGCTGTCTCCAGACACCTGTGAGTGGTGGGATGGGGGGAGGGCTGGGGGCGCCCCAGGGACTTGCCTGTCGCCACATCTGCTCTCCCCCTCCTGGTGCAGGGCCCCCTCCCTCTCTCCTTCTGGTCCCTTCTCTCCCATCACAGGCTAACACTGAGGTCAAGGCTGGACCGGGTCAGGGCTCAGCGGGACCGCGGGGGAGCACGCGTGGAGCCCAGGCCTTGCCCTGTGGGTGAGAAGCTCCTAAGTTTGGGACCCGCGGCAATGAGCGGGCCGAGGGCAAGCTGCTCAGGGGGCGGAGCGACTGACGAAAGCTCTGCCGTCCTTTCCTGGATGAATCTACCGCCTCTTGCTTGCTTGTAGCTCTGAGTCCTGACCACACACTCAGGTGACAGGGTACTGGGTCTGCGTTTCCCACGGGGATGCCCGCCCTGGCATCTCTCAGGCGGATCTGATGGGGCCGACCCCAAGTGGACTGCCGTTTCCAGCCCTGCTCTGAAACCCACTGGCCGCTGCTGAGAGCTCCCGAGACCAGGCCCTCACCTCCCTGTTTTGGAGCCCCCTCCTCCAAGCAAGCAGGCATTCAGTAGCCCTTTGACCTCCCCATCACAGACACCCCTCCCCTCCTTCCAGACGCCTTCACCCGCTAATCCCAAACTACCAAAAGGAGTCTCTTATGAAAAACTAAACAGGTCCCACCGCACACCAGCTGCGTGCTAGCCACGCTGTTCCTGGAAACTCCTGAGGAAGGCCCTGGTCCCCTCTGGCAGCCCCACATCGCCCCCCACCTAAACCCTTGGCACTGTGTCCCTGCCCATCGCTGTGGCCTTCTGCAGCGGCCGGTCCTAGAGACACGTTCCCTACGTGGGGCCCTCAGAGCTGAGCACGAGACCCCAACTATCTGGACACACAACCTCAGACCCTAGACGCCCGCAGGTTCTGTGGACTCGCTGTCCCCTGGGCGGGGTCGTTGCGACACCCACACGACAGATGCTCCCGGCTCCCGAGGGCTCGGTCCCACCCTGCACACCTGGGGTCTCACCCAGCTCCGCTGACTCTGTGGGACAGGGCCCACCCCTCAAGGACCCCCCCGGGCCGCCGGCTGCTGATAAAAGGCGTCCTCTGGAAGCCCCTCTGCCAGCCGGGCAGTGGCTCTGCTCACAGCCCCGGACGTGTGATCACCTCCTCCAGGACCGACTTTGTGACTTTCACAGTGCGATGGCCTTCGTGTTTATGCTCGTGGTTTCCTACCTCAAAGCAAGTGTTGAAACTGTGCCCACCTGCGATTAAAACCGGAATTATATTTTGGGCTGAGGTTCAGTCTTCTACATTGTCGGTGGACTCATTTCCACCCAGAAACACAGCAGACTGTGCCCAACCAGGATTTTCCCAAAGGAAGATCGCAGCCACCAGGAACTCCAGGAGTCTGCGGCAGGCGCTGCGAATGCGCTTCTCAAGAGAAGTGGCCTCTGTCAGGACGTGGGGAAGGGCAGCTGACCCGGGGTTGGGGGGGCCTGTCCAGTTCCCCTTCCTGCGAGGTCTCCCCCCAGGAGCAGAGCTGAGCTGCCGGAGGTGGGGTCAGAAAGAGGCCCCTCGAGAGCCCTGGGGAGCGGGACGAGACACAGCCCAGGGGCAGCACAGGCCGGCGGGTGACCCGGGCCGGCGCCCTCCCCTCGCACGGACGTTGGCCCCGAGGAGACCCCACTCACTCGAAGTACTCAGCGGCGGGCGTGGTCCTCGAGGTGCCGTTGGGGCCCGAGCTGGCGTTGGGGGCGCGGGCGTCCGAGCAGCGGGGGCTGTTCCAGGAGTGGTTGCAGTGCGTCCAGGGCAGCTCGGTGGTGAAGGAGGAGAGCAGGTAGTGGAGCGCCCAGGCGATGATGACGTTGTAGAAGAAGCCGATGTACAGCGAGATGAGGATGGCCGTGTAGCCCCCGCCTGGGGAGAGCGCGCCCGTCAGCGTCGCCCCGCCCCGCCCCCCACGGGATGCAGCTGCCCCGGGGCTTCCTGAAACCAGGCAGCGCCTCTAAGCACGTCAGGAGACGAGGGAGAGGGTGGGTCCCGCCGTCACTGAGGAGGGGCCACCCCCTCCCAGCACCATCCAAGGCCTACCAGACCTGCACGGCCAGTCAGGGACACCCCAATACAACCAGGTCACCTGCAGACACGTGGAGGAACCGAGGGCCACCTTGGCTGCCCACCACCACTCACAGCCAGTCAGGGTCGCCCAGGCTCGCAAAAAGTCACCTAGGACCACCCTGGGTCACCAGGGCAATTTGACCCAGGGGTATCCAGGGCCACCAGCCAAATAAAACCATCAGAAAAATTCACCACTACCCAGGGCCATCTAGGAAGACCCAAGGATACAAAACACCAAGTCAACGAAGGCCACCCAAAGCCACTCAGGGTCACCCAAGGACATCCCAGGCCACCCTGCCAATAGGGCCCTGAAGGCTGTCCAGGGTCACCCAGGAATACTCCGTGTCTCCCACAGCCAAACAGGACCACTAACAGTCATGAAAGGATGGCCAGGATCTCCATGGCCGCCCCCAGCCTCCCGGGCTCATCCAGGACCAGCCAGGCCTCCAAGACAAGCCCCACCCAGCTGGGCTGCCTACAGCCACCTAAGGCCACTCATGGCCACCTCACTAACCATCCC
>NW_011494949.1:661725-661982 GCF_000754665.1 Bison bison bison
TAACCATCCCTCCCCCAGCCCAGCCAGGGCAGACAGAGGCATCTGGGTCCACCCAACATCACCCAGGACCATGCTTGACCACGCAGAGCCCCCTGGGCCTGTCAGAGTGCCCTGCGCAGGGTCACAGGACCTGGAATTTGGGAGAGCCACTGAGGGGCTCCTGACCGCTGGGGCAGAACGGAGAGCCACGCAGTCTTTGGCGCCATGCCACCCTGACCGTGGTGGACGGCTGGTCTGCAGTGAGGCCTCTGTCCTGT
>NW_011494949.1:662082-664413 GCF_000754665.1 Bison bison bison
GCTACTGCGGTTCACTTTACCCAGCTCCACACAGACTTCCCTCATTTCCACATCCTTTCCCGGCTTTGCTGCTGGGACTGGCTTGGGCATCAATATGCTGGAAGCTCGTGGGCACCGGCCCGGTCCTGCCCGCTTGCGGCCAGGAGGAGCTTGTCTTCACGGTGACTTTTGCAGGGAGCGCGTTGGCTTGTTTTTTGTGGGTCTGGCCCTCCTTGTTTGTTGTTGTTCAATTATTAAGTCATGTCTGACTCTCTCAGACCCCACGGTTGAGCACGCCCGGCTCCTCTGTCCTTCACCATCTCCCAGAGTTTGCTCAGGTTCATGTCCATGGAGTCGGTGATGCCATCCAACCATCTCTGCTTCCCCCTTCTCCTCCTGTCCTCAATCTTTCCCAGCATCAGGGTCTTTTCCAATGAGTTGGCCCTTTACATCAGGTGGCCAAAGTACCGGAGCTTCAGCTTTAGCATTAGTCCTTCCAATGAATATTCAGGACTGATTTCCTTTAGGATGGACTGGTTTGATCTCCTTCCTGTCCAAGGGTCTCTCAAGCATCAATTCTTTGGTGCTCAGCTTTCCTTATGGTCCAACTCTTACATCCGTACATGACTACTGGGAAAGCCATAGCTTTGACTATAGGGACTTTTTAGGCAAAGTGATCTCGTTGCTTTTCAATAAGCTGTCTTGGTTTGTCATAGGTTTTCTGACCCTTAGGAGAAGCTATTTTCCTGCTCAGGACACTTCATTAAAACTCTCTTCCTACCCTGAAAGCAGATAGAGAGTGACTCCAGGTTACTTACGCGCAGACATTAAACAGCTCTAGTATCAGGAATGATTCCCCTGGTGGCTCAGCGGTAAAGAATCTGCCTGCAATGCAGGAGCCACAGGAGACTTGGGTTTCGTCCCTGGGTCAGGAAGATCTCCTGGAGAAGGAAATGGAAGCCCACTCCAGTGTTCTTGATGGGAAAATCCCGCGGACAGGGGAGCCTGGCGGGCTATATACAGTCCTTGGGGGCACAGAGTCAGACACGACTGGAGTGACTCAGCACATGGCACAGACAGGTCCTGGAACACGGCCCCTCTTGGAAGACATGCTCAGCAGCAGGAAGGCCTCTTCTGGGGTGGACCCCGTCCTTGGGGAATAATTCCTCACTGCACTTCTGTCCCCTGCGCTCCCCAGGAGAAGCTGGCTCACGGTGGACTCGTCCGGCAGCCGCAGAGTCGGGCAGCCGTGGCTTCCGAGTGCCTCTCAGAAGCTTCCTGGCCATGAGCTGGCTGTAGGTGGCTGCTGGAAATCTCTGGAAGGTGACAACTCTGTACACCAAATCCTCCGCTTGTGGCTTGGGGAACTCAGAGCCGCCTTTGACCAAACGCCAGAGCAGATCCAGCCCCGTGTCCCAGGGAGAGAGGCCTGAGCCTCTAGTCCTTCTGACCCCAGGGCTGCGTGCACAGCCAGCCCCCAGGCGGGCCAGGTTGCTCATGGTCACAGCAGAGTGACGAGGGCTCCTGGGGCTGACGCGGCTCACAGGGGACGTGGGCTTTGCCCCCAGCAGCAGCACAGCTGCCCGGAGGCAGAAGGGCGGCAGATAGGGAAACAGAAGGCAGATCGATAGACGTGGTAAGTCAGGTAGGCAGGCGGATGATAGACGGCTGATACGTGACAGCCAGACAGGTGACAGACAGATGACAGGCAGACCCGTGGATAGAGTGATGGATGGGCACACAGGTGGGAGACAGACAGCGCTATGGGTTGGACTGTGGCCTCCAAAACCCATTTGTCGAAGTTTTAGTAATCCCCAGTATTTCAGAATGTGATCTTACTGAAGGCAGAGTCTTTACAGAGGAAAATCAAGTCAGGGTGGGCCCTAGTTCACTGCGACTGATGTCCCCATAAAAAGGGAAGCCTGGATGAAGAGATACCCATGAAGACGCAGGGAGAAGACGGCCCCCCACGACCCCAGGAGCGAGGCTGGGAGCAGGCCCGCCCCTCCCCCCGGCCTCAGAAGGAACCAACCAGCACCCTTGAGTTCAGACCTTGGAACTTCGACACAACAAACATCTGTTATTTAAGCCACTCTGTTTGTGGCGCTCTGTATGACAGCCCCAGCAAACTAACCTAGATGACAGACAGTAGACCACAGAACTAGGGACAGGAGGCTGTTATCTTTTCTACCGTGTTAGCACTTTGACGAAACACCACCACCCAGGAACTGCTGGCTGCGAGCAAGGACACACACTCGCAAACCCTCGGTCATGACAGGTCTTTAGAGCAGGACCGGCATTAAAAGGGTGTGTTCAAGGGCCCAGACACCCAGCAAAGCAGCACAGGATACA
>NW_011494949.1:664513-676522 GCF_000754665.1 Bison bison bison
GGACCCTGGCCCACACTCTGTCAGGCACGTGGGGCGCCCCCGCCCGTTACCTCTCAGGATGGGGCAGATCTTCCAGACGCCTGCAGCCCCCTCTCTGTTGAACTGCCCAAGGGCCAGCTCCATGTAGAACAGCGGCACGCCGGCGACGACCATGAAGAACAGGTAGGGGACCAGGAAGGCGCCTGGGGACGCGACAGCACACTCAGCCCGGACTCGAGGACGCGCCAGCCCGGCGTCATCCCAGCAAGTGCGCCGCCGTCCGCGCGCGTCCCGGCACGACCGCTGTAACCCTTCTTCGAAGCTCCGCGCAGGCTGGGGGCTGGGCCTCCTGCGTCTGTGCCTGGCTCCCGCTGTCACCGCACCCTGACACACCCCTCTGGGGACCGCGGTCACCCCCTGTCCGCAGGTACCCGCAGGCCCCGAGAGCAGAGCGGACCAGCCCAGCCCGGGGCGGCTCTGCTCCTCACTGCTGTCTGCTCTCCGCCTGCCCAGCCCTGGGTCCCCTCTCTCTCCCCCAGGGGGATGTCTGTCCTCGTGAGCCGTGCATCCTTGGGGTCCAACGCAGCCTGGCCCCCAGGACGCCAGCCTGCCTCCGTCGGGGCTGCAGCAGAGCTCTCTGCTGGCAGGTGCGGCCCCCGGCTGGGGTCTCTCCAGGCTACGGCACTGAGCACAGAGATCGGGGCCCCACCAGCTCAGCCGTCTTCAGCCGATTCGCTCTGCCTCATGGGAGGTTGGTTCTGCCATGGCTCTTCCGGTGTTTTGCCGGCGGGGGAGGCAGGGAGACCCCACAGGGCTGCCTGTCTTGGGTCGACTTCTGTACCTGCTCAGAAATGCCCAGCTGCTCATGGGCAGGCCCTCCCCAAGGAAGTTTCCCGAAGCCCCGAATGCGGGGCATGGAGTGACCCCGATGGGGTGGCAGCGTCTAGGAGACTCACAGGAAACGAGCACCAATCTAACTGGCTTCTCAACTTGGACTCTGGGGGGGTGACCTGGGCCCATTTCTTAGTTTTCTGCCTTGAATGCAGATGGAGCAGTTCTAGGGCTGGCTGTGCAGGGGAGGCGGGGCCGGGGAGGGGCGGAGACACATTCCCTGGACATCCTGGGGCTCCAAGCACAGGGGCTGCCGCACACTTTGTGAGCACTGGGCAGGCTGGTCAAAGAAACTGTTCTCCAGGCCTTGGAGAATTTTCTTTTCCAAAGTGAAGGCCACTTTGGGAAGCAGAAGGCAGAGTCACGGTGCCTCCAGCCACGCCCCTGCTTTCCTGGCCTCGGCGTCCTCCCGGACAGAACCAGCAGGGTTGGAGACCATTCTGAGTGCTACCACGCAAGGTTCCGGGACGTCCATGCGCTCCGCTCCGCCGCGTCCCCCCGGAGCCCGGCCTCCAGCGCCCTCGGGGCCCCAGGCAGGAGGGCAGAAGGCAGGTGGACAGACTTACCCCCGCCGTTTTTGTAGCACAGGTATGGGACCCGCCAGACGTTGGCCAGGTCCACCGCGAAGCCGATCACGGAGAGGAGGAAGTCGGCCTTCTTGCTCCAGGTCTCCCGATCCTGGGCCTCCGTGGGGCTCTGCGGGGGGTTGAGGAGGGTGGAGTTCGTGAGCTGCACCCCGTTTTGCTCCTTGACCAGGACGAGTTCCACCGCCTTCGGGCCCGTGGCATTGGCCTCCTTGGCCGGAGCCACCACGGAAGACATGTGGGCCACAGAGCACCTGCCCTCACTCATGGCCTCCTGGACTCAGGAACCTGTACTTCCGCCCTCTGGGTCTTCAGCCAGCATGAAAGATAAACACACACAGGGATGCACAGGTTTAGCAGCCAGAAGTGTGGTGCACCGGGCAGCGTGGGCAGGGAGGGGTGGCTTTCCAGACGTTTCTGTGGGGGCAGAACACAAGCTGTCCCAGCACCTAAGGAGACAGAGCTGGGATGAGCAGATGACCTGCGCTCCTCGTGGGGCTGGGAGACAGGCCATGCCCTGCTCCCCCTCCCCTAGTCCATTCCATAACCTGCAGGGTGACATCGCCTCTAATGTGGTTTCAGTCATAACGCAAGAGGCTACCTCCACGCTCTCCCCTCTTCCGTCGTAATGTGACGATCTTCAAATGGCTTCCCACAACAGTGCACACGCGTTCTTTACACTCAGCAACCAAAGTCAGAGGCAAAATTTTAAAACCAGGGTCACCCACAGGAATTCAGAGTTTCAAAGTAGTGATTACAAAAGCCTCCTTCAAGGAACGGCTGCATGTCCACATCAACTGCGGGCCCTGGACGGCCCAGGCAGGGATGGGAGCTCACAGGACTAGTTTCCGCATGGAGCGCTTCATCTGGGAAATCACCTCCTAGTCACCTTCACGACACTCTGGGCAGTGCAATCAGGGAAGACGGAAGAAATCACACAGTCACGCCGGAGGGCGAGGTGGGCCCTCAAGGCTGTGGGCAGCTTCAAACATGACTTCTGGAGTCTGGATGTTTCAACTGCACACGCTCGCAGGTGTGCGCACGCACACACACACACACACACACTCTCTGAAGCAGAAGGCAGCAGGAGGCAGCGGAAACGGGGTGACTTTCCTCTGCATCCGAGTTTGAACAGAAACTCACAACACAACTCATCACAGCACGTTCCTGAGACGAATGAAAAGCACAGAAGGGACTTGGGGGAGGAGCAGAGGAACTGGCCTGCGGCAGCGTCCAGGGGCGCGGGCAGGGCTCGCGCAGACCCCAGCGGACTGCTCTGACGGCGGCCCTCGAGGGCGGGCCGGAGACCACCTGCTGGGGACTCCCGGCTCAGCATGTGGGGTGAGCCCACCTCAGGCCTGAAGCCACGGCCTCACAGGCCAGCTTTGGGTACAGAAAGCAAAACGTGCTGCTTGGGCAGCGTGGTTCTGAGCCCAGGACAGAAGCAGAGCTGCAGTCTGCCCTACAGCCAGCCTGGATGCCCAGAGCCTGCACACACCCCCACCTTCCTGGGCATCCTGCCCCATCTTAGACAGCAAAGACTAAGCCCTGCAAGAAGAAGCCACACTGAGAAAATCACCCGGGTTGGATCTGGGGGCCGCTTGCCCAAGTGGTCCCCACCAGGCACAGGTCTAGTTCAACAGGGAGCAAGCAGCCCCCAGTCTCACAGGGCCAGCTGGGCAGGGAAGCCAGGGCCAGCCGCCCCCTGCCCAGCGCCCTCTCCTAGCCTGGGGCAGGGCAGGGGCAGGGGACACCGGGACGCACACACAATCCCCGCGCCCCGTCTCAGGCTCACACCTCTCGGCCACCTCCCCTTCAGATGGGCAGCTGCCCTGTTGCAGAGCGCTATGCATCCCAACTGTCGGCTACTGTTACCTGTGGCCTCCCCCGCACCCCGCCCCGACAGTTCCTGCCCGGGACCCGCGCCCTCGGCCTCAGACTTCAGGGGACGCCGGTGCGCGGCGCGGGCCACGGGGGTGGCCCGGACTCACCTGCGCTCCCGGCCTCTGCGCCGCTGGAGACCCGCCACCCGGCGTCCGCCAAAGCTCCAGCTCCGGGCCCGCGGCGCTCAGGGCTCTTATCTTGTCGCCGGGACCCGCCCCGCCGGCCGACGGGGGCGCCCGCCCACCCTGGCTCCGCCTCCGGGCCGCCCCGGGTGGGCGGAGGGTGAGCGGGGCCGCGCCCCGGCACCCCGCCCCCGGGAACCCCTGCCGAGTCGGGGCTGCGGCGCCAGTCCCCCGCCCGCAGCGCGTTGTGCCAGCGCTCCTGGGGCCTGGGGCGCGTGGGACCCGGGACGCCTCTGGTCCCAGGCCTCGCAAGACCAAGTGTGAAAGTCGCTCAGTGTGTCCGACTCTTTGCGACCCCACGGACTATACAGTGCTTGGAATTCTTCAGACCAGAATACTGGAGTGGGTGGCCGTTCCCTTCTCCAGGAAGGGCTCTTTTCCGTGTCCTTCCCACCCCAGCTTGCACCCCAGAGCTGCCCCGAGCACCGGCATCTGCTTGGAGCTTGGGGCTCCCTCGGCCCACCCACTGCTCCGCCCCAGTGAAGCCCGGGAAGGGCAGTTGCGACGGGAAGGAGGTGCGCGGCGGGCGGGGATCGAGGCGGGTCTTGCCTCCCTCCGCTTCCTCTCCTCCATGCCACCTCCACCCTGACGCTGTACCCACCCCGCTCCCCAGACCAGTCGTCTGGAACTCTCTCGTCGGTTCCGTCGCCTCCTCCCCCCGCAGCCGCCCCTCCCGAGGTCTCTCTGGGGCTCTGGGGACATCTCCCTGACCAGGAGCTGGGGCGGCTTGGGAGCGGGGGTCCTGCCGCGACCCCGGCCTCGCCCTGGTGGGCAGTTTCAGACCCCGCCCGGTCTCCGTCCTCTCTCCTCCGGCTGTGCGCCCGGGCGGCAGCGAGGTACCCGATCCTCGTCTGGGTCCGGGCTGCGGAGACGCGCGTCCTTCTGTGGCCCGAGAGACGCCTGTGCAGGACCCAGGGTCCGAGCGTCGGGCAAGGAGCAAAGCGTCCGGACGCTTTGCCGACCTGGAGCGCGAATCGATTGGAACCAAAGGGCTTGAATCACACTCGCATTGGAAAACGATTTCCCTGGATGGCCGGAAACCACAGCGGTCAATACCCGCTCCCTGACCAGGCGGACTGGGATCTTTGCCGAGATGACCCCCCGCAAGACTGTACATTCGGGACGCAGAGGGATGCAGTTCCCAAGCCACCAAGCAGGCCCAGGACCCTCAGATGCAGGACGGTGTACAGGTAGGTGGCACCCTGGCTCTGCACGAGGAGGAGCCTGGATGGCAGCCCTCCCCCCCACTCCGTGTAAGCTTTGATTTTCCCACCTTGCGTCCCTTGCAGGGGGGCGTCCACACCGCGCTCTCTGCTCTGAGCCACATGCTTGGCAGTGTCCCTCTGCCAGGGCCTGCAGACCACCCTGGCTCCTCAATACCACCGTGCCCAGGGCTCCAGCTTTATTCCGGAGACCACACCTCCCTGCCTGTCTCACAGCCTCCCCACCAGGGGCTGGTACCTGGTGTCCGGCAGGAACCACCGTCCCAGGCAGGACTGGGGTCCAGGGAAGAGCCCAGCACCCAATGTCCCAGCCTCTCTGCTGCTGTAACAAAGATGTTTCAGGCTGGGTGGCTTACAAAGTCGAGTGCCCACAGGACAGAAGAGCCTAGAAGTGCTCTGGAGCCGCCTTTAAAAGAGCACTGGCCCTATTCCTGAGGGCTCAGCCCCCACCGGGGCCTCATCACCTGCCAGAGCCACCCTCCAGGACCATCCCGGGGCGGGGGTGAGGGCATCAGCATGGATTTGGGGACGTGCACGCAGGGAGGTGACAGGGATTTCACGAGATGGTGACGTGCCACCTTGAACCCGTGAGGACCAGCGGCCATCCCAGCAGGCTGTCTGCCCACAGACGCTCCACGTTGTGAGTTTCGAGAAAGAAGAGGCGTACTAGGTCGGGGCTCGATGCACGGTGTCATAGGAACACGGAGTGGAACCAGCCAGCTCAGACGTGTATGTCTGCAAGCACACACACCAGATGGAAAGGCCTGGGAAGGCAGGCGGTCCCCGCAGGGGCCAGCCATGGCCCGAGCCCACCCCAACGGGACTGCCGCCTCCGTGCCAGACAGACCCAGACAGGAGCGGCCCATCACGGCGTCACTAACCTGCACGAGGAGAAGGGTGCTGTGGGTATCCAGGGGTGCTGCCCCCCACCGGCCTCAAGATGAGGGACCCAGGGGTGCTGGAGAGCAGAGACCGAGGGAGCTGGACCCGTGGCCTGGCCGCAGAAGCCCGAGAAAGCCGGCTGCCTGACGCTGGTGCGCCTGCATCATCCTGGGCGGGGTTCCCCCCGGCCCGCACCTGTGCAGGTAGGACCTATGGGGTTCAGAGCTGATTAAACAGCCAGCCTTCACGGGCTTGGAATTCGGCCCAGGGTTTTTCTTCAGAGTGGCTGCTGCTGGCTCGGAGGCCTCCACAGGTGATGGTGAGTGAGTTCCGTCCTGCTGACCTCGAGCGGTCGCTCACTGTCCGCTGTGGACCAGCTGCAGCCGCAGGTCCGGGGCGGGGTTCGGGGGGAGCCGTGGCCGGGCCGCTGTCCCCACTGTGGCTCTGCCCCACTGGAGGTCGCCGCTGGGTGTGGCCCTGTCTCAGCACCCCGACTTCAGGGGGCTGCGAGCATGTCCCCCACAGCTGCCCCACCCACAAGAGGACGAAGGCCACGCGCTGACATCAGGGTCGTGCCTTTGAGGTTCCCGAGAGGCTGGAGCCCTGGTGGGTGCGTGTAGCATTCTATCTGAGCATCAGAAAGCCGCCTGCAGGGGAGGCTGGCGGAGTGGGGCGGGATGGAGCAGAGCAGGTCAGCAGTGCAGGGCGATCCACACAGGCCAGCAGGAGCCTGGCTGGAGGGACGTGTGTGTCCTCAAGCTCGGTAGGAAGAGCTGGAGGGCTCAGGAGTCACCACGCAGGTGACGGGGTTGTTCCGGCCGCCAGGGCTGACTCTGGAGCCAGAAGTCTGAGATCAAGGTCCCGGAGGGGCTGCGTCCTTCCGAGGGTTGAGGGGGAGTCTGGTCCAGACCCCTGCAGCTTCTGAGGGTTTGCTGGTGTCCCGGGCTTGTAGAAGCATCACCCCATTTCCGCTTGTGTTCTCACAAGGTATAATGTGTGCGTGTGCGTGTGTGCGTGTGTGTGTGCATGTGTGTGTGTGATGTTGGATCAGGGCTCCCCTAATGCCTCCTTTTACCTTGACAACCCCTGTAAAGAACTCATCTCCAATTAAGGCCACATTCTGAAGTCTTGGGGCTTAGAATTTTGACATCTGAATTTGGGGGCACAGTTCAACGCACAACAAAGAGGAACCTTACCAGGCCCTGGCGTGCTGCAGCCCATGGGGTTGCAAAGAGTCAGACACAGCTTAGCGACTGAACAAGAAGAAGAAGAAGCCCATTCTCCAGGGGAGCAGCTCAGAACTCGTCAGAGCCTCCTACGTTCCGTGGGGTTGCAAGAATCGGACTTGACTGAGCGACTAAGTGCACGCGCGCGCACACACACACACACACACACAGGGCGTGTGGTCCCGCAGCTCAGGCCAGGACGTGCAGACTTGGAGGCAGACAGAGCCGGTGCAGGAGAGCTGGCCTCTGGTGAGCCCATGTTCTCAGGGAAGAAAGGACTCTCGGGGGTGGTGCCTGTGGAGGGCAGAAGAGGATGCCCCCTCCCAGGGCGCTGGCAGGACCTGAGGGCCCTAGCCCAGGCCTCCTTCCCTCCAGCCTCGCTTTAGATGTGAGGGGCCAGCAGCTCTGTGGCCGCACCTTCCTTGCAGCCCGGAGCCCTTGGGTCATCTGTGCGTGGCTCCCCCACCCCTCCTGACCCTTTGCCCCAAGAGTCGGTGCCCATGGGGCTGGCAAGACTCTGGGTGCCCGCCTGAGGCCCGATCCCAGGTTCACGGGGTCGCAAGGCCTTCGTGAAGTGTCCTGGCCTCTGTCCGCCCCCCTGCTCACCAACCACCCTGACACGGTGCAAAGAGGACCCACAGAGCCACGGCTTCAGGCGCCGACCCTCAGGGCGCCGCGGGGTTCTCTGCTCAGCAGCCTTCCGCCCTCGGAGGCTCCCGGATGCCCAGGCCCACCTGCCCCTCGTGTGGGGACGGAGGGATGTGAGCAAAGAAGGAAGGGCCGCGCCGTAGCCCCCCACACCCCGGGCGCCCCCAGCAGGAGGCTGGGAGCCCAGGACCACGCTTCCCAAGGGCTCAAGGAGGCCCGGCTTGGAGTCTGCGGTGGAGAGCTGGCCGAGTGCATGCGGGCAGCTGCGGAGACCACACAGGAGGCTGGTGGGTGGGTACATGCCCGAGTTATTCCCAAGGTTGAGTGTTGAGGGGAGCCCGGAGCCAGTGGCTCCCCCAGAGGGCACCGTGGTCTAGAGCAGCATCCCCCCTCGCCCCGAGGGGGGCTGCCTGAACCCCAGCCGCACCTTGAGTGCAGAGCCGGGGCTCACCCTGAGAACCCGTCAGCTGGGCTGGGGAGACCTGGGTGGCAGCCTGCCTTCCTAACAACTTCACGGGGGATGAGCTGCGGCTGGTCCCCGGACCACACTCTGAGAAGCACAGACCTGGCTGGGCCCATGGGGTGTGGAAGGTTCTGGAAGACAGGGGTGCTGCATGGAGCCTCTGGCAGCCCTGCAGGGACTCAGTGCAGACCTTGGGGGGTTTTGGAGAATAACCAAACATTCTTGAGAAAACCGATGTTCTCCTTTGGGGTGAGTATGCTCCGAGCTGCAGCCCCGTCCGCAGGTGAGCTGAGCCCCGCCAGTTATAATGCTCGCCCACCTGTCCATCTCCTACAGAGACTCTCTGTGAGCTGAGGAACACGTGCCCCCTGCCCCCATCCATGGCACTCCCTTAGCCCATTCCTGGGCATCACGGGCACGTCCCACGACCATATGACCGCAGAAGCATATGGATACCACAGTGTACCGACCCTGCCATCAAAGCAGCTACACTCAGAAGGGAGGGGAATCTTCCTGGGGGGCAGACACCCCAGCAGGGCACCCTGAGCTGAGAAGTGGGGAGGCTCAGAGGTGCGGGCCTCAGTGATTCTTGCCCATTGGCTAGTGTATCGTGGAGATGTCACAGAAACTTGAGAAATTAATGATAAGAGCTTTACCTGCAGATGACATAATCACCTATGCAGACAATCTGAGTGAATGTAGAAGACAAATGCTAGCATTAACGAGGGAAGTTAGAAGGGCACCGGATGTACAAACATCAGCTGTGTTCCTGTGCGCCAGCAGCAAGCTACCGTAAAATAAAACTCATAGTAATTTCATTTAGAATAGGTTCCAAAACTGCCATGTGTGTGCAAGAGACAAATGTTGAAAACATTGCTGAAGAACTAAAAGGTTGAAGGAAGTGGAGAGACCAGGTCCATGATCTTAAGTCTTAGTGTCATGAAGATGCCAATGCTTCTCAAACTGAAATTCTAACTGGCTTTTTTGAAGACCTCAACCAGTTGGTTCCTAAATGTATAGGGACCCAGGATAGCCAAACACTGCTGGAAAAGACAAGATTGCAGGACACTCTGTGACCCCGCCTCCCACATAAAGCTGATCTTATTTTCTGTCATTATCTTGCCATTTGTGTCCTTGCTTTACGAACAGCTTTATTGGTGTTTAATCGATGAACCACAAACTGCACGGATGTGAAGAGCGCCGTCTAGGAGGTTTCTGTGGTCACAGAACACGCGCCCCGTGAGGGTAACATTCCTTGTGTTCAGACCCTCCTCGTGCCCCTGCAGAGCCTTCTCTATCCCGCCCCACCGGCCTGCGGCCTGTCTGCCAGCCACAGATCCCTTCATTCTTCCTAGAATTGTACGTTAGCGGCACCGTAACCGGCATATTCGAGCTGAATCTGTGCTGCTGCACTCATGTTCCCATCAGCGGAGAAGGCGATGGCACCCACTCCAGGACTCTTGCCTGGAAAACCCATGGATGGAGGGGCCTGGCGGGCTGCAGTCCATGGGGTCACTAGGAGTCGGACATGACTGAGCGACTTCACTTTATTTTTTCACGTATAGATAGAGCATCATCTATTCACCCCTTCACCGGTTGATGGACATTTGGATCTTAAAATAAACCCCCTGTGAACACTTGCACACAAGTCTCTGTGTGGACACGCGCTTCCACCTCTCTTGACTAAGAGCTTAGCTGTGGGATGGCTGGGCCATTTTGCTGATGTGCGCTTAACTGCTTTTTAAAACTAGTTGTTTTGCAGAGTGGTGATGCCATTTGCCATTTCCATGGGCAGTGTGTGTGAGCGTTTCTCTTGCTCTGTGTCCTTGTCAACACTTAGAATGGCCCCTTGATTTCAATGTTTACATGCTAGCCATTGTGGTAAGTGTGGTAGAATCTGGTGACAGATTAAATGGCGTTTCTCTGGTGACTGAAGTGTTCTGCAGTCCTCGTGTGTGCTTGGCATCCTCATCACTTCTGGTCAAGTGGCTGTTTAAATCTTCTGCACATTCGGGTTGTTTGTTATGTTATGAGAAAGTGTTAGTCGCTCAGTCGTGTCTGACTCTTTGTGACCTTATGGACTGTAGCCCGCCAGGCTCCTCCTGTGTCCATGGGATTCTCCAGACAGGAATACTGGAGTGGATAGCCATTCCTTTCTCCAGGGGAATCTTCCCAACTCAGGGATTGAACCTAGGTCTCCCGCATTGCAGACAGAATCTTTACCATCTGAGCCACCAGGGAAGCCCACTCATTGTGTTAGATTCTTACACAACTGTTGAGTTTTGAGAGTTCTTTGTATATTCTGGATACAACTCCTTCATCAGATAGACGACTTGCAAATATCTTTTGCAATCTTGGATTGTCTTTTCATTCTCTTAATTGAGTCTTCTGAAAAACAGAAGTTATTACTTTTGATGAAGCCCAACTTACCAGTTTTTTAAATGAATCCTGCTTTTAGTGCTGTATCTGCGAAATTTTTACTTCACCCAAGATCGCAAAAATTTTTCTCCTAAAGTTTTTCTCTAAGAGTTTTGAGTTTTAGGTTGCGCCTTGTGTGTGGGACCCATTTTACACTCCCATGGTGTAAGTGTAGGTCGGTTTCATTCCCTTGTCCTGTGGGTCACGCAGAGAGACATGCTGAGAACTTGGGGCACAGCCTTGTGGGCGGCCGCTGCGTCCCTGGGGTCCTGCTGACATGTGTCATTCACCGGGAAGCCCTCTAGTCAGCCGCACGCCTTAGGGTCACCACGTCCTCCCGGGAGCGACATCCTCATCATGCATGACCTCGCTTAGACCCGCTGACCAGCTGGGCTCTGAGACTGACGTCCACCGCACCTTCTCCTGATGGAGTTAGCACCGCTCTTTCCCTTCGGCCCGTTGTATCCGTGTGTGGTGTGCTTAGTGGTGTCGCCGGGTCAGGTCTCACTTTTACATCCTGTCTGACGGTTTCTGCAGGTTGCTCCCTGTGGTGCTGAAATGCCTGGGTTCAGTCCCCCAGGCACCGCACCGTGCCCTCCACCCCTCAGCGGCGTTTGCCGACCTGCAGGCCGGGGGTTTTGTTTCTGCGTCCACGTCCGCCTCCTCTGCTGGACTCTGAGCCGTGTCCCTTTGCTGTGCTGTTCTGGTGTCTCCTTCGCATGATGCACACTGCTGCCCGCTGCCTCTGCACCGACCTGGGCCGCTGCTCGTCACCCCTCCCGGCCACCGTCGCACCGTCTTCACCTCTGTGTCACGAATCCCAGGATGCGTCGTCGCTTTTGCGTCAGATAATCATCCTGGACAGAGATCTAAACAACGAGCAGCAGTGGTTCTGTTCCCCTATGTGGTTCCGGCTGAGCCCCCGCAGGCCCTGGTCCAGAGCGGAGCCCCTTTCAGGCTTAAGGACCTGCATTCTCACTGTGCCGTGAGGTGTGCCGGCCGGCTGGCGATGAATTCCTTCAGCTTCTGAGCTTAGAAACACTGTTGTTTCCCTTTGGGGTTGGTTTTTTTTTTTTTTTTGCGTTAAAAAAAATTAAAATTAAAAGAAAATACACACTGCAAAAGAGATGTTTTTGCTGTGTGAAGCGTCCTCTGTTCCGTGGACCCTGCAGGGTACAGCTCTGCCCTCTGCTCACCCTGCTGCCCTGAGCCCTTTGCTCTGCTGACTCTGTTCCTCGTCTGGTCTAAGCATTTGATTACGATGCTCCTGGTGTGTCTCCTCCGTGGCACTCCTGTTTGGAATCCTTATGCTTCTTGGACGAGGGGTTTATAGTTTGTATCCAACTTGGGAAAGTATTTCTTCAAATGTTTTTCGGTCCGCCCTTCTCCTGGGGGACTCCAGTGGCAGGGCTAGCGGGCGACTTGAAGCCCCACCGTCGCTTGTCTCTTGTCTCTGTTTTGTTTTGGGTGGTTCCTGCTGCTGCCCTTCGCGTTCACTTGCCATCTCTTCTGTGATGTCAGTCTCTTTGTGGAGCGTCTGTTGTTCTGGATCATGGACTCTAGGGCTTCAGTGCTTGCAGCTCCTGGGTTCTAGAGCACAGGCTCAATAGCTGTGCAGGGGCTCAGCTA
>NW_011494949.1:676622-680208 GCF_000754665.1 Bison bison bison
TGCAAAGGCTCAGTTGCTCCGTGGCCTCTGGGATCTTCCTGGACCAGGGACGGAACCCATATCTTCTGCGTTGGCAGGTGGAGTCTTTACCGCTGAGCTGCCAGGGAAGTCCAGTTTGTGTCTTTTAAAAGACACCTTTTGCATCTCCACCATTCATGGGCAGCCTTGCTTCCAGCTGGCGTTTGAACATGGAGTCCAGCGATTTTGCGTAGTGATCGTCAGTGCTCTCATCTGCTAATTCCGTCATCCGAGTCACTTCTGGGTCTGTTTCTGTTGATGGCTGGTCATCTTTCCTGGAGTTTTGCACCTACGTGACCTCTGATGGGAGGCAGAGTGTTGTGAACTTGACCCTTTGGGTGCTGGGTAGTTTTATATCCCTCTGAATGTTCTGGAATTTTGGGCTGCAGGCAAGCTCCTTGCAAAGAGTTTGGTCATTCTTTCAGGTCTTGCTTGTGAGCTCTGTGTACTGGGGCCAGTGTTGTGTTTGGCCGAGGGGCCATGATTTCTTCATGGTTCAGGCAAAGCCCACCTGAGTTTGCACTGATCACACTTTCCAGGACAGAGGTGAAACCAGCCACTATGCCTCCATCTTGACCAGAAGTGAAACTATGGACTCATTAACTTTTGTTAAGTTGAAAAGAACTAATCAGAGCCTGAGCAGCTCTTGATGACCCTGTGACAGAGACCGGCCCTCGGCTGGCAGACCCGGCCAGACCCTCGTGCAGTCGGAGCGTGGAGCTGGGCTCTGCCCCTGAACAGGAGGCTTCCTCCGCATCAGAGGACAGACACCGTCGGTCGTAAACGTCTCGGGTTTATTGAGCGTTGCCCTGACCCGGGCAAAGAGTCTGTTTTGTCAACTGCTTTCTGTGCATTTTTAATGGCAATTAAGTCAGTTTGGTAAAAAGGTTGCTCACATTATCTGCATAATTGTGCTTCTGCCCTTGGTGGGTCTGTCGATTACTGAGAGAGTCGTGTGAAAAATCTCCAGCTCTCTTTGCTGATCTATTTGCTTCCCCTGTTCGTTCTGTCAGTGTTTGCTTTGCTTAGCACGTTGCGAGCTGCGTGACGGGGGGGCTGAACGGGAGATGGCTGGTCCTTGGGGGGGCTGAACCCCGCGTCAGCCGCAGTGTTTGCCCTGACACGTAATCCTCCTTGTCTTAAAGGTCACAGTGCGGTATTAATCCTGCCGTATCTACTGTCTCAGAGTTGTGTTTGCATATTACATATATTTCCTGTTTTTTAACTTTCAGCATGTGTTTAAACAGCATATAGTTAGAATCTTTTGTTTGTTTTTTCATTTGGCCGAGCGACTGTCCTTTAGGAGTTCTGGGTCCGTATTTGATGTAATCACTAGTATCGTTGGATTTAATTTTACCGTTTGCTGTTCGTCTTCTATTTGTATTATCTGTTCTTTGTTCTGTACTGTCCTGCTTAGTTTGGATGAAATTATTATCCAAAAGCATTCCATTTTATTGCTGCTTATTAGTTATACCTCTATGTTTTTAAAAAATTATTTTTGTTTATTTAGTTTTGGCTGTGCTAGGTCTCTTGTTGCTACACAGGCTTTTCTTGAGTCTGGGTGAGCGGGTCCGCCCTCGAGTCAGGGCGAGCGGTCTGGTCTCGAGTCGGACGTGCAGGCTTCTCTCTGCACTGGCTTCTCTCGTTGCAGAGCCTGCTCTAGAGCACCGGCTTCAGTATTCCTGGTGCATGGGCGTAGTTGCCTAGAGCTTGTGGGATCTTCCCCGATCAGGGACTGAACCCATGTCCCCTGCATTGGCAGGTGGATTCTTAATCGCTGGACCACCAGGGAAGTCCTACCTCTGTGTTTTTATTCTGTTTTCTCTGGAGGCTTACCATACTATTTTTAAGTTTTCACAGCCCTCCCTTCAGATAACACTTTTCTGCAGTCAGGTTCCCACATGCGTCGCGCTCTTACCTTTTTCCACAGCAGTACTTTCTTTTTCTCTGGCTGCCTTTAAGGCTCTCTTTACCAGCTTCCAGAACATTGTGTGATGAGCCTTACGGTATTTTTGTTATGTTTCTTCTGTTTGTGGCTAATGGAGCTTCTTGGCTGTCTGAGCCGAGAGATTGGGGAGAAGTCTGGCTAACGTCTGTTCGGTGTCTCTTCTGTCCTGTGCTCCTCTCTGGGAGTGGCATCTCCATGATGGGACCCTCAGTGCCGCTCTGGGTCGGCCTCCCCTCCGTGTGTGCTCCGTCGGACACGCATGTGGCTACACGAGGGGCTCATGGTGTTTGCTCTGCAGCATGCATCTCAGGTACCCCGTCCGGGGTGGGACCTGGGTGGTAGCTGTGGCCTCTCTTTCCAGCCAACCCAGCAAGTACAAGGTGACAAGGGACAGAAGGGTTAGGGGGACACACCCAGAGCCGAGCCAGGAGCAGCCAAGGCTGGCGTGGCTGTGGCCAGACCCCGCCTGCCCCCCGGTCCCTCCTGTCCTGGAGGGGAAGGGCTTGTTCTGTCGTAATGCAGTCCCTGTCCACCCTCCCCCCTCCCCTGCCCTGTCTCCGAGTCTCCACCAGCACCAAGGGCAGAGCTCACCACTGCTGACCGCCCACCTCGTGTTACGTCAAGAAGGGGTTTGGTTCACTGCAAGGGAAGCCTGGCACTCTGAGCAAGTCCCCACCAGAAGCACTGGCCTGACGGATGGAGGGTCAGTGTCTGCCACCTCAGTGCCAGGGTTGGTCCTAATGGGGTGCCCGTGGCACGTCGGATGTGTGTCGAGCTGGTCTCGGCGGGGCCAACGTCTGTGACACGGGGGGGGGGGGGGGTTGGGTGGGGCGGAGGGAAAGCTCTTCTCACCCTCGCCTGGTGACCCTGGGGGCCTGTGTGGCTCTGTGTCTGGGGATGTCCTGGCTCGCTGTCCGCTGGACACGTGTCTGGCCTGTGGGACTTGGGGGCCAGGTGGCGCACAGTGGCTGGGAAATGTGAGTGGGGCTGGCGTTGTACTTCTGCAGAAGCATCAGCGTCTTCTCTCTTCCCCGAGCATCTGCCTGGCGGGTCCCAGGAGAGGGGCTACATGGGCATGGGGACGCGGAGATGCGCAGGGTTGGGGGGTGCCTGGGGACAGTGAGTGGGGTCACCTGTCACTGCCCTGAAACTTCTCTGCTGCTCCGGGCTTGTCTGTCTTAAGGGCTCAGTTCCCCCGAATGGGATGCTCCTACTTAGGGACACAGTGGAGTCACTGCCCTGCAAGCTTAGGTGGTCACAGCTGTTAGGGGTCCTCCTGCCAGTGAGGCAGCAGGATGGGGTGCTGTTACAGATGCTAATGACAGCAGAGAGGGGGCAGGGGACCCTCTGGGTGCCTCTCAGCTCTTTCCTAGCTGATCCCGTGACCAGTGGAGGCAAGACCACAAAGGCTCCAGGTGTTTTGGAAACAAAATGTGACTCCTTTCTCTTGGGAAAGACCCGACTGGTCAAGGTATGTGGGGACTGTGGCCTGGGGGTGGGGAGGAGGGGAAGGAAGCAGAGAATACCAGCCTCAGCCGCACACCAGCCCCAGGAGGCCAGGACTGCGGTGCCCTAGCGACTGCCTTCCTGACTGGCATGTGTGTATGTATGTTTGTGTGC
>NW_011494949.1:680308-680504 GCF_000754665.1 Bison bison bison
CCCCCCCTTGCTTTACAGTGGGGACGGCAGTGGTAGTGAGTGGGAACTTCACCACCTCGTCTCCCGCGCGACAGAGCATCCGATGTCCACTGGCACTAGAACTAAGCAGAGGCGGTGGGACCCCACTTTCTTGGAAGTGAAGCTACGCGTGGAGGAGGGGTCATGACATCACGGGAGTCACTGCCTCACGGGGAGG
>NW_011494949.1:680604-685126 GCF_000754665.1 Bison bison bison
TGCACGTGCATATCCGTGTGTGCATACATGTACGTGCATGCACGCACGCACCTGTGTATGCATGCGCATGGATGTGCATGCATGTGCACATGCCTGTGTATACGTGTGTGCACATGCACACATGTACCTGCATCTGTGCGTGTGCCTGTGTGTACACGTGCATGCATGTATACGTGTGTGTGTGTGCATGTATGTACACCCCCCCTTGCTTTACAGTGGGGACGGCAGTGGTAGTGAGTGGGAACTTCACCACCTAGTCTCCCACGTGACAGAGCATCCGATGTCCACTGGCACTAGAACTAAGCAGAGGCGGTGGGACCCCACTTTCTTGGAAGTGAAGCTACGCGTGGAGGAGGGGTCATGACATCACGGGAGTCACTGCCTCACGGGGAGGTCAGGATGGACACTGCGTGGCCGCAGGGATGGACAGTGTGGTCACTGGCCACCCGATGCTCTCAGCAGAACCCTGTGTTCACGACTCACGACGTTCGGCTTTTGGGGCTGCAGTACCTCAGCTCTTCCTTCTATTTCTAAATCCTTTACTGAGTCGATGGGCCCGAATTCAAGATCCGTGCTGGTCTCTGCTCAACAGCGTGTGAGGAAGGTATGGGTTTCACTGAGAAAGAACAGAAACTGACACCACAGGTCTGCAAACAGCCTGGGAGGTTGAGTTCTGGGAAACGTCAGCTGCTGTCTATGTGAGCATGAAATATCCAGACCCTCCTGTTATCCAGAAAGTGTTTCCTACGGAATTTCAATGACTGTGCTTTCCCAGCCTCCTAGAAAAGCAGCAAGAAACCATGCAGACGGTGCTCCTGTGACAGGCTGAGTCACGCCTGCTGTTGCCTTTCTAATAAAAAAACACACATAACAAAACGCAATCTCAAGCATTTAAGACGCTATGTTTTATTCGTTCTATTGAAAACCTCTGGCTGTTTTGGAGCTGCCCATTCCCTCCCCCACCCCCAGCACCCTGTGGGGCCCCTGCAGGCGGTGGGCCCCTCGCAGCTCCTGGTCCCACCCAAGGGGGATTCACCCCTGAGCTCTGTACATTCACAGCTCTGAACCCACGGCCCTAAGTCACTACGAAAGACAAAAGAGAATCAGGAGGAACAAACATCCATTCAGGGTCTGTTTATCAGAGATTTTTTCCTGAAAACGCATAGCAGCGTTTCATTCAAAACCCCTTCATCCACAGACGCGGGCCGAGGCCCCTGCTCAGAACATCTCGGCTCGTTCACCTCCTTCATGGCCGGGCGCGGGGCTTTGTCTTGTAAAGATGAACCTTCATGCACTCTATGGTCATGACCTCAGTCCTGTTTGCTGCCAAGTCTGTGCTAGAAGTTCTGTGTCCTACAGGCCAGCGCCCTGGAATGATGTCCGGTGCCCCCTGCCCCACACGGGGCGGGAGGGGCTCTGGAATGAACGGAAGTGAAGGGGGTTTCCTTTCCTGACGCCTGTCCTTCTGTCTGTCGACATGTAGGTCTCCGAGCCTCAGGAAGTCAGTAAATATTTGTTCTGCAATTCCAGCTCTGGTGGCCACTTTCCATGGCCCTAAGACAAAATCCAATCGCCTTAGAAATTAAAAAAAAAAAAAAAAATCCCAAATAAACCCAGAAGCTTTGCTCCAGAAACACACTGTGTGGTTGTCATTGTGCTTTGAGGACACGTTTCTAATCACGTCCTGAGGAAATGAATCAAGGTCATTTCATGAGCGTGAAGGAGGCCCCTGGAGCCCCTCCCTGAGCCCGGAGCTGCTGCCCCCCACCTCCGGGCATAGACAGGGACCCCAGCCCCCAGGTCTCCCTGAACCCCACCACCTGCTCCCCACACCTTCCTTCCCTGAGGCTCCCCTGGCTCCTGATACCCCGGGAAACCTGGGGCAAAGGAGGGTGCTGGGGGGAGTCAGCGGCTGGCGGAGCCTCCTGGGGACTGACTGTGCCCTCAGGGTGCCAGCCGGGGAGACAGGAGCCCCCGCCGGTTTCCACCGCGGCCGGACTCCCCTCCCCACGCTCTGGGCTCTGGTCCCAGCCTGCACTCGCTGAAGTGGATCCGGTCACCCCGAAACAGAAACCCCAAGCTGGTGTAAGAGCAGCGGGGCTGAAGAGGGCTGAGGCGGCAGGAAGGCGGCTCCGGACGGGGCGCCTGTGGCTCCCCAACGCAGGGGCGGGGCAGGGGGGCAGCCCGGATGGAAGGGGCTGGAGAGAAGGTCAACTCAAAGCCCCAAAGAGCCCCAGGATCTACCAAAAAAGGGCCTATAAATAAATATCCTCCGACCCTCAAAGGAAAACGAAGTAGAAAAACGATTCTCTTCTGGTAAAAAAAAGGCTGAATGTTTCCTGAAGTATCTAAATGAAGTTTACAAAAGACTCATGAGCTCCTGCAAATATAGAAACGTTTAAAAATCCGACGGCGGCCCCGCCCGCGGACTCCGCGGAGGGCGGCGGAGACTGTGCTGGAATCGACACGCGGGCGGGGGTCACACCTTCAAGTGCCCGTGGAGGCCGCCGGCCCGCACTGCCTGGACCGGACCGGAGGGCCCGAGGGAGAGGATGGGGGCAGAGCCGAGGCTCGAGGTGAGGACAAAGCAACTGAGGGGCCCCGAGCGCCGCCGGAAGCGGGGCGGAGCGGCCCCGCGAGCTGCTGTGGCTTTCCGCCCAGGACCCGGCCCGAGGGCAGGGCACAGGCAGCTCGCCGGGAGTGTGAGGCCGGCTGGCGGCTGAGCACAGGCCTGGTCTCTCCAGACCCTTCCGCCCTAGTCCAGCTTCTTGCGAACAGGCTCCGTCCCAATGGCCGAGTTTTCGGGGCTGAAGTCGGCGCAGAAGCCGTTGGGGGTGGGAGCCGGGGGCGTCCGGGCGCAGCTCCGGGGGCGCGTCTGCTCGGGGTACAGGTATTCCTCCGCGAAGTCGGGGTTCGCTTCCGCGAACCTCTTGAAGTCGGCTGGAGAGACACGGGCACCTTGGTTAAGAGCGTGGGGGCCAAGGTCTCCAGTCTGGCGTCTCTCCGGGCGCCCCCCTCACACCCAGGGGCGTCTTGGGATCTATGCGCACGCCCAGGAGGATCGACGTGCACGCCCAGGAGGCCCCGCGCCCGTTTTCTCTGTGGCGCTCCAGTCACCGCGGAGACCTGGGCGGCCGCCACGCAGCCTCGGCCACGCCCTTCCGGGAACTGAAGGGTCAAGTCCGTGGTGTGTCCTGAGTGCTCAGTGTCCTGAGACGGACTCGGCTGTGCCCTGGGGACACCCAGTGCAGGGTCCCCCTGAGCCCTCGCGGGGCCTGTGCTGTGTCTCCCGGTGACTCTGAGACCCGGCTTCGGGGTGGGGGACGCCCTGGGGCTTTGCTGGGGGTGCCCTGGGGGCTCGGCGATGCTCTGAGCCCCAGGTCGGGGCGCCGCAGGCTCCAGGCGGCTGCAGAGAAGCGCCCGTGCTCCCTCGGGCGGCAGGAACAGCCTCCATAGGGTCTGCAGTCTGGGGGCTCAGAGCAGCGGTAGCCCTGGCTCCCCGCGGCCCCTTTACCGCAGGCGTGCACACCCAAAGCGAGGCGTGGCGGCTCCTCCTGACATTTGGATGTGATTTTAAAACACAGCCAAACAAGGTGACCTTTCCTGAGCAAACTCAGCGCTCATCTCAGGGAGATTACGGTTCATCCTCTGATGAGCCGGCTGCCCTCGGGGCTCCTGCTGCCCTCGTCAGGGTGGATTCCCGCCCGAGGCGCGCAGCCGTCCCACCGTGTGGGGGACAAGTGCCAGGGCCAAGCCCCCCGGAGAGGAGGTGCCCTAGGAGTCAGGGCGGAACCCCTCCTGGCCCCAGGGGCCCTGATCTCCGCCCAAAGGCAGCCCCTGGGGAGGGCGTCTGCTTCACTGCCAGACAGACCATGCGGTGAACCACCGTACAGAGGAGACTGGGAGCCCCGCCCCAGCCCTGCCAGGCCCCAGGTGGCGCAGGGGAGCGGGGCACCCCACCTGGCACGGGGGTGTCCTCCCCGGCTCCCGGCCACTCACCAAACGCGATCCTGCCCTTCCGCTCTTGGTCTATGGCCCGGAAGAGGTCGGTCACTGTCAGCTCCGCCACCCCCAAGGCCGTCTTGAGGATGCTGGACAAGGCGTGCTCCTCGACGCTGCCGTCCTGTGACCCAAACATCTGCGGGGCAGGGCGGGCGTCACCCAGAGGCCTCCCCTGCCACACAGTCCGCGGCTGTTCCGCTCTCAGGCTGGGCAGGAGCCCAGGTCCACGACCCAGCCCTCGGGCCTTGAATTCCCTGCTCTTACGTCTTAAATCCACCAGACACGGTGCTATGGACACTGCATTGCAATGGCCTGGCGTTCGGCCGTTGCCTGCGAGGTGCCCACTTCAGACGTCCCCCTGGGTGAACACACCACAGCCGTGACCTGTGGTCACTGGCAAACCGCAGGGTGAGGAGCAAGGCTGGCCCCCAGCCCCCAAGGTCCCCTTCCAAGGAGCCCTGGTGACCCACACAGTGGGCCACCGCAGTGATCCCCTCTCCCCTCCTTCTCTAACTTTCCC
>NW_011494949.1:685547-685803 GCF_000754665.1 Bison bison bison
TAACTTTCCCCCTTCTGCTTTGAATTCACCGCTGAAGAGTGAACCCCGAAGCCCCAGGCCCCACCCTCACCCCCCCAAAGGCAGAGCCCAATCCACTCTCTGCCAGTGACCTTGCTATGCGGGGGCGCTGTGGGCCCTCCAGGACCTGTGAGTGACAGGCCTGTCCTCTCAGGGGTCCCTGACGGTCATCACTGCTGAAGTCTTGCAACCACAGTGAGGCCACACGGGCCGGTGCACCCACAGCCTTGGTTACCAC
>NW_011494949.1:686788-687499 GCF_000754665.1 Bison bison bison
GGGCAGGGCACCTCGCAGACCCCCTGGGCAGGGCACCTCGCAGACCCCCTGGGCAGGGCACCTCGCAGACCCCCCGGGCAGGGCACCTCGCGGACCCCCGGGCAGGGCACCTCACGGACCCCTCGGGCAGGGCACCTCGCGGACCCCTCGGGCAGGGCACGGTGCAGAAACCCCACACCGCATCTCGGGGCCGCCTGCCCGCACCCGCTGAAGCGCGCCACAACCCTGGTCTGTGGGTGGGGACGGAGGAAGAGCCTGTGAGTCGTCAGCGTCAGGTGGGGCGGCCCGTCCACATGAGCAGCACACGCGGGCACCCTGTGGGGACACCAGACACGGGGCTGCCCACTGTCTGGGGGGCCCGGGAGGGGCGGTTCTTGCAGGGGAGGCCATCATGGAGAAGCACCGGGAGCCTCGGGGCAACTGCACAGGCGGCCCTGCCCCCGCCGGCCGGTGCGCCTGGATCTGGGTGGGCGCCCTGGCGTTCATGGTCGTGCTCGGCGGCTGCACTGAAAGCAGGTCGCCCGCCCCCCACCAGCCGCCATCGTGACGGCAGATTCTACCCAGTGGTGTCCGTGCAGCTGCTGCTGGGCCGCCTGCCGGGGCGAGGCTGGCACAGGGGCGATGAGCCCCGAGAGGTGCCTGCCGAGGCTGGAGGACGTGGGTAGGCTTTCCGGCCTGGGTCCACCAAGCTCTGATGCCGCCCATTAATGC
>NW_011494949.1:687599-688386 GCF_000754665.1 Bison bison bison
CCTGAATCTGTGATGCCAAAAGTGAGGGGACCTGTCTCTACATCCAGAGACGACCCTGCTGTCTATCTAAGAAAGGCCAGGAGCCACCGGGGCTCCCCCCTTCACCTTCCTGAGCTGATGGTGTTTGCACCACGACCCTATCTGCAGGTCACACGATGATGACCATAAAGAAAGCTGGGCGCCGAAGAACTGATGCTTTCGGACTGTGGTATTGGGGAAAACTCTTGAGAGTCCCTTGGACTGCAAGGAGATCCAACCAGTCCATCCTAAAGGAAATCAGTCCTGGGTGTTCATTGGAAGGACTGATTTTGAAGCCGAAACTCCAATACTTTGGCCACCTGATGCAGAGAGCTGACTCATTTGAAGAGATTCTGATGCTGGGAAAGATTTACGGCAGGAGAAGGGGACGACAGAGGATGAGATGGCTGGATGGCATCACCGACGCCATGGACATGAGTTTGGGTAACCTCCGGGAGTTGGTGATGGACAGGGAGGCCTGGCGTGCTGCAGTCCATGGGGTCGCAAAGAGTTGGACACGACTGAGCGACTGGACTGAACTGAACTGACAGCAATAGAGAAAGAGGAAACGAGGGACCCAGAAGTACATTACGCTGCCCGCGAGTACCACTCTGGGGAAGCCCCAGGTCAGCACGGGTCTCTGGGAGCCTGAACTCCACGGTAATGCTGCATCTCAACCATCGGCCCGGAAGGACTGTGACCAGCACGTGAGGAAGGCACAGGCGCTTCTGCACCCCGGGCAGGGCACCTTGCAGACCCCCGGGCAGGG
>NW_011494949.1:688521-689061 GCF_000754665.1 Bison bison bison
CCTCCCAGCCGTGGGGAGGTCTGCTGGGGCTGGAAGGCAGAGGCGGCGTTCTCCAGCCCTGAGGGACAAGGTCCCCTGACCTGCACACAGTAGGTGCCCGTGAGTCTTGCTCATGTGAGCTGTACCTGAGAGATGGAGCCTGTCTCTTGGTGGCAAGGCCTCGCTCCGTCCTGGGGGGCTGACCCCACCAGGCAAGGCCCACCTCGCTCCATCCTGGGGGACTGACCCTGCCGGGCAAGGCCCGCCTCGCTCTGTCCTGGGGGCTGACCCTGCCGGGCAAGGCCCTCCTCGCTCCATCCTGGGGGACTGACCCTGCCGGGCAAGGCCCACCTCGGTCTGTCCTGGGGGACTGATCCTGCCGGGCAAGGCCTGCCTCGCTCCATCCTGGGGGACTGACCCCGCTGGGCAAGGCCCGCCTCGCTCCGTCCTGGGGGGCTGACCCCGCGAGACCAGCCTTCGGGACCGCTGGGTGGATCTGGGTGGGGCAGGACTCCAGCATGACCCTCTCCCCGCCTCCCAGACTCACTGCCCCCCCTCATG
>NW_011494949.1:689763-691303 GCF_000754665.1 Bison bison bison
ATGAGCAGCCTGGCTCGGAGTCACACTGAGGCAGGTGGCTCTTCAGTCCTGAAGCCCTGCTTCCTTCTGGTCAGCAGCCAACGGGGAGGCCATGTGGGGAGAGACAGCCCAGCGGCCCTGCTCGGCACCAGCAGGACTCAGGAAGGGGAGCGGGGACTCTCATCTAGGAGGAGCCGGGCAGAGGCACTTCTGGGCCTTTCTGCAAGCAATGGCTGGTACAAGCTCGTGTGAAAGGAGCTGCCGCACGACTGAGTTCCCCAGCATCCTAAGGGACTATTAAGTGTATCACAGGTCAGACGAGCCTGTGTCTCCCCGACCCCACACGTTAAAGTTGCAGAAGCGCCGCACTTGCCTTGAACGCCAGCTGGATGGTGTCCAGGGTCCGGGCCGGCCGGCAGACGACAGACAGGGCGACCACGTACTCGCGCAGGTCCACCTCCCCGCCGCCGCCCTGGGGAGAGACGCCTTCAGCGAGGGCCCCGCCGCCTCCGAGGGCACAGGTGGCATCAGGGGTCTTCGAGCGACCAGCTTCAGTTCCCCGACTACAGGCGTGCTGGTCGGCAAACACTGACTTAAAAGCCAGGTTTCTATTTGCGTTTGAGAAGCTCAGGAGAAGACAGGCCAGAAGACAGGTGGCTAGGGAGACGGGCAGCAAAGGCTGGTCTCTCCTTTGCTTCCAAAATCGCCCCCAGGGAAAAACAGCTGTCCCCACCCCACCCCACCCCACCCCCTACCTCATCAAACAGGGAGAACAGGTCCTCCAGCGACTCAGACTCGGGGACCCCCAGCTGCGCCGCGAACTCGGGGAGCGTCACCCTCCTGCCCTGCGTCATTCTGGCGCTTTCTGCGTGCCTGTCCAGATCCTGTTCAAGTTTTTCTGGTTTTAGTCTAAAGAAAAAATATGAGGGGAAGATTGTTTTCAATAAAGTCACGGAATGCTGAAAATGGAAGCTTCACTGTTACGTCTTAAGACCCCGCAAACCATGAAGGTGATTCCGAGATGGAGCATCAGTCAGTCCTCGGGAAGAGGGGCTCTTTTGGAAGCCCGAGGGCCGACTGTGCCCTCCGCAAGCGCTGGGACCCCGTGGCGTGCGGGCCCACCTGGGGACAGGCCCTCCCAGGATGTGGGGCGGGGCTGGGGGGCGGAGAGGCCGTCCATAAGGAGACAGTCAGGCCAGCCATTCAGGGTTTAAGACACTTGTGCGTGGAATGACGCTGGCGTTTGAAAAAAAAAACCCCGAAACCTCAGAAGGAGCACCGTTAATTGTTTCAGCTGTCCTCCGCCTGCGACCTCCGGGCTGTCATCAGTGCCCAGGCGGGGCCCACACGAAACCTGTGCCCGCTGAAAGGTCTCACTCCTTTGCCCCAAGTGCCCATGAGACGGCCGTCCCGACTCAGTGCCCACGAGCAAAGGGCCAGGGGACTCACCCCAGGCCCCGGAGAAGCCTGGCAAACTCCAGAAGACAGGTGTCAGCGGGGAGACGGAGCTGGCCTTCCGCCAGGGCCAGCTGGCAGTCCTCGAACGTGTAGTCCGTCACAG
>NW_011494949.1:691403-705855 GCF_000754665.1 Bison bison bison
AAAGGGAAGGTCGACAAGGCCACCAAGATTTGGAGTGTTCCTCTGGGACAAAGGTGGATGGCACCCCAAGGCCATCTGTTAGCCTGACTCCACTGAAGCCACCCAGTCATTCAGTCAACTGGTTAAAATGTTAAATTTATGTTATATGTATTTTACCACAATTTACATGCATGCAGGGCCGTCCACGTGGTGAACTTGCTCAAGCTGAACCACACGGAGTCTTTTGTTCTTTAACTCCAGAAGACAGGTGTCAGCGGGGAGACGGAGCTGGCCTTCCGCCAGGGCCAGCTGGCAGTCCTCGAACGTGTAGTCCGTCACAGCGACGCCCAGGGCCCTGCGGGAGAGGACGGGCCGGGTCAGCCGCCCCCAGGGCAGCAGGGTGACTGTCTCAGGAATGCAGCGGCCAGACAGCGGCATCACACGCGAAGGCCCCGAGTCCTGGCCCTTCTCGCTCCAGGCTCAGCTCTGACGGCAGAGAGCCATGCGACAGTGACGCCTGCCGAGTCACACGCCCTACTTCCTGCTCCGGGACCCGTGGGTGCAGCGCCCTGAAGCGGTCTGTCCCCCGAACGTGTGCGTTTTTAATAAGAGACTGCCCTCCACACGACCCAAGCTGTCTGCCCTGTAAGTGGTGCTTCTGCTTAGGTTTCCATGTTCTGCAGCCTCAGTGAAGCTTAGTTACACATTAAAAGTAGAAGTTGATAAGGATACAGGTGGCGTTCAGGGTGGAGGGGAGTCATGGAGAGAACCAGCTCCCCAAGAACAGGAGTGACCCCCTGGGTGAGACATGGGGCACGGGGGGTGCTGGAGGAACAGGCGGCTTCACCGGCAGAGCCCCGGGCACGTCCGCGCGGCTCGGGGTCTCCTGCTGGCACGCAGCCTCGGGGAGGGACTCGGGGGACAAAGCCCCGCAGCGTCAGAGGGTGTGGAAGCCGGACGAGAGTCTGCACACGCATGAGGGGACCAGCTGCTCTGGGGGGGCCCCCCGCCCCCGGCCTAGGAGGCAGGACAGGCAGCGCCCCGTGAGTCCTCCCACCCAACGGAGAGGGGCAGGCTCGGCTTCCCCGGGCCGTTCCCACCTGCGCGTGATGCGGGGAGAAGCCGCAGGCCTGCCCCCGGCCCTGCTGGACTGAGGCCCCTCCTGTCAGTTCCCCCCAGAAGCCACGTCTGGGGGGCCCTGAGCAGGGTCTGGAGGGAGGAGGGAGCCCCTGACCTCCCCCTTGGCTCCCCCAAGCCTGCAGGATGGGATGAGGGTGCCCGTGGAGCCCACAAACACCCACCACCTCCACGTAGGAGCCTTTAACAGGAGCAGCTGGGCGCTGAGTGCTCTGGATGCCGAGGCATGTAAACCGCTGATGTTTAAAGAGCATATTTCAGGGAGCTCCCAGGTAGCCTAGAGGTTAGGACTTGGCGCTTTCACTGTGGAGGCCTGGGGTCGATTGTTAGTCAGGGAACCAGCCTGTGTGCCAAGCAGTGCAGCCAAAATACAAAATAATGGCAATGATAGTAAGTACCACGCTCGGCACTAAACACAGAGGCTGAACAGCTGACCGCAGACTTCAGTGACTGGGGGCCTGGGGCTGCCCAGCTGCGGGCCAGCCTGGTACCTCTGCAGTTCTGCCCATGAGGGATGGAGCCCGCATCAGCCGCCTTCAGGGACAGGAGGCCGCCCTCGAGGTGCAGGGCACCCTGCTCTCCAGGCTGGCACTGCCCTGAGGTCAGAGGGAGGCAAAACCGGTCATCCCACAGGCTGTCTCAGATTTCACGGAAAACACCCTTCTCCTGACGTTTATGGAAAGTGCATTCATGGTAGGAAATTTACCAGGTATCGAAAACGACCCTGCCAACCCTGTCTCCATAACCGAGTGGGCTTTCACTCGTCTCGGCGGGACAGTCGGCCCTCCGGATCCAAGGCTCCACACCCGAGGACATGGAGGGCAGCGCACAAGACCACCACACACGAGGCGCTCCAGCCTCCTGGGCTTTGGTCTCTGAGGGCCCTGGACCTAGTCCCTGGCAGGTAGGAGGGCACGGCTGTGGTTCCTGGTTGCCATGGCGATGACCCTGAAGGCTCCGTTCCGCGGCTGCTCAATTCCCCTTAAGAGCATGCAGTCTGGCCATGTGGGGACGGGAGCCAGAGCCACAGCAGGATGTCCAGAGTGTCCCCGGGCCGCCTGCAAGGCCTGTGGGACCCTGGGTGGGACCCTCATGGTTCTGGAATCCTCCTGCACCCGTGAGGCAAGAGGAGACCCCATGGGTATCTGTCCTTTCCCACTGGGCCGATACAAACTGTGTGACAGCATAAGTTTCCTTAGGGCACATATTCAAGATTTTTAATAGTTAATTTACTTGAATATAAACTAAACAACAACAAAAAAATCACATGCAAACTGTCAGGCCTTTGACTCTGTGGACAGTGTACCTGTCCAGCAGTTGGTCAGGGTCCCTCACCGCCCTGACTACCCAAAAGGTGAGAGTCGAGTGCCTCCTGCTGCCCGGCGGCTCTGTCCCAGAGTCAGTGTTGGGGTGGGGTGGGGCGTGTCACCCCCAGACTCTGCTCCCAGCACCAAGGCTCTGAGGCATGTGGGCAGACCGAACACCTCTGGGATGAGGCTGCCGGGGCCTGAAACCAGCCGGGAGCCGCAGGGAAACGGAGGGGGGGATGCTCCTGGCTGCAGGCACGCCATCACATAAGCGACACAGGATTAAGTGCACAAAACCCACGCTCAGCAGAGGAAGAACCTCAGTAACGCTCTCGGGGAGGGCAGCCAGGACGTGCCGGCCCAGGCCCTCCAGCGCGCTCTTGCTCACGGTCCCGCTGCCTGTCTCCACGGGGCACGCACGGACACAGCCCTGCAGGCACTGCTGGCTCACAGGCAAGGCTGCAATGCAGAGAATTCGGGGGCAGCGACCCGTCCTCCGAAGGCTGAACAAGCAGAGGCGTCCTCCAGCGGGACCGGGAGACAAAGTGTGCGGCCAAGCACAGTCTGGCTGACGCTCGGCCAGGCTGGTTCAAACCCAGCTCCCCCCGCTGCCGGCTGGTCTACAGCGAGGCCAGGACACCGGCGGACAAGGACACCGAGTAATGAGTGCCTGGCGAGCCCAAGGGCACTGGGGCGTCCAGGGAACCCCCACCCGGTTGCGCTGGGGGCGGGGCGGGCGCGGGGCTCACTCACTCTGCCATCACACGGCGCACGTTCCTGGCGTACAGGGCGGGGTCCCTCTTCTCCTCCTCCGAGGGCGTGTACACGGGGAGGAACTGCGGACACAGAGAAGCCGGTCACCTGCAGGAGCGGACTCCCCCCGCCCCGCCGCCGTCACCACAGCGCGACCTCTGCCCTGGCAGATCAAGGGCGGTCAGGGCACCTTCCACAGGAACTGTCTTTGGGGCTGTCACTCCTGCTCAAGCAGGGGCACACGTGTGCACACACAGATGCACACACCCACACGTGTGCACACTCCCAAACCCCCTTGCCTCACCAGGAGCACCACTCCCTCGATGCCGGAGCCAGAGCATGGAGTGGTAACTTCACCCAGGGGCTCAGTCTTTAGATGCAGAAGAATCAAACGTGTGCTCCCGTTTCTCACGGTCTCAGTTCTGTGTTTCCCGTGAGAGGCTCTCAGCAGCTTTTGGACAGCTACTGTATTTGGAGGGCAGGGTAAATCGCCCCAGGAACTCGGGTGTCTGTGTGACTGAAGCTCACACAGTGCTTTATGCACGTAAGGCCCACACCTCAGGCCAGGCTCCATTGCAGAAAAGGAAAAAAACATCACTGCACCCTTTTAACACGGATACTCAAGAATACAGGAATGCCCGCCACCCTATCCACTCTCATCAGATAAGTCTGGTCTCTCACTCACTGCTACCTTTCTAAAAACTCTGCAAGAGCAACAGCTCCTCCTCAGCACTGGCGCCTTGTAGGGGTGACACAGGAAGGAGTTCAGAGCGACGTCACAAAGCCACACAGTTTCAACTCTTAATTAGGAGCCAGTGTAAAACAGGGCGTCCTCCCCAGAGTCTCGCCCCGCTGCTGCCTCCCGCCACCAGCAGATGAGCCACAGCAGACGTGCTGGGCTGTGGGCCGGCCGCCCCTGGACTCGGGCCACGGCCCTTTCAGCTCAGTCCTTTACTCAGTGGCTTATTTCTAGTGAAAAGCCTGGCTGAAGGCCGGGACCACGCGTAAATCCAGCCTTACTCTGCAGCGTTTACTGGAAGGTCTCTGGGGTCACACAGAGTCGGACACAACTGAAGCGACTGAGCAGCAGCAGCAGCAGCAGCAGCAGCAGCAAATGAAAAGCTTTACGTTGCGTAGGACCAGCCTTTCATTTATCAGATGTAGGAGTAGCAAGTGAATTCCACTTTTAAGAAAACAGACTATTCCTCATCTACTCGATTAAATTTACAGGCTGCATGAATGTGGCATGTTTGAGCAGAGAGGACGGGTACTGGGACTTTGGAGATGGGCTGGAGACTGGCCGGCAGTCCGCCTGTCTGAGCGGGTATTCAGCAGAGGACAAGAGTGTGGTAAGTTTGGTAGTACGATGCCAGCTGTGTTAGCATCAGGTGAAAATACAAGCCAAGAGAATCATTAATTGCTTGTGTGCGAACTTTATATGCTCTTAAGCTAAACTAACCATAATAAGGGAACAATGGGCTTAGCTTCCTGTTGAGATTTAAAATTCCATCTGAACGGATAAAAGGTCATACAAGAGACACAAAGTGACGGAACCACTGGGAAGCCCTCTAAGAAGCCATGAGAAACGGAGCGTTCAAAGCAAGACAGATAACCTGTAACCTTGTAGAGATACCAGCAGGATGTTGTCTAACATCACGTCCACAGAGATCTGATATAACACTGCATCTGTGTAGACGTCAACCTGGTAACACGCTGCCCATGGAGGCCCTAACGGGGCATAGGTAGCATTCATCGACACACACGGCCCGACACCGTGAAACATCGCGCCAGCAGAGACCCCGCAAGACGCGCACGCCGCATCTAGACAAACCTCAATTTCCACTTGACTGTGAAACTGGCACAGCGTGAGCCACAGGATTTTCAACCTTAAACATGAGCAGATTTACAGCATGGTTAAGTCTCAATTCGCTGCAGCTCTGAAGCCGAGTCTCCACGCCCCGCTCCTCTGCAGAGGGCACCCCTGAGCAGGCTGGTCTCCGGGAGGCGCTGAGCCTTCCTGGACCCAGCCCTGAGGACTAGGCTGAGCTCATCAGAGACGCCCATGCCTGCCTGCTGTGGCCCAAGGCCGCAGCCCTGCTTGCCCTCCAGCTCAGGACGGCTCGTCTCCGCAGCATCAGGGCCCTCCAGGCCCCCCAGGCCTGAGGTCATGGCACCCCTCCCAACAGCCACCTCTTCATGGCCCGCTCTAAGCCTAGCTGGCCAGGACCCTGAAGGACCCCTTTCCCAGACCCTCTCCCAGCTTCCCCCTGGCTCCTCACCTCCCACTCCAGCCTTGGTGATGCCACCCCTGCCACTCGGGCATGCCAGGGGCCCTGGGAGGACCACCCCGCCCCCAAACACCAGCACACACGCCGGCACCTGGGCCCCCGTGTGCCCCTGCAGCTGCAGGGGTGGGGGCCCCATGCGCCCCCTTCCTTTCAGGGTCAAGCTGTGCACTTGATCGCTGAGTGGACAAGACACAGGCGAGAAGAGGAATTCGTTCCCCTCCGGCTGAGGGAGGACCATCAACTTCAGTCCTGGGATCCTGGGTGCAGGGAAGGCTGCCTCATGCAGCTGGACTCCTTGGACTGAACTGAACTGCTGGCTGGCGTGGCGACCCCTAAAGTAAGCAGCTCGGGGGCCCCTGGAGGGGAGGACAGGGCGGGCTCTGACTTACGCTCCCGGGCCTTGCCACGTCCACGTGATGGTGTCCTGGGGGCAGGAGAGCAGCCGTGAGTCCCCACAGAGCCCCTCGTCCCCACAATCCCCCTCCTCCCAGGGCCGCCCAGTGCCCTGCTTCAAACGAGCTGACAGAACAAACTGAAGAGGGAGAAATCTAGAGCTCTACAGGCTGGTGACGGATCCTCATTCTCAGAAACCGGCCAAGGAGCGCGCCTCTTCAGAGCCGTAAGGACGGCTGCACCAGCCCACGTGGCTGCCGGCTCTACAGGCGTTCAGGCCCCGGGTCTATCCACACCGGCAGGCACAGGCTCAGCATACAGACCTGGGGCCCATGGACCCGGCTCGGAAGCAGGGGCGCCGAAAGCCTCTGGGGCCCACAGACGTCAGAGGGATCCCAGCGTGTCTGTGCCAGCCCCCGCCCCCGCCATGCCCCATCATGCCGAGGCTCCCGAGGAAGCTCGGTGTGGCTTAGTCTCGGTTTTAAAAGGTCCCGAGTGTGAGCAGGCGGCAGAGAGGCTGAGGAGACGGGGGTCTCACACCAGTGGGCCCGGCTCAAGGACGGGCCAGGACTCTGTGACCCACGAGAGCAGGGCTTCAGGAGCGAGTACGGGGGGACACTCTGGAACACTCGCTGGACCTGTGTGCCCGGGAGAACTCACTCACCAGTTTGTTCGGGTACCGCAAAACCACAGGCTGGACGGGAACCCCCGGGATGAAGGCACCTGTGGAGGGAGGAGGGACACCTCTCGTTTCCGCAGTGGCACGTCCCCCGCCCGCACGGCCCGGCTGGGTCTCGGAACAGAGTGGGCTTCCCGGTCAGAGGCCATTGGGCGCCGGCCGTGGACACCCCGTGCCGGCCACGGACACTCAGACCAAACCCCAGGGTCGCAGGAGACAGACAGGAGAACACTCCAGGCCAAGGCACTCTGCCGGGGGTGAGGGGCTCCTCCACCTTCTTGCAGAGAAAGAGAGATAACTAAGACACTACCTACCAGGCTTGAAGGTGATTAAGCAGGTCCTATTGGTACACGTGCCTTCTGGAAAAATCATTATCTTGAAATGAGAGGAAAAAAAAAAAAATCAGCATCAAAGTGCAGGTTCAGGGGCCAACTTCCCAACCTGCTTATTCTGGGCCCGATGTTGTTCAGGCACTTCAAACACATTCAGTGGAGAAAGGTAAGAGGCAGACAGAAGCGTCATGAATCCCCCCTCTAACTGCTGGTTTTACTAAACTCTGGAAATGACAGAAATACAAACAGCAGGCACCTTCTGATAACGGGACACGCGGTACCCACTGGAGCCGCCGCGTGGGCCAGACATGGGCCAGCCCACGGGCACAGGCAGGACAGGGGCATGCGGGCGGGGAGCGTGAGGCTGAGGACGGGGCCTCGTGGGCCGGGGTCAGGCCCACAACGCAGACACCCTCGGAACCAGCAGCGGAGTGAACACCCTGTCACCGGGATCTCCCGTCTCTCGGACTCGTACCGACTTCGGGCAGGGGGTGGAAGCTAACTCCCCCCCGTGCTGGAAAATATTAACACCCTGTCACCGGGATCTCCCGTCTCTCGGACTCGTACCGACTTCGGGCAGGGGGTGGAAGCTAACTACCCCCCGTGCTGGAAAATCCCGCCCATAGGCTGCTTTCAACCCCGGGCCCTGGAGGAAAGACCAGCTCCAGGGGGCTGGGTCCAACCCTGGGTCGGGCAGGTGAGTGGAATGGAGGAGGGGGGGTCATGCCATTCTTGTGGGGGTGGCAGCCAGGACCCTGGAAGCACACCCCCCCAGGGGCTGCCCATCCATGGGCAGGGGGCCCACCAGCAAGGCCGTCACTGTTTTCTGAGCAGCCAGAACCCAGAGAGTCCTGTGGGGTTCCAGCTTCTCAAGGCGGCTCAACAGAAAAGAAAAACTACGTATGTAAAAAGCAGGGGTCACACCACACCCACGCTACCGCTGGGTGAGGACTCTGCCCCACAGCCCAGGCCAGCCTTCCTGGGGCCCCAAGGGAACCGAAGCGTGCCAGGCAGGCTCGAGCTTTGAGAAGCAAGGGGATGCAGCCCTGTGCAGCATTCGGACACCGCTGACCCCGGAGCCAGGCCAGCCCGCTAGTTCTGACGCAGAACTTAAAAGATTACTTGGGAACTTCAGATGCATGTGAAAATTATTTTCCCCCATTTCTTATTTTAAAATGCCAGAACCAAAAATACCTGATATATAAGCACATTTTTGGATTTGCATTTATCAAAAATAATATGAAACACAGTGTCTCCAGGGAAGCCAAGTTCTGGCCCTCAGGGCTCCATTTCCCCTCTGACCCCTACGTTCATGCCTTTCAGAATAAATCCGCACAGGACACAAGCAAGGCCGCCCACCTGTGGCCACTTCCCTCCAGACTGTGCCCGCCTCTTGATTTCCTCCACTGTCTTCCTGCGGGAGTCCTGGTCTGTCCGGGACACGAACACTGGTCGGATGTACTTTATCAGAGCTGAAAGAGAGGGCGGGGTGCTCGTGGGGGGTGGGGCCGATGGGCACTGCCCGTGGTGCGGTGAGCCCCCCAGAGGTTCCCCGTGGGTGCCGACCACAAGGGATAAGGGACAGCACTGAAGTCTTAGAGGACGACTGGGAGCCCCCCACCTGCGGGACCACCCACGACAAGTCAGGAGAGAGAGACAGGGCTGACCCGCCGGTCACCTGTGTCACTGGGGGAAGAGCCAGAGAGCCCAGGGTGCCTGCCGCGGCTGACCTCCCTGGGCCCGCGGGTGACCTCCCCGGAAACGTGGGGGACCTCCCCGGAAATGCGGGTGACCTCCCCGGGCCCGCGGCTGACCTCCCAGGACCTGTGGGTGACGTCCCTGGGAAACAGGACTTCTGCAGATATGGCCAAGTCAAGATGAGGTCACGCTGCACGGGGTGGGCCCTGTTCAGGGACTGGTGTCCTCTTAAGGAGGACTGATGGCCAGGTGATGACAGAGACAGGGACGAGGGGACATGGCCACGGCCGGGGTGGGCCCAGGAGGGCAGGAACACTGGATGCCGGAGGGGCGCCTGCGACGGGTTCTCCTTCAAGACCAACCTGCTGACACCTGGACCTTTCACTCTGGCCCCCAGAACAGTGAGAGGATATGCATTTCGGTTGTTTTAAACCCCAGGCTGTGCGACGCTTGGTCACCACTCAGGACACAGACACCCCCTTCTTAGGAATTCCCTGGGGTCCAGTGGTGAGGATTCTGTGCTTTCACTGCTGAGGGCATGGGCTCAACCCCTGGTCAGGGAACTACAGCCCTGCAAGCTGCGTGGTTAAAAACAAAAGAAATAGAGACTCCGTTCTTAGCCCCCAGCAAGTGTGTGTGTGTGTGTGTGAGGCGGGGGACGCTCAGGACTCCCACGACCACAGCTGACGGCCACAACCAACACGCTGGTCCTTGAATAAGCATTTAAAGGTGGGAAGATACTTCTTAGGAGAGAAAACTCTGACCTGATGGCACGCGGAGGCCGTGGCACTCGGTTACCCTCCGGGCTGGTGAGGCCACAGCAGTGGGTGTCCACCTGCTCTGCCCCAGGCCCAGTCCTCACTGGGCCCAAGAAGGGCTGTGAGCTGCTTTTCTGAGCATTTTGCGACTTGTAAACAATAAAATTTCATGACCTTTATTTCCTGGAGGTCTTACAAAAGCGAAAAGAGAACGTTTTTAAGAATACAATTCTCCCAGCTGGATCCACGGCGCTCAGAAAATCGAAGCGGCTCTCAGTGACACTTTGTCCTGTCTGCTTTTTCATGCAATTGAAACGATTTCCTCCTTCCTCACGGATTATTCCTGACGCTACTAAAAAGGACCATGAGGAGATAGGGACGTTTGGTGGAACCACCCGGAAGATTGAGGCAGGGGAGCCCACCAACCAGTAGAGCCCAGCAACTACCCTCCGGGACAGATACTGAGCTAGCCCCAGCTTCCAGCGCTTCTGTGAGCTAAGGGAGCGCTGTGACACCTCACAGTTGAGGGTACTTGTAATATCAGAAGAAATCATAACACAGAGGTCAAGGTCCAGGGCCTAGTTCGCGTGGGTGGGACCTGTGATGTGTCTACCGTCATGTGACCTGGACCAGCCAGCAGGGCGGGTGTCAGTGCTCCCAGGATGGGGGGCGGCTCAGTACTCCCACCACGATGGGGGGCAGTCTCCCAGCAGGATTGAGGGGGTGGGGCTCACTGACTCCCTGCAGGATGGGGGGGGCTGATCACTGCCACAAGGATGAGAGGACTGGGGGGGGTCACTCCCCCAGAAGGATGGGGGTCACTCCCCCAGCGGGATAGGGGTCACTCTCCCAGCGGGATGGAGGGTCACTCTCCAGCAGGATGCCGGTCACTCTCCCAGAGGGATGGGGGTCACTCCCCCATCAGGATGGGGCCCACTCCCCCAGCAGGACGGGGCCCACTCCCCTAGAAGGATTGGGGGTCACTCCAGCAGGATGGGGGGTCACTCACTTCCCCATATAGGGATGTCTCTGCTCTCTGCCTTCATCACGACGGAGGACATCGTCATGGTGACGGGGATGGCGTCGAAGTAGGAGGAATGTGGAGCCAGGGTGAGGATGGCAGCCTCGGTGGGCGGTGCCCGCCGCCCCTTCACGGCCACGTGGTGGAAGCCGCCGGCGAGCCACATGGTGCGCATGATGGCCCTGAGCAGCACGTCCACGACCCTGCAACAGACGCGCGGCCGTCGGGACAGCGCCTTGCGGCCCACGCCCGTCGGGGCGACACCGACTCCAGATGGTGCCAGCACCCCTGTTCACGGGCAAGGGCACCCGTGACACTGGAGACACAGAGCTTTTCCAGGGAGCGGGGCTGGGAGACAGATCTACAAGGGCAGGGGCCCGCCCTCCCCCCACCGTCCTCCCTTCGTCACACTGTAGACACCTTAGACTCAGGCGTGTGGGCAGAGGAGGAAGGTCCGAGACCCCAGGGCAGGCATCAGAAGAGACGTGGAAGAACCCACCCACGTCAGTACATTACGGAGCCAGGTGCTCTGAGATCGTCCAGAGAACAAGAAAAAGAAAGCATGTGTGAAAATCAATTGTCTCCTGCAGAAATGCCAGCACCCCAGAAAGGCTGGAAAATGGAGAGGGAATCGCCCAGAACATGCCGGAAAAAGCCCGGACGGAACCATGAGACACGAAGAAAACAGCTTCTCAGACTGAAGGAAGGCACAGGTCCCGGCACCATGTCAAGGCACTGACCACAATGTATTTTGTTAAGAAAAAAAAAAAATACTCATGCAATCTCCTTTCAAAAGTTTTCAAATTTCCAACAACAAAGACTTCAAAACTTTCCAGAGAGGAACAAGTGGGCTTCTAGCATCTAGCTGCAGGTAGTCAGCGGCGCATCACGAAAGCGCTGAGTCAATTCTGCACCTAACCCAACTACCCACCAATGCACAGAGCAGAATAAAGACACTTCCAGACACGAAAGGGGAGTGAGTTCCTTCCGCATATTTTCTTTCTGAGATGAGAATCCGACATTCCAGAAAATCTTGGATGAAAAACAAAAGGAAAAAGCAAACAGGAAGTGCAGACCACGCCTGAGACAGCAGCAGAGGAGGGATGCACCCCGGGTGGGATCAGGGCCCCAGGTCCTGGGGACAGCGACCCCCAGGCCGCGGCGTGGGACCTCAGGGACAGAGAATTTTGAGGCTACGCTCAGGGCTCATCATTCTATTCATAAAAGGCAACATAAAATTGGAAATTCCATAAAACGGAAAAAGACAATACAGGAAGTAAAGGTCGGACTTCACACAGCAGGCGGACCTGCAGGTGACTTCAAGAAGCCACGTGTGAGGGAAGCCCATGGTGACCCTGACTGCCAGCATCGCCCAGCCGGGGCCCCAGACCCGCCGGCCACCCAGCGCCCCTCAGGGTTGGGTTCTGACCCCGACAGGCCGACTCCTTCCCTGGGCAATGGAAGCCACGGCAGAGCCACACAAGGTGGGTGTGTGTGCCGCTGGGGTACACGCCAGTACACAAACGCGTGCATGCACACGCACACACACACTCTCATCTGTACACACTCGTGTACACTCGTGTACACGCACGCATACACTCAGAACGACACTCATTCTCTGTGGACACGAACGCCCAGACCTCCCGTGAAACTACCCCATGTCTCTGCAGGTGGGACACGTCGTGTGCCTGTCTCTCCCTCTCTCTCTCACTCACTCACACATGCACACACCACACGCGATGCTTCTGTGAAGTGGGCCGCTGGAACTAAACTTTGCTGTGGTCCACTTATCACCCGATGAGATCAAGTGCATCACTGCAGACAAGAAAAGCCACAGGAGTCAGAACAGGGAAATCCAAGGAGCCCCAGGTCACCTGTGTGAAAAGACAGAGTCGGAGGCCGTGCGAGCTTTCCTTCTTCACGGGTGAGAACAGGAAGGAAAGGAGCCCAGCCCGAGCAGAGGGAGGGAACAGGGAATAAAGACACTTTTATCAAATCACTCCTCCTGGGTAAAAACTACAAAATCTCTGCTTTCTGTGGGTTCTTAATCCAGAGAAACTGAAATTCTGATTCCTTTTTGGCCTGGATTTATTTTCCTTCATTATATATTTGGTACCAAATTCACCTGGGTTCCATCCCTGGGTTGGGAAGATCCCCTGGAGAAGGGAAAGGCTACCCACTCCAGTATCCTGGCCTGGAGAGTTTCATGGACTGCATACTCCATGGGGTTGCAAAGAGCTGGACACAACTGAGCAACTTTCACTCCCTACTTCCTCATACTTTAGTTAAAAAAATCTTTCGAGGTAAAGTATGATTTCCAAAGAGAGTAGAAAGCCCAGCTCCCTCGACCCTCTGGTTCGCTCTTGTCCCCTCTCGCTCACTCACTCACGGACCCGCTCATTCATTCTGGACAGACTCCGTGACACCAGGCAGGCTCCGTGACCCAGCTGTGCTGGGACACATCCGTGGAGCCGGCCACACCTGCCCCGGTTCTGAGGGAGGAACAATGACCATGGTTCACTAGAGACTGGGGACGGTCTGAGGATGAGAAACACCGTGAGGGGGTGAGGGGCCCCCGGGCGCAGTGCTCACCCACGGCTAAGGAAACCCTGGCCTAGTAGCCGGCTCTCTCTGCCTGCATGTGGTAACTGCCACTCTGACCATGGCACGCGGGCAGCAGAGAACCACGGCCCAGGAGGGACGCCAGTTTTGCAGCCTCTGAGGGCGCCATCGGACAGCAGGAGAGAGGGGGCGCCTTGAGCTGGTCTGTAGACCTTGGAGGCGGGGCGGCAGGCAGCTGAGGCCATGTGGGCCCTTGGCCTCAGCCACAGGAACCCTCAATGCCCAGCAGCGGCCCAGGCTGGTGCACAAATGAATGGGCAGCACTGCATCCGAATAAAACCTCCTTCACAGAACAGGTGGCAGCATGTTTGGGCTGTGGGCTCGTCTAAACTAGTAACATTTTTATTATTAGTTAATGATAAAACCGAACTAAACTAATAACATTTCTATTTTGAATAAACCATCCCAGGGCCCTCAGGATGGATCAGAGATGTAGACAAAGCAGATTATGAGTGCCCTGGTTTTAGGACAGGAACGGTGTCTTTTAAGACACTGAAAATGTCCAGGAAAGTCCTTCCACTGGCTCAACACTTCCCTTCACTAACAGCAAAGAGTTAAAGAATAGCTTTTGCATGTGTGCACTCAGGCTGACTCTTTGTGACCCCGTGGACTGTAGCCCGCCAGGCTCCTCTGTCCATGGGATTCTCCAGGCAAGAATACTGGAGTGGGTTGCCATTTCCTCCTCCAGGGGATCTTCCCGACCCAGGTATCAAACCTGTGGCTTGGGCACTGCAGGCGGGGAACCACCAGGGAAGCTCAGCAAAGAGAGTTAAGGAACAGCATTAGGTACTTAACACAAGAAAAGGCTGTGACTTCATCTGGTTTTGCCGGATCCCTCTGGGAGCTTTAGTTAAGCTGCATTTACACACCCATCTATGCGAAGCCATGGTTTATCACTGTCCATGGTGTAAAAGCAGAGAGCAGACCCGGGGCAGCAGGCCGACACACGGCTTCGAGGGCCGGGGGCAGGGAAACACTCGGGAGCCTGTGCTCAGGACCCAGCACAGCAGTCAAGTGGCTCGCGGAGCCCTGGAAGGAGCCTCCGAGTAGGACAGCAGCAGGGGCGGCAGGGGTGCAGAGGGGAAGGTGGCTTGTGCCTGGGACAGGGAAGAGAACTGAGCCACGGAGAAACGGCCCTGGGACACCCCCCCACTACCCCGGAGCCTCCGCAGACACAGACTCACCTCCGCCACAAAGCTGGCGGCTGCTCCGGTTCCCGCCCGGCGGGTCCCAGCGAAGACACGAGCGCCAGGGGCCAGGCGAGCAGCATCATGAGGACGACGACCAGTAGTCGGACAGGGAAGAGCGTCAGCGTCATGACGGCCACCTGCGGACAGGGCACAGTCACTCGGGGGGCTGTCCCCCAGGCTCCTCACGCCAGGCCCACCCTTCCCCAGCTGCCCGACCCCTTCCTGGTGCCTCCTGCAGCCACCGAGGGAACGACCTGGAGATGGGGGCTCTCTCCTGGTGGACGGCGCCCTGCCC
>NW_011494949.1:705955-707028 GCF_000754665.1 Bison bison bison
TACAACAAAGAAAAGAATTTATTGCCTTAAGGGTCTAAAGTTACTAACACCAAGGCCACTACTTATTTTTTCTACATACCAACTATTAATTAATACATATTCAAGGATACAATTCAGGGGATGTGAAAACTTGGCAACAAGCATTGGCTCATCAATGAAATCCTTTACTAGTTTATTCTGACAGTTTCTAACTCTCTGAGAGGCTCTAAGCTATTTGAATATCTTAAGCTTCCCGTGCCTCTTGAGGCTGGGAGACTGTAAACAATCGTATGCACAGCTGTAGGAGTCCCGGTAAACTTGTCAGGTGAGTTAGAGAGCCATCTGAGGGGTTTGGATTTAAACACTCCTAATTGCCCAGGAACTTTATTAATTGGAGCTGTAAGTTAACTCTTTGACAGAGAGAGCGAGATGGTGGTAGGGGATAGCCCCCAGTAAAGTCAGAGGTGAGAGCACAAAGCAATAAAGTAGGCAGACTCTGGTTTTTTGGGGGCAGATACTCGAGAATATCCAGGGGGACTCCTGAGGCTCGATCCCGCCTTTGCGTATGCCGAGCCTCCTTCCTCATGACCTTTGTCACGAGCGGAATGCCTCACCGGCTCCCGGCAACAGGGAAGGCTGGCTCGGGCTTGTGGGGAGAGGAGGCCCTGCAGGAGAGGGGGACAGCCACAAGTCTGTGGGGGCTGGTGAGGGTGGACCCACGGGGTCAGCGGAGGCCGAGTGGATGGGCAGCTGTGCGGGAGGTCCAGTACAAAAGACGCTCTGGTTCCACGTGGTGGGGGGAGGGGGATGCTCAGGACCAGTGAGTTTTGTGATGAACTTGAAATTCTGATTAGAAAATGGGGAGGGGGCGGAGTGATGAAAAGACTCAAGACTCACAGAGCCTCATGACCAATAGGTGCAGTTTTTGGTGATTTGCAAGAATACACACATGAGATACATAGGTTTGGTGCACAGGAGACAGAAGAGACAGGAAGAGAGCCAGGTCTGAGCAGCTCACTGCTGGCCCCCACCCCCGCCCCCGCTGGTCTCTGCCACTTGCAGAGCCGCAGCCTGACGGATCCCTGATCCCTGAG
>NW_011494949.1:707128-708283 GCF_000754665.1 Bison bison bison
CACTCCCAGCACACAGCCCCGCCCACCCCAGCACACAGCCCCGTCCACCCCAGCAGACAGCCCACCGGAGCCCCCTGCTCCCAGCGCCCCCACATGGGCACACTTTTCCTGCCACGGGAGGCACAGAGCCGCCAGGACTGGGCTTGGACCGCAAGGAGAGGGGGACCCGAGGACTTCCCAGCCCCAGAAAGTCAGGGATGGGGTGTCCAAAGCCACAGGTCTGGTCCAGAGAACACAGGGTGCCGGGGACCAGCCCCGGCTGATCCAGGGTATTTGAAGGGGAGACGGCGTTGGCGACCTATTCAAATGGTAATTAGAGATATAAAGAGTAATAGAATGAGGATAGCTCAGTAGGAAAATTCAGTGGAGAAAAGAGGCTGAGTAGCTTGGTTTACGCGGAAAATCAATATAACCCGTGACACCAGGTTAGCTCTGACCACGGAGGCCGCAGGCGCCCTCTAGAATAGCGGAAGGTGCCCCACCTTAGACACCATCTCAAGTGGGTCTAAGAAGCCCAGGCAAATAAGTGGTCGCAGAGGATATCCACGCTCCAGATGGAGACTTCAGCTGGAAGTTAAAGGAAAGAATGACATGGGGAGACCAAGCATTGGTGAGCAAGGCCCATAGCTTTATTTTTAACAGGGGCTTTTATACCCTAAGTTACACATAGAGGATAATAGGGGATGCAAAGTCAGCAGTCTTTGATTCTTATCAAAAACCAGGGTTTCTTTCCTGCAAATTTATCGTATACAAATGGTTTAGGTGATTTACATCATCTTCTGGCCAGAAGGCCTATTAACATTTTATGACTCTTGACAAGGACTTATTAACAAAGACTTATTTTCTCTAAGAGTAATTATTTTAAGGTTTGGTGCCATCTTCCGAAGATAAAATTGCATTCCTATAGGGCGGATGTGTAATGGGTTTACAACAAAGAAAAGAATTTATTGCCTTAAGGGTCTAAAGTTACTAACACCAAGGCCACTACTTATTTTTTCTACATACCAACTATTAATTAATACATATTCAAGGATACAATTCAGGGGATGTGAAAACTTGGCAACAAGCATTGGCTCATCAATGAAATCCTTTACTAGTTTATTCTGACAGTTTCTAACTCTCTGAGAGGCTCTAAGCTATTTGAATATCTTAAGC
>NW_011494949.1:708383-712387 GCF_000754665.1 Bison bison bison
TCTGTGGGGGCTGGTGAGGGTGGACCCACGGGGTCAGCGGAGGCCGAGTGGATGGGCAGCTGTGCGGGAGGTCCAGTACAAAAGACGCTCTGGTTCCACGTGGTGGGGGGAGGGGGATGCTCAGGACCAGTGAGTTTTGTGATGAACTTGAAATTCTGATTAGAAAATGGGGAGGGGGCGGAGTGATGAAAAGACTCAAGACTCACAGAGCCTCATGACCAATAGGTGCAGTTTTTGGTGATTTGCAAGAATACACACATGAGATACATAGGTTTGGTGCACAGGAGACAGAAGAGACAGGAAGAGAGCCAGGTCTGAGCAGCTCACTGCTGGCCCCCACCCCCGCCCCCGCTGGTCTCTGCCACTTGCAGAGCCGCAGCCTGACGGATCCCTGATCCCTGAGGTCTCCATCAAGGCCAGCAGAGGAATACAACGCGAGCCACGTGAGTCATTTTACATTTTCTTGCAGCCACATTTAAAAACACAAAGGTGATGAAACCAATTCAGCAAGCAGTTAATTTAAGCCAACACCCCTGAAATTCCATCATATGAGCACTCAGGACAAAGTGCATGAGCCGCTTTACTCTCTCCCCCGTCATGTCCAGGGATCCAGACACAGCGCATCTCAATCACACACGCCATGCAGCCACAGTGGCCTATGCTGCCCGCGGCCAGTGTGGGCCGTCTCCACACACTGCTGTTTTGGGAGCCAATCCTGACTCCTCGTTGGAATTGTTTTATTACTTTAACCTTTGCTTCCTGTTGCTTTTGTTCACTAAAAGGATTCTGTCCATAGATAAGGGCCTGACTCACAGAACCCTGCCCACCTGTGGAAGGTTACAGGAAAGAAGGAATTAACATGGCCCTCCCCAAGGCTGGCCCTGCCAGGAGATGTCTGCAAGATTACTGGCCTTTTCACTTTACCTCCTTACCTCCCCGCTGTTTCATAACAACAGAAGCAGGCATGGTAACTTGCACTCGGTAACCACACGACTTTGAACTGTCTCTCCTCCCCTGCCCTCAGGGGCCAGGGTCCCCAGGACGACCCTCCAGTTTTAGCGCAGGGTGAGACAGGGGCCGCGACTCCGGCTCCGTCGTGACGCGCTTCCTGTGAAGCGGGGGTGTGTGTCCCACTCCAGGACCATGCTGGTGAGAAGGTGCCCCCCCATCCCGGATTTCTAAGGGTCCTGTTCTGGGGTCAACATGAAGGGGTCACGTTGCCACACCTCATCCCTGTGTCCTGCGGGGAGAGGATGTGCTCGTCTGTCACCCAGTCCTCATGACTCACGCTTTTCTATCACAGCCTCGGCTCCAGCAGTGGGAAGCACCTCTCTGAAGGCCTCGCTGAGTCTGTCTGTAGACATGCCTTTGGAAGGCCAGCCTGGCCACCGCCTCCACCTTGCCGTCCTCAGGGGAGTCCTGCAGCGAGGACACCACACCAGAAACCAGCCCACCTTGTTGGGGGAATTCCTACGGCGCTTTCTGATGGCTGTTCCCATGCTTTCAGATTGTTTACCTGGGTTTCCCACCTTCTGGAGCTATGCCTGCGTTTTCGCCTGGGAGGAAGTTTCTGGGGGTCCTTGGTAGGCGCTCTTCCCATTGGACTTCCTGTCATTCACCTTCAGGGTCATCGCGTGAAGCCGCTGGCCTGGAGTTACACGAACCCTGCCCTGACGCCCGGGGTGCGGTTCGCGTGATTTGTGTTTCTCAGATGTTTCAGGCTGAGAGGACACACGGGCCCCTCCTCTACCAACCTGCTCACAGAGCCACCCGTGCAGTTTGTCGCTCGTCCCTGCTGGGACCGTTCAGCCGCACGAACTCTGGATCTCACAGGCGCCTCTCTCTTCCACTCACGTTTACTCTGCTGTTCTAACTTCTTGAGGGAAGAGCCTGGAGCGTTATTTTCAGAAGTACCTTATCTCCCCCAATTCACACGGAGAACGGCGCTTTCTATAAGTACTTAAATTCGACTCCACTAGTTCCAGGGACGGGGGAGCCTGGTGGGCTGCCGTCTATGGGGTCGCACAGAGTTGGACACAACTAAAGCGACTTAGCAGCAGCAACAGCAGCAGTTTAAAACATAGCCTTTCCTTCCTGTTAAAATTTAGGTTAAATGGTATATCTTTTTGAACTCTTACTATTATCTTGTAACTTTGTTGCAAAGAAATAGAGGGCAGACACCCCGCCTCCTCGGCCACTGGCCCCACCTCTCAGGCTGCCTGTCTAGAAGACCGTCCAGGGCCCACCAGGGACTGTGCTTCAAGCCTGCTCCGCCTACGGCCTGTGGATGCCAGCCCCTCCAGGGAGAGTCCCCTGTGTGTCCCTACAAATGGACCCTCAAGTGCTGGGAGCCGGCGTGAGGAGCTCCGCCTGTGGCAAAGGTCATGAGGAAGAAGGCTTGACATACGCAAAGGCGGGATCGAGCCTCAGGAGTCCCCCTGGAAATTCTCGAGCATCTACCCCCATAACCAGAGCCTGCCTACTTTACTACTTTGTGCTCTCACCTACACCTCTGACTTTACCGGGGGCTGTCCCCCACCACCTCTTTCGAAGAAGCAGTTAACTTAGAGCTCCAGTTAATAATAATTCCTGGGTGTGATAGGAGTGTTTCAACCTACAAACTCCTCTGAAGGTTCTCTAGCCTGCCTGACAGGCTTGTCTGGCCACATGTGATTGCTCACATCCTCCCAACTGTGAGAGGCACGAGATGCTTTAAACCTTCTAAAAACAGGTTCTTTAGAGAAGTTAGAAAACTATTAGTATAGTATAGTAGGCTGATTAGAAATTGTATTGGTGAAGGGTTTTTCATTTGTTGAGCCAATGTTTACATCTCCATATCCCTTGCCCCTTATACACATTAATGAATATAATTAACATATAAGAGACATAAGTATTAACCCTTGATATTAATCACATTAGACCTTAGGCTAAGCAAATTCTTTCCTTAATTAAAACCCACTACACCCTCACCCTATAAGAATGTAACTTTATCTGGTACCTTCGGAAGGTGGCGTCTGTTTTAAGAACAAAACAGAGAAATAAGTGTTGACTGACCACTGTCACAAGGAGAGGGTCATAAATTGTCAGCAGGCCCCCTGGCCAGAAGATGATGTAACACCCCTAAGACCTCTGTATACATCTGTATGAAGCACCTGATTTTAATAAAGTCAGGACTGCTGACCCCGCGTGACTTTTGTATAACATCTCAGTATAAAAACAGACCCTGGAAAATAAAGACTTGGGATCAGTTCCTCGAAAGACTGGTCTCCCCATGTCGTTTTTCTCTCACCTTCTGGCTGAATTCCCATCTGGAGCATGGAGGCTCGTCAAGCCTAGTGATTTTGCCTGGGCTTCTAAGATCTGACCGGGGAGGCCTTAGTGTCTCCTCTCCTTCGGGAGAACGGGAGGACGCCTGCGGCTAGGTGACGTAAATTCCTTATTTTGGAATTTTATTAGCTTTCCACATAAACCAAGTTATTCAGCCTTTTTTCTCCACTGAATTTTCCTACTGAACTACCCTTATTCTATTACTCTTTATATCTCTAATTAATATTTAATTAAAGCTATCGTATCCTGATCGCCGAAGCCGTCTCCCCTTCGAATTTCCCTGGATCCACCGGGGCTGGACCCCGGCACTCAAGCTGCTGCCTGTGTCAGAGCACAAGCACACAGCGGGGTGCACAGGAGCTTGGGGGCCGCCACGCTCAGAGCGCTCACGGGCGCACAGTGACACGCCCAGGGCGGCTGCTCCTCCAGGTGACAGAGGACGACGCAGCTCGGGAAGAGCAGCAGTGGCAGCGCCCCGCCCAGGCCTCGGAGGCAGCTCGGGAAGAGCAGCAGTGGCAGCGCCCCGCCCAGGCCTCGGAGGCAGCACCTCAGTCCATCTGCGCCAACAGGGAGTGGTGAGCAGGCCTGGAGGGGGAGCCCCAAAGGTGGGACAAGCACCACCGCTGAAGCTGCAGGTTAACGAGCGGACAGCATCCTGAACACAACAGGGCTCACCG
>NW_011494949.1:712487-713369 GCF_000754665.1 Bison bison bison
GTCACTCCCATGGACGTGACACGTGACCGTGTCTGCCCCCCGGGGAACGCACCCTGTGCCCACTCTGTGTGCCCCGGAGACACGGGCCTGGTGTCTGAGCTCTGCAGCCAGCAGGGGGAGGACACGTGTGAGTGATCACGCAGCCCTGACCCACAGACAAGGACAGGCAGGTGCAGAGAGAACGAGGCCTGAGCTGTAGACCTGCCCGGGGTCCACAGAGGGTCGGGCAGGCAGGAAGCACGCTGGGCTGTGAAGGCTGCCCGGAGGAGGCGGGCACCTCTGGAGCTCACGGGGTGCAGAAGGGCCTGGCTTCCTGAGAAGCTGGGACCCGCCTCCCTCCTGAGACACAGCCCACAGTCTCGCCCCCGCCGCCATCATCAGGAGCCCACTATCCTCAAAAGTGCCAGGTTGACTGTGTGGTCACCCTTCTCGGAGGCCACGTGAGGGCGACACTCAGGGTTCTGGGCTGAGCTACTCAGTGCAACTATCAGAGGTCGCTCACGAGAAACCATCCAAATGTCACGTACACACTGCTGTATTTAAAACGGATAACCAACAGAGACCTCCTGTACAGCACATGGAACTCTGCTCAGTGTTATGTACCAGCTTGGATGGGAGCGGGGTTTGGGGGAGAATGGATACATGCACACGGATGGCTGAGTCCATTCACTGTTCATCCGAGCAACACTTAAGCGGCTACACCCTGATACAAAATGGTTTTGGTGTAAACAGAACAAAATGGGCTCAACAAGAACAGACTTGGGCATGCGTGTTCCCAGCACGTCCATTTTGTCAGTCAGTCGTTTAACCCAGAGTGGTAGGCGCACCACCCGCTCTCAGCCAGCACACTTCACCATGAGTCCCCGGCACAGCGGGGCCCAG
>NW_011494949.1:713692-716014 GCF_000754665.1 Bison bison bison
GGGTCCCAGTAGTGATCTGTCCAAGCCCGGTGCCCCGCTTCCCAGCGAAAGGACCCAGGGCTCCACGCAGATGGAGCCACAGGAACAGTCCACGTGTTGGGGGAAGCACATAGGCACACGCCCACGCTCACACACATGCACCCCAGCCTCACCAACTGCCTCTGGATGACTCTAGAAGACTCATTTCTGATTGTGGCACCAGCCAAGGGGCGTGTCTGCAGACGTGCCCGAGAGGGGCTGGCATGGGCGTCCAGAGCCCTCCCTCCAGACCAGCCCATAGCCTGAGAGAAACGGAAGCCCTCCAGTTCTAGGTCAGGCCACCAGCTTCCAGAAGACACAGAAGACAGGACACACCAGCAAACACAGACACCCCAAACTCAGTGCGAGATAAAAATCAAACCCTCTGGTCAGAGTATGCGTGCGGGTGGAGGCGGGTGCAGACGCAGCCAAGACCCAGAACCAGGCACCTGATGGCTGAGCCCAGCGCCCGCCCCCAGTGCCAAGGAGCAGACTGTGCCTTCAAGGGCAACACAGCCTGCATGGTGACCGCTAGATGTTCTTGTCCTTGAGATGCAGATACACGTGGGATCTTTACAGGCTCAATGATGACATCTGGGCACTGCTTCCGGATCACTGCTGGAAGGGGACGTGGGGGCGGGGTCAGTGGGTCCAGAAAGGCCATCGGGGGGGCTGTGGAGGTGGGGGGTGTTAGGGGCTGAGCTGTGACCCCCAGCACCTTACAATGTGACAGTCTTTGGAGCTCGGTCTTTAAAGAAGAGATTAAGGCAAACAAGGTCACGGGGCCAGCCCTAATCTCATGTGACTGGCAAGCAGGTGCGCACGGAGGGGACGCGGATGGAGGGGGCGCGCACGGAGGGGGCACGCACGGAGGGGCAGCCGCATGAGGACCCGGGAAGACAGCTGAGCGCTGCGCCCAGGCGACAGGCCGGGAGGAGCCAAGCCTGCAACACTGGCTCTCCGCTTCAGCCTCGAGAGTACGGAGGGATGAACTCCTGCTGTTGAAGCCACCCCCCTGCGGCGCTTCGATCCGGTAGCCCAAGCAAAAACACTGGCTGTGTTTAAAACATCTCGTGGTAAGAACCATGAAAATGGCAACGCTGGTTCTGGACGGAAAACGCTCTCCAGCTCACAGCGAGCGTGTGGAGCCCACGGGTCTGGAGCGCTCCACATGCAGCACCCGCGGTCTGATGCCAGGCTCACACCTGCCCGACAAGCACTCCCCACCCCACCCAGGCCACCGGGGTCACTGGCATCACCCAGGTGCAACCGGCCCAAGTGCCTTGTGTTTCACAACCAGCATGGAGGCACCCGCGTGCTACTGAAGAGCCAAGACCTCTGCAGAGGCCCGCGCCCTGTCCTGGGGGAGGACAGGCCCCAGGGCGCCCTGCGGCCTGTGTCCTCCAGCGCCTGCCCCCCACCCTGGGGACCCCAGTCAGCTGCGCGGGACCCTGACAGGACATGCGTGGGCCGGATGCACGGCGGGGCCGGCGCCGCCCCAGACGGTGGTCAGCGTGCTGACCGTGGGCACAGCAGACTCTCCCGAAGGCCTCTTCCCACCCAGCGCCATGGCCGCGCAGGGAAATCCCGCCATCCCAAGGGAAACGCACCTCCAAGAGGCTGGAGGGAAATGCACTCACTCCTCCCACGATGAGAGGAAAACATCAGCGAGACCACACGCGGGCCCGATGGCCGCGGACACTGGTATTCGGCTCACGTCCCCGGCCCTCCGCACTCAGCGGTTCTGAGCGGCATGTGACAGAAACAGAAGCAGACATGCCGGGCACTCGATCTGCCCATGGTCACCACAAACCATCCTCGGGCGGTGGGTCAGGTCTGTGAGCCAACGGGTGGGTGTGGCCCACAGACATGCCGGCCCTGGACTGACGCGGCCTCGCTGTGGACGCCGAGCGCTGAGCCAGGGCCACAGCCGCCGCCAGGGTCCACGTGTTCCTGGGGCTCCAGGAGCAACAGGTCAGGGCCGGCCCCGGGCTCGAGGACCCTGGGGCCTTTGTGCAGCAGGTGAGATCTCGGGATGGGCACCTGGCCAGGTGCACCGAACGTCACCCGCATGATGGATGCCAGGGACCAGCCTGGGGAGGAGCCACCAGCTACATGGGCCTCAGAGGACACCCCCTGATGTGACACTTGGGGGAACGGGTAAGAGACAAACAGGACCGACCTCTGCAAGCCAGCTGGATGGCTTCACAGCCTGGACTGGTGTTCAAAAGGACAGCAGACCTCAGTGGACAAGCAGAGAGGGCACCAACCTCTCCTGGCTGGGGGGCCCTGGGCGGGGAGGTT
>NW_011494949.1:716114-718313 GCF_000754665.1 Bison bison bison
AGTGGGGGTGCTCCCTGCACAGGCAGCACGGGGCCCGGGACACACTGAGCCCGCCGCCAGGGTGCTTGGCTCCAAGGCGCGGGGGACAGAAGCCGTCCTGACCCATGGTCTCCCCAGTCCAGGAGGAGGCCAGGACCCCATGGCACGGGCGCCAGGAGACCCCAGTCAGTCCCCCGCTCCCACACGGTGAGGGCACCACGTGCGCGACGCAGGCAAGGAGGCTTGGCCCCCACCCAGGCTGCAGGCCACAGGGGGAGCGGGGCTCAGAGGCAGGTTTTCCAGGCAGGCGGAGTGTGGACCACCCTCATGGTTAAGCACCCACAGTGCGTGGGCTCCGACGGGCAGGGAAACTGAGGCCAGCTAGGGAGGCTAGTCAGAGACAAGCCAGGGTCTGAGGAGCGGCAGGGGGAAGGAGGGGCCTCCCTGGGGAGCAGGGGCCACCGGCAGAGCCCAGGACAGGACCCACCCCCTCCAGCAAGCACTCGCACATCCAGGACAGTGTGGGCCAGATGGGCACCACACCCCTACACTGCCGTCCCAGCTGCCCTGGGCTCCAGCGGCATCAATGGGGTCACTGAAAACCCGCCCCAAACCAGCATCCTAGGCGCCCCCCAACTCCCCGCCAGCTCCTCACACACACCTGGGCATCATATTTAATACCCTTTTTTCCTACTCCTCCCAGCTCTGCCCCCAAATTCAGAATCGGCATGCCCCCACCCCAAGGTGCAGCCCAGGCCCCCTCCCCACCCTGCACGCAGAGCTGCAGTCACCCTCAGGCCCCAGGTCCCCTCCCCCATCTTGGTACCTCCTCAGGGGATGTCTTCCCCAAAGCGCCACAGGGGCTCCCAACCCCCACACCCATCAGCTCCAGGGAAGGGCCGTGCCAGACCCCCAGAGTGTGAGGGGCCAGACCCCTGGCCCCTGCCCTTCTCCAAACACCAGAGGAGTCGCCTTCCACCTGCCACACGGATGGGCTGTGGTCTGGGCAGAGGTCATCCAGACCTGACCAGGGGTCAGGGGTCAGCGCTGAAGGCAAGGGAGCTGTGGATTCCAGGGCTGACCATGCACTTCCCCGGGAGCTGGTCGTGGGCACCTCCAGGCTGTCCCGCGAGGAGCAGATTAGATACGAGACTCACGAATTCTGCAGAAAGATCTCTGAGGCACGCAGGACAAACACACGAGCCTTATCTGGAAATCCACCTCTTTTTTTTGCTGTCACTTATAATAAAAAGGGCTTCCCTGGTGGCTCAGACGGTAAACAATCTGCCTGCATGCAGGAGAGCCGGGTTCAATCCCTGGGTCGAGAAGATTCCCTGGAGAAGAGAATGGCTACTCACTCCAGTCTTCTTGCCTGGAGAATTCCATGGACAGTGGAGCCTGGGGGGCTACAGTCCATGGGGTTGGAAAGAGTCAGACACAACTAAGAGACTAACACTTTCACCTTATATTAAAAAACAAGTCAAAAACGATGAAGCCAGCTGTCCTTGAGACTCCTGATTCAGAGTGGGCAGAAGACACTGGAAGTGCCAAGGCAACACTGATGTCCTGGCAGAGGGGGCTGCACCCCAGCCGTGCGGGGCAGGAGGTGGGCAAAGCCTCGGGGAAACACTCTTCTGCAGCAGTGAGAAAAGAGCGACACGTCTACCTCACCTGTTTTCTCCTGAGAGGGGGGCACAGTGACAGTGATGGTCCCATGGGTCCCACCAGCTGGCACTGCCCAGCCCCAGGCCCCTGAATTCACAGCAGCAAAGGAGGAGCACCAGCCGGGGACCCAGCAGTAAGGTGCAAACCCAGCCAACCGACCTGGAGACGCCTCCCCTCCTCTTGCCCCATCTGCAAAAACACCTTTATGAAAGGTAAAATGCCTTTCGGTCCAAACCGTACACCGTCTTCAAATAGCAAACAAGCAGTCCTTCTCACAAGTAGCTCGAGTAGTTCAGACGCGAAAGCAGACTGAAACAGGGAGAGCCGGCCGTCGGAACCCCGGCTGCGGGCTGCACCTCATCATACACGCCTGACCGCGAGGTAAGGCTCCTCTCTGCTGTCGGACAACACGCCGCGTGTGGCCAGAGGCCCAGGGTCAGTAGTGAGCGAGGGCCGCTGGGAGGGCCGGTGGGCTCCAGAGATCCCGGTCCCGCCCCCTGCCAAGGGGGCACCTTATGCTTGCTGGGATCTGGGCTTCCTCTGGGGTCTGACATT
>NW_011494949.1:718474-718794 GCF_000754665.1 Bison bison bison
GCCCACTGGGCACACTGCGGTCCTGGTCACGGGCGTGGGAGGAGAGAGGTGTTCGGGCAGTCTGTCCCCCGGCCAGGGGGTCAATCCTCTGTGGACAGTGGGGAAACTTGAGGGGGGTTCCCGTGTCCCACCAAGCTGCTCCACGCTGGGTGATCACAGGCCCCCCGACCAGCAGCGTGAAGGGAGCTGGTGGGAGGGGGGACAGGCGTCCAGCTGGAGGGCCCGGTGGGCCCGGGGCGGGGTCAGGTGGAGAGTCACAGGTAGAGCAGTGACAGGGACTCCCCGCTGGGGAGAAATGCCCGCTGCTACGGAGAGGGCTC
>NW_011494949.1:718894-719712 GCF_000754665.1 Bison bison bison
GACATTGAGGGAAATCCTGTGCCCAAATTCACACCGGGTTCACTGTCTTTTTCTTACTAATGTGTGAGTGTCTTCTGACCTTGGATTTTCCCCCCTGTTGTGTGTCTACGGGGATAACCTGTGCCTCCACTTGGGAAAACTCTCCTTTCAGAGCCCATGCTGACTGCATACAGAAGCTGTTTCTTCTGAGTGCTCCCACTCAAATCTAAAATTAAATATAGCTTTTCTAAAAGAGCTATTTTTTTCTTTCAAACCATGAGGCAGGCTCAACTTCCCCACCATCCCAGTCTCTATTCAAGAGCTTTCAACTCAAATCTTAGCGCGGATCGCTGAGGCTGCAGGCTTCCACAGAACGGGTGTCTTTCAGTAATTCACCAAGTTTACAAACCTGTCCCACAGGAGAGAAAACCACAGAGCGACTTTCCCGGACGACCACACGCACCACTCCTGGCACATGGCAGCTGATGGTGGGGTCGTGGAGGGGCAGCCCTGGTCATCACACCTGGGGGAACAGACCCCTAAGTCTGAGACTCTGCACGGCCACCGGTCTGGGGCAGGGGGCGGGAGGGTCACACCTTCACATTTGCCGATCCTGCCCTTCTGGCCCACGGCCCCCACAACGATGGTTTCAGAGGGCCAGTGCGTACAGGTCCCGAGTTCCTGGACCCCGTAGGCAGCCGGGGGCAGCAGGGCCCACGGTCCACAGGGGAAGGAGTCAGGAAAGCAACAACAGGGCCTGTGGTCAGCGTGGTGGGACCACTGGGGCCTTCCGGGGGACTGCAGCAGAGACGGCAGCGCTGGAAGCACAGAGGGGCAGC
>NW_011494949.1:719812-720859 GCF_000754665.1 Bison bison bison
CGACGGTCCCCCAGAGATGGGGCTCAGAGATGCGGCAGCCACTGAGCTGCTTCCATAGGCAGCGGGCCGGTCGGGCTGGACATCCTGAATACCAAGTCCATGGTCCTGAGCACCTCACCTGCAGAAATGGACGCAGGAGGCCACACTTCTTACAGACAGGTCAGAAGCTCGGGCTCTGGGTGTCCCGCTGCCTCAGGGATCGTCTCCCTGGGGGGACAGGAGCAGGGGACTGGGGGCAGCTGAGGCACCTCGGGGTCTGAGTGCCAGAGGCCATAGTTACCAACCTGCAAGGCCCTGGCAGTGTCCCGGGAGCCCTGCCCTCGGGGCTCTAAGGACACGCGTTCCACACGTTCACGGTCTGAAGCGGGTGCCCTGGCAGGTGGCCAGCAACAGCAGGAGCCATGGGAATGGGGGGTGGGGAGGGTGGTGTGGAGAGAGCCCAGCAGCAGGGCCGCCTGCAGAGGAGGGGCCTGACAAGCTCGGACCAGCCCCCACCCCCATCTCAGAGCCGCCCAGAGCCAGGCCATGCTAGGGGGGTGCGGGACATGCCTGCTCCACAGGGCCCTTTACTGCAGGGTTTGAGTAAAAGAATCTCGAAGTTCAAGACCTGCAGCATTTCCTGCGGGTTTCACCTGTTTAGCAAATACCTGCCCAGAGCAGGAGGGCAGGGGTGGGGGCCCGGGCTCCCAGCTGGGCACCTCCTACACCAACCCACCCTCAGGTACCGGGAGTCCCCTTCACCGAACCTCTCAGCTCAACCCCACCCCCACAGGCTGGAGAGGCCCTGAACCAAATTTCTGGGTTCAGGCCCACATCCTGTCCCCGCCCCCCAAATGCAAGGAGTTTCCCCCCAACCACATCCTGGCTCTGATCGCAGTGGCGGGACACCCCCTCCGGGTGAAGGTGACCCCCAGGCGGGGACTTCCCCAGTAGCAGACAGAACCCCCCCACCTAACGTCCCCACTCTGCCCTCTTGGCTGCAGGCAGTGCCGCGCCCACTGGGCACACTGCGGTCCTGGTCACGGGCGTGGGAGGAGAGAGGTGTTC
>NW_011494949.1:721616-722925 GCF_000754665.1 Bison bison bison
CATGTGTACACCCGTGGCGGATTCATGTTGATGTGTGGCAAGACCACGACAGTATTGTAAAGTAATTAGCCTCCAATTAAAATACATAAACATATTAAAAAAAAGAAAAAAAGAGCCTCTATCTCTGAGACGAAACGGGGACTGTTAAGGCCCCAGACCACCGGACGTGACCCCCCGCCCCCCGCCCAGGACCCCTGCAGAGCACCACAAAGGACACGGTGCCCAAGGAGGGAGACCCAGAGGCGGGAGGCCGAGATCGCAGTGAGGGGGGCGCTCGGCCACGGTTACAGACACACAGACACACACACACACACAGAGACACAGATACACACACATAGATACACACAGATACACACACAGACACACACACGTACACACAGACAGATACAGATACACAGACACACACACATAGATACACACACACAGACACACACACAGACACACAGACACAGATACACAGACACACAGACACACACACACAGACACAGACACAGGCACAGGCACACATACACTGGCTCACAGGCTGGAGGGTGGTTCAAACTCAGAGTCGTGTGTGAATGAGCAAAACACTGCGAACGTGCATGAACGTTTGGGCGGCGAGGCGGGCTTCAGGGGAGCACAGCCACACCATGTCTCAACAAGGGGTTTCCAGACACACACTGCCTTTGGGCTCCTTTCAGAGTAACTCACACCGAGTCAGGGATTTATGGGACACAGAAAGCCCCGCCCTGAGGCCGCAGCGAACCCGCGAGGACTCCGCTCGGGCCTGGCCGCTGGGGAAAGGGGCCGTTGTCCCGTCCGTGTGCTGACGGCCCCGGGGCCGGGGGCCCTGTCCTGTCCATGTGGTGACAGCCCCGGGGTGGGGGGCCCTTGTTCCATCCGTGTGCTGAGGGCCCCGAGGCGGGGGGCCCCATCCTGTCTGTGTGGTGACAGTCCCAGGGCGGGGGGCAGGGTCCAGCTGGGTGACGGGCTCGTGGGGGCCCTGCCGAGACCCCCGGGCACCGCCTCGGACGGGCCTGCCTGCGGGGACGGGCGGGCAGGGTCCGCTCTTGGGGACAAAATCCTGCTTTATCAATGAGGAGTGAGGCGGACTGTGCTTAGCTCCACGCTCAGAGATGAGAGCAGGGTAAGAGAAAACCGTGTCCACGTGCGCGTTACCAGGACAGAAGAGCGTGGTTAGGGAAAAGCCCCGGGACTTCCCTGGTGGTCCAGAGGCCAAGACTCCACGCTCCCCACGCAGGGGCCCAGGTTCAGCCCTGGGTGGGAACATGATCCCACGGGCTGCAACCAAGACCCAGCACGGCCAAAT
>NW_011494949.1:723187-725526 GCF_000754665.1 Bison bison bison
CGGCCAAATAAATCTTTATAAACAGAAAGAGCGGAGGAGGCCCGCCACCCTGAACCCCCTTCTCAGTCCCCATCATTAACCGCAGCTCAGTTTCACTTGCGGACCCTTCCAGAAGATGACACTAGGGTCACAGGAGGCTCCCGGCGGGTCGGAGGAGAAAGCGGGTAGGTCAGACATCCACCCGGAGCCAGCCCACGTGGCCTGGAGTCCAGGGACAGCACGGGGCCTGGGCCTTGGCCCCTCGCCTGGATGCGGGGACACGGCCTGGCTGTTCACCTGCCCGGGTCCCAGGGCTGTGCTCCTGGCCGTCAGAAGGTGACAGGGTCCTCGGGCCGAGCCTGGTCCTGCCCTGGGACACTCGCGCTCTCGGAGGGCCCCCAGCATCCGCTCCCAGCTGTGGTATTGCCAGCCCCCGAGAACACGGGCTTCGGGCCAGGCCACCTCCCCATTCACCCATCCTCCCTGCCCCACCAGGCAGGGCTTGTGGGTCCCAGGAGGGGCTGGATGAAGGGCTGCCCAGGGTGGGTGCAAGGAGCACCCAGACGTGGGGGAGAGGGTGGGGCCTGGTCTGTGTGCCTGCGGGGCAGGGCACTGGGGCAACCACAGATGTGAATCAGACTTCTCCTCGTGAGAGGCCGGCAGCGTCCCTGCCCCGCTCCCGGAGAGCCCCCCTAACTAAGGCTGCATCCAGACAAGCCCCCAGGTACCTGCTGTTGCTCTGTCACCAGACCAAGACCACCCGCTTCTGGGTGATCAGGCTGCACGCAGGCCCCCTGGACAGGCCTGTCCCTGGACCTACCCTCCTGGTGACCTCTGGGGCCCAGTTCCAGGGTGTTCGGGAAACCAGGCTGCTGTCCAGGAAGTAAACTCTCCGTGACATCGGTGCAGGGGCTCAGAAATGGGGAAGCACCAGAGCTGCGGGGTGTGCTCGGCCCGGGGCTTCCAGTGGGAAGTCCCCAAACCCAGGGGGGACAGGAGACCACTGCCCAACTGCGAAGCAGCACCATCTCCACGCGCAGGCCTGATGGCCCAGGAGTCGCAGCTCCTGGATCTCAACTTGCTGGTTTCTGTCCCAAGAGATGCTTAAGCTCCTCACTAAATCTGCCGTTAAATGACAGATGGGCCCAGGGGTCATTAATCCCCAGATAGGCGCCAGCCCCTCCCCCCCAGCAAAGGCCAACAGGTAAACACAGGCACCAGACTGGTCAATCCCAACTCAGGATGAAGGGAGGCGAGTTTCCGAGTGGCCCTGGATCGTCTCGGACATCGAGGGGTCCGTTTATGTGCTGATTTCGAGAGGAAGGGTGCCCTTGCATGGACAGGCCAGTCGGCTCTGCAAACTAAGCACATGAAGGGGAGAAGCTGTGCAAGACGCTGCTGGTGAAAAGCAAAACGTTCCTGCGGACTGGCACGGGGACAGTCCGCGACCGCACACCCTGCGTCAGGCCTGGCGCCACAGGCCTCTGGACAGAAACATGGACTCGGCCCCAACCCTGCCTGGCGACCAGGGACGCACAAAGGATCCCTGCCCTGCCCGGTGGTGAGAACACGGCCCGCCTGCTCTTCCCTGACCTCAGCCACATGCCGGTGAGAAGGGCCAAGGCGGGCCTCCAGTGCCCAGGCCCGCTGAGTTGGCACTTAGAGAAAAAGGCAGGCGTCCGGGGAAATGACAACCGTAGACTGACTTCAAGAACTTTTCGATTTAACATTACTTCAGATGAATTACTCTACACGTTAAAAACCCCGATCTCCCTACAAAAAGCTCTGTCACAGACGGAGGTGTGCTCCCCACGGGCTAGACCACCCAGGAGAACCAGGAACTCTCTGCTCCTCCTACAGGTAGTTCTGGAGTCACAGACAGGCCGGCCTGTGGGCAGTCCTACAGAGACTCACAAGCTCACAAGCAGAGTCCGCGCGGTCCACTCAGGGGTCCCACCAGGGCAGAGAAGCAGCCCGCCAGGTCAGGGACAGCGGAAGGCAGGACAGATGGAGAGGGGCGCCCCCGAGCGCCTCCCAGTCAGGGCTAGAGCATCCCACAGACAGAGCATGCCCGACAGCAGGCGCCTGGACTGTTCACCAGGCGGGACCTGCTTGTGTGTAACCGATTCAGGCCCTAGATAAGCACCAAGATCCCCCAGAACAAGTTGAAACGGGGCAGGCCGGAAACCCCCCAAAACCCCTATGCCGTTACCCCAGGACCCCTGAGCCCGCCCCCACCGCTGCTGCACTGACTCTGGGGAGCAGCGAGGTCCCACACACGAAGCGCATCAAGTGACAAACTCACATCCAGAGGGAGCCGCTGCGGTTCGGCGTGGGGCCTGCACACGGCGAACCGCAGC
>NW_011494949.1:727067-734416 GCF_000754665.1 Bison bison bison
TGGAAGTGCCCCCTGTTCAAAATCTATCCATTTCAAAGCCGCCTCGAACCCTTAGTGTCACGAACAGCTACATTTCTGTGGGTCTGTCCTTGCGGCCCAGACGGCAGGAGATGGAGAGGGCCAGGCCGTGGGTGTCCGCTGAGCAAGGATCAGCTGGCATGTGTACGCCTGAAACCACAGCCCTGCCTGGCTGGCCTTCTGCAAAGGCCTGGGCTCCGGGCCACTCTGGGCCTGGGCGGTGAGTCAGGGAGTGGTCGGCCGTCTGATGACCCAGCGGATGCCGTCACCAGGTGACCTGGTGAAGACTCGCCGTATTGAAGGCCCTTCTGTGTTTCCATGGAGAGACGTTGGGGGGAGAGGGTCCCCCCTGAAGTCTCTGGCGTCCTACAGGAGTTGTTAGTACAGAAGGCAAAGTGCAGGCTGGGTGCAGGCTTCTCCGAAGCCTCACGCTTCGCCTGGGGGAGTGACCACTCCGCAGAATCTCAGGAGTCACGTCTGTAAGAGGCCAGCAGAGCAGTGACTGACCACACCAATGCCCCCAGCGCCATGCCAGACCTTGTGTGCTGCGGGAAACTCTCTGAGGCCACCGGCCCTCTGCTGACCTCCTGGACATTAAGTTGCCTGTTGTTCTGACGGCGTGGAGGGCTGGTGGGACTGTGCAATGGTCTGGGCAGGCGGAGGGGAAGGGAGCGGAGGCGCATCCCTGTTGACTACAGGCCGAAGCCTGCTTGGCCCCCAGTGACTGGGGAGGGTGGTGGGCCGCCCTCCGGGAGAGCTGGGCTGGGGAGTGAGGTGTGAGTCTGGGGTCATTCCCTTGGGAGGACCGGCCAGGATAGAGCTGGGATGGCCACTCCGTGGTTGTCAACACGGTGGAGACCCGCTTGCCGTGGGCAGTGGGGAAGCTTGGCTGGAGGAGCAGGAGGGAGGTGGAGGCCTGGGGAGGGGGCTAGGATCCAGGGGCTTAGGCTCCCTGGGGAGGGTCTGGGCGCAGGAGGCAGAAAGCCAGCCCCCTACAAGGGAGGTGGAAACCCTGAAGGGTCCCAGATCAGGGGACGGGGTCTGGGGGGAGCCTCTAGGGGCGAGGGTCCCCCGTGAGGGAGCTGGGAACTGGGTGGGGCAGGGGTGGGGGCCTGGAAGCTCACTGGTTCACACTGGTCATTGTTCCCAGGCTGGCTCCGATTTTCATGATGAGATGGAAGGTTGCAGAAGCTTGGTCAGGAGAAGCTGCTCTTGGTGGGCAGTTACAGCAGCTCCTTTCAGTGGACGAGGAAGAAAGGCTTCAGCTATCTTTGGGCCCTCACTTCTTGATTTTGGTGAAACCTCCTGGCGTGTCCTTGAACCATTGAAGCCCGTCGCCTGGGACCTCCAGGACCCTCGGACCCAGGGGCGCTGGCTGTGCTCCGGGGACGCAGCTCAGACCTGCCGCTGTCTGCCCGCGCCTGCTCGGGCTGGAGACGGAGGCGCTGCACCTCCAGCTCCCGGTCAGCGAGTGCGCGTGGGCCTCGCCTGCTCCTGGCTGGTGGGGGTGGTGGGGTTTGTGTATGGTTTGGAGTCTGGAGTTATTTAAGGAAGAGGGAGAGAGGCCCTTCATTTTGCTCCAGTGTTTGCTTTTAGTTCTGCCCTTCGGGGTTGTTTCTAACCCAGCTACAGATTTTCCTTCTCCGCGTGATACACTGAGGCTCTCAACACCATTGATCAGTCTCTCCTACTGTTGTCCTGCTTTGGGTACAAGCAGAAGTGTTTATATAAAGCTATTTCTGGATGCTCTGTTTTACCGCATTGGTCTGTTTGCTCCTGTGCTGGTTCCACACTGTTCTAATCTCTATACCTGTGGGATATTGTGCCATGGTCACCAGGAGGAAGAATTCCAGTTGGTGTTTCAAGAACTGTCTTGGGACTTTCCTGACTATCCAGTGGTTACAAATCTGCCTTCCAATGCAGGGTACACAGGTTTGATCACTGCTGGGGAAACTAAGATCCCACCTGCTGCAGAACAACTGAGCCTGCAGGTCATGACGAAAGATCCCCAGTGACGCGGAGAAGATCCCACGTGCTATGACTGAGACCCAGTGAAGCCAAACTAAAAAAGAAGAGCTGTCTTAGTGATTCATAGACCTTAGTTTTTCCATCTAAATATAGAATCGTTTTCATGACTGCAGCCACAAAATTAAAAGGCGCTTACTCCTTGGAAGAAAAGCTAGAACAAACCTGGACAGCATGTTAAAAAGCAGAGACATCACTTTGCTGATAAGGTCCCTATAGTCAAAGCTATGGTTTTTCCAGTGGTCATGTATGGATGTGAGAGTTGGACCATAAAGAAGGCTGAGCGCTGAAGAATTGATGTTTCCGAACTGTGGTGTTGGAGAAGACTCTTGAGACTCCCTTGGACTGCAAGGAGATCCAACCAGTTAATCCTAAAGGAAGTCAGTCTGAATATTCATTGGAAGGACTGATGCTGAAGCTGAGACTCTAATACTTTGGCCACCTGATGGGAAGAGCTGACTCATTGGAAAACCCTTATGCTGGGAAAGATGGAGGGCAGGAGGAGAAGAGGGTGACAGACGGTTAGATGGCATCACTGACTCAATGGACTTGAGTTTGAGCAAGCTCCAGGAGATGGTGAAGGGCAGGGACGCCTGGCGTGCTGCAGTCCATGGGGTCGCCAAGAGTGGGACAGGACTTAGCTACTGAACAGCATAGAATCCGTTTATGCAGTCACCCAAGACTCCCACTGATGGTTTTGTTTTGAAGTTCGTGAAGTGTTTATGTTACTTCAGTAAGAATGTGTTGTAAGGGGACCCGGACTTTGTTTTGTATTTGGTAAGATACACAGATACAGGAAGACGGGCTTGGAAGAAGAAGCGGGTCCCATGGGTCCCCGGAGACAGGAGTGGTGACAAGCCTCGGGGCCTCTGGGAAGTGCCAGCTGCTCAGGAGGCCGAGGGCAAGGAGAAAGTGAGGGCCAGCCCCTCCCCTGTGGTCCCCGCAGGCGGGCACGGGCCAGGTGGGGTGAACAGGCCCAGAGTTGGCTGGTGTGGGTCACCTCCCTGGCTCCTGGCACTCGTCTCAGGGGACTGTTGCTGGCTGTGACAGCGGCTGCGAGTCTGAGCCCCGTGGTGGAGGGCTGGGTGTGGACTCTGGCTTGGCCTGTCTGCATGGGAAGGATGAGCCCCACGAAAGCAGGCCTAAGGGTGGTCCCTCGGGGTCAGCCAGGCCCCGAGACATCAAAGTGTGCTTAGTCGCTCAGTCGTGTCCAACTCTTTTGAAACCCTATGGACTGTAGCCTGCCAGGCTTCTCTGCCCAGGGGATTTTCCAGGCAAGAATACTGGAGTAGGTTGCCATTTCCTTCTCCACAAGATGTCAAAGTATTTGTGTTAAAACATGATTAATGCAGAAGATAAGACACTTTGCAATTTTAAGCATTATCTTTCACCAATATGATTATGCTTCCATTTACATTGGTCTTCTTTTAATTCTTTGGTAGCATTTAAATTTTTTCTACATAAAGATTCCACATTTTCTTAGACTGATTCCTGGATATGTTGTAATTTTGCAGTTGTAAAATAAAGGAATCTTGTTTCTTATTCCTTTTTCTAATTGTTCCTGACTCACATGAAGGAACAGCACTGACTGTTGATCTTGAAGACTGAGTGAGGTTAGTCAGGGGAGGAGGGGCCCTGTGGGGGTTGCTGCAGCCCCCCACTTCCCCGCCGTTGCAGCTGAGTGAGGGACCCCAGCCTGTGCAGGACACAAACCTCCCAGGAAAACCGCAGCCTTCCGAGAAGCAGTGAGTCCCTGAGTGCTGGTGTGGTTGCCAAGTATCAACAACGTTCCTCAAAAAGGATGGTTTGCATTTTGATGAAGCCTGGTTTACCTGTGTCTTTGGTGGATCATGCTTTGCTATCCTGTGAGGCCCCGTGGAGAGGATGGAGGCAGACGCTTACGTTCATTTCTCTCAGGGGGCCCAGCACCATTTCTTGATGAGACCATGTCTGTCCCTTTGACTCACCTTGGGAGCTTTGTGGCGTGAATCTGGGGTTCATTTTTGGACCCCATGTCCCATTCACCTGTACGCCAACAGCCTTTGCTATTATCACATTGCCTTGATTGCTGGAGCTTTGTGGTAAGTCTTGAAATTAGATCACGTGGGTCCTGCAACCTCGTTCCTCCTTGCCAGGGTTGTTTTCATTCTTCCAGAGCCTTTCACTTCTGTTATAAATGTTAGAATCCATTTGTTAATGTCTCAAAACATCTGCTGGGGGTTTTGAGGAGATTTTTGTTGAATGTACCGATTAATCTGGAAAATCAACATCTGAGTAATACTGTTGTCTGTCCTTGAATGTGGTATATATGTCATTGATTTAGGTTTTCTTTAATTTTTCTCAGCAGTGCTTTATAACTTTTGCTTATCACTTACAGGTCTTGCCTGTTTTTCTAATTCTGCCCGTAAGTATTTTATGTTTTGGTGCCCTTGTAAATGGGATTTTCTTTTCTTTTCTTGACTGCCCTTTGCAGCTTGTGAAATCTTAGTTCTCAGACCAAGGATGAACCTGGCCCCAGCAGTGATGGTGCCGAGTCTTAACCACTGGGCCACCAGGGAAGTCCTGACTGGCGCTGCTTTTTAATTCCAGTCTCTGCCAGTTTTCTGCTCGTACAGAGAAACACAGCTGGACCTTGCGTGTTTACTGTGTGCTGCAGCCCTGGTGGCCTCACTGACCACTTCTGACGGCGTGTTCGCAGGGCTTCCCCTGTTCCCCATCACGCTCCCTGGGGGTCTCGGTAGTTTTACACTCCCCTCCGAACACGGTGCCTTCTGTTCTTATTTTCTGTCACCTCACTGACTGTGGCGTCAGGTCTCGATGCTGAGCAGAGGTGGGGCCTTGTTGACAGTCCTGGGAAACGCATCCCATCTCGACTTCAGCCTCGGGTCTTCACGGCCACCTTCAGTGAAGTTCAGGACGTTCCTTTCTAGTCCCAGCTGGAGCTGGCTGGGGATTTTTGTCATTTTGTCAAAGATCTATTATCTAGCTTTTCTTCTCAGTCCTCTTAATATGCTGAATTGCTTCTGCTGCTGCTGCTAAGTCACTTCAGTTGTGTCCGACTCTGTGCGACCCCATAGACGGCAGCCCACCAGGCTCCCCCGTCCCTGGGATTCTCCAGGCAAGAACACTGGAGTGGGTTGCCATTTCCTTCTCCAACGCATGAAAGTGAAAAGTGGAAGTGAAGTCACTCAGTCGTGTCTGACCCTCAGCGACCCCATGGACTGCAGCCTTCCAGGCTCCTCCGTCCATGGGATTTTCCAGGCAGGAGTACTGGAGTGGGGTGCCATTGCCTTCTCCGAATACGCTGAACTAAAGGAGATGATATTCCAACCTTAAACCAACCTCGTTTTTCTGGACAAGCCTCTGCTTGATCATATTTATTCTTATTTTGAGTTCTGTCCTTCGTGGTTATTTTTTTTAATCCATCATTTTTAAGTGAGTCATGCATTTTAATGTCACACCTAAAAGCATCTGTGCTTGACGGATCTTACTTCCCCGCCCAGGGATCAAACCCAAGTCTCCTGCATTGCAAGACACGTTCTTAACCACTGGGCCCCCGGGGACGTCCCTGTGAGCTCGTTTGTTATGTGATGACAGATGTTTCATTTTTTGCACGTAGCATCCATGATTCCATACGATTTATTGTAAAGGCCGTCCTTTCTCCGCAGACCTGCCTCTGTATCTTTGTCAGTATCCACTGCACACGTGCGCGTCTATTCCGGGACTGTCCTGCCCATCGTGACTGAGCGACTGAACAGCAACGGCAGCTGATGCACAATATTGTGTTAGTTTCTGTTTTTTTCCCAATTACTGAAGAATCGGCGCCTTTGAACTGTGGTGCTGGAGAAGACTCTTGGGAGTCCCTTGCACTGCAAGGAGATCAAACCAGTCAGTACTAAAGGAATTCAACACTGAATATTCATTGGAAGGACTGATGCTGAAGCTGAAGCTCTAATACTTTGGCCACCTGATGGGTAGAGCTGACTCACTGGAAAAGACCCTGATGCTGGGAAAGACTGAAGGCAAAAGGAGAAGAGGGCAGCAGAGGATGAGATGGTTGGACAGCGTCACTGACTCAATGGACATGAATCTGAGCAAGCTCCACGGAAGCCTGGCGTGCTACCGTCCATGGAGACGCAAAGAGCAGGACACAACTTAGCGAGTAAACAGCAACAAAGCAAGATGATGAGTGTGGGTCCCTGTGCTGCACAGGAGACGCTCATTGAAAGACGTCCACTTTGATCGTTCATCGCTGGTATATGGGAGCGTGATCCGTTTCTCAGGCAGGTTCCGTGTCCTGAGCTGACTGGATCCACCTGAAAGGCCACTGTCTTTTTCACAGGTTCTGTGCTTTCCTAACAGAAGACCTTGTTCTCTGCGAATGAAGACAGTCTCACGCCTTCCTCTCGTCTTCCTCTCCTACCGCTGGGCCCACTCGTGTGGCTCTGGGTAGACATGGTGGCGGTGGAGGCGCTGTCGTTCCTCGCATGGGCTGACGCACAGTCCTTGTCACGTTGTTTGCTTCTGTTTGCAGACACTTTAAAGGTTTGTATCCATATTCACAAATGGTGTTGCTGCCTTTCCTGTAACATCCATGTCTGGGTTTGGGATCAGAGCGATGCCAGCCTTTTGACAGGGTTTTCCGTTCTCTGGAAATTCTGGAAGCATTTATATGGAGCTGGCATCATCTCTTCTTTAAAAGTTTGGTGGAATTTCCCATGAAGCCCTCCGACTGTCCAGTTTTCTTTCTGTGAGTGTTTTTTTTAACTTGGATTCAGTTTATTTTACAGAGGCAGGGTACTGTCTGTGGGTCTCCAATCTCCCTCTTTCTCTTAGAAGGACACCAGTCATTGATGTATGGCTCTCTCTAAACCCAGGGGGGGTCTCATCTTGATGTCTTAATTACATTGGGAAAGACACTGTTTCTAAACAAGGTCACACTTGTCCCATGGTACCGGGTGTAGGACCTGGATACGTCTTTCTGCGGGGGTAGGGGGTGGGAGGAGGGACAGTCCACCCCACTGCAGCCAGCTAATCTCGGGTGATTTTTGGCAAAATGCATGAATAGATGTTAAGGATGGACTACAGCCTGTGTTGGCTCCACGTGACCCCTCGGGCCATCCCCCCCATCACCAGTCGAGGTCAGGGCTCGGGACTCCGTGCTGTGTGAGTTGGGCATTGTCACCTCAGTGGAAGCAGCTCAGCGAAGATGCCCACGTCCCAAAGCGAGCTTTCGGCACCAGCACCCTTGCGGGCGGCTCAGGGAGTCACAGGATGCGCCAGCCCTGGACGAGCTCTTCCATGGG
>NW_011494949.1:734516-735401 GCF_000754665.1 Bison bison bison
TCCGTGGGCCTGGGGGCCCCTCCTGCTCTGGGGCCTGGGGTCACCGCGGCTTCACCCCACCCCCAAACACCCTCTCCTTCTTTGCTTCCCTCGGTGATCCCTTTGGAAGAGTTTTCCATACGCATCCGACCGTGAAATGCCCGGGCGCCCAGCTCACTGCGGTGTTTCTACTTTCTCCAACCCACACATCTCGCTGGCCGAGCTGCCCCGGGTACCCACCGGCCATGCTGTCCTGGTTGTGTTCTGAGTGAGGAGGTGTCTGGGCGGCAAAACCCCTGAGAGCCATGGGGACGCCTCCTCAGGGCCCCTCCCCAGGGCAGGGGGCGAAGGGGACGGTGTGGGCGGGTGTGCTTCTGAGGCCCTGAAGGAGCCCCTTTTGTGCTTCCTTATTCAACTCGACACTGATGCAACCTGAAGGAAGAAAAGAAAAGAAAATATTACCTACTTGGGGATTGCCACCTGTCCACACATGATGCTCATAAACGTCAGCCAGCCGAGAATTCTTGCACGTATCTGCAAGCATCTAGTGCTCGGTGAAGAGAGGCGTTTTCTCTGTACTCAACTCAGTCTCAAGAGCACAGTCCATTATGGAAACACAAGGAAAGCACTGCTTCTGTGCTCTAAGGAACTGATGTTAACTGATGTCTCCTTAAAACGACACGGCTCCCTCGGTGTTTCCTAGGTTCTGGGTGGATGGCCTTTGGGCCCTTCCTACCCCGCAGACCTGGCAGAGATGAGGATGGGCCCGGGAAGCCTCTGTCTCGGGCAGAGCCGGGCTGCCCGGGAGGGGCCGGCCTGACCAGCATCTCGGTCCCACTGTATTGGTCTGCTGCCCGCAGCACCGCTGCTCCCTGATACCTGGGCGGTCCTGGGAGCTCTGGAGGC
>NW_011494949.1:735501-737963 GCF_000754665.1 Bison bison bison
CTGTACCCGGGAGCCCCTGACCCCCCTGCCCGCCACAGGCTGCCCGCCCTCCCAGAGATGCTCCTGCCGTCCACCCGGCCCGCCCCGGTCCCTCAGCGCCTGGACACTCAAGGGCATCTCTCTGCTGACCCCCTCCTTCTCAGCCTTCCTGCTCGGGTCCCCAGACGCCCCTGGAGTCTCTGCCCACCCTCCCTGGGCTGGTGGCCCCCCGCCTCATCCACCCCCGACAGCACCTTCCCCAGTCTCCCTCGTCTCTCCTGGCCTCTCTTTCCCGCCTGCCCCTCCTCCACGTCCCTCTCACCTGGACCAGGTTAGAGCCATTTCATAGACAGGAAAATCGCGGCACAGGAGACAGCGGCTGAGATCCGATCCGGGACCAGTGAAGACTGAAGCTGTTTCCTCCTGTGGACGAGTCAGGGTGGTCCGTGTCCTGGGTCACCTGTCTCTGCAGGTGGCCTTCCAGAGAGACGTCCTATCTCTACAACACGTGGGTTCCAGACAAGATTGTTTTCCTCAAAGATAAAGACCCTGGACCTCAAGTCAGTATCTAGATACTTGACGGGATGCTACACCTCATGTGAGGTTTCCAGCTGTCATTTAATGTTCAGCCCACGTAGGGTAACCCTGAGGCTGCAGCTGGGGATCTGAAACCCCTTTCACGAAGACGCAGGCCCTGGGAATTTGGTCATCACCACACCCTCTTCCTTAGCAGCATCACCTGTTCCAGTTTTTGGCACGGAGCAAGTGTTCCCCGGTTTGGAACGTGAGCCGAGATGACACGCTCTTCTGTGGGCCTCGGCGCAAACTAGATTTTGAAACTCAGAGGCACAGCTTCTTCACACATTGCAATTGCAGAACAAATGTTTGCATGTAATTTTGCTTCCCAAAATGTCAAAAAAAGCAAAATATGAAAACATATTCTCAAAGGAGTGATCTTTTATGAAAAATTGCTTACAGTAATTCTTTCCAGTTGGCACTGAGAAATACTGTGTCGAAATATTTTTACAGTCGAAGTTGCGAAGAGAGACCTCACGTTTCAGAAGAAGGGTATGCTCCAGAAGGAGGCGATTCACTGTGAGGAGGGGGCAGAGGCCAGGCCACATCTATCCTCAGCTCCTTAGCAATAGAACACACACATTTCAGAGGGAAGCTTGGCCAGCCGGATAGACTGCATTCCCCAGCCCACCTGCCAGTTAGCTGTGATCAGTATAAGCTCTGGCAGCAGATGGGATGTAGGCACAAGATGTGTGGAACTTGAAGGGTGAATGTAATGAGAGAGTGTCTTCTTGCTGGCTGGAAGGTGAATGCAATGGCTGGAGCCACAGCCTCCATACTGGGACATGAGACAATTTTGGGAGTGGAAGGCATGCTAGCAGGCCAATCCAAAAGAAGAAACCTGAGTCCTGGACCACATGAAGGATACTCCCAACCTTCTGTGGCTACTGCTGGCAGTTATGGTTGTGAGAAGAAGTAAGCTTCTCTATCTTTAAGTTATTGTTTGGGATTTTTCTGTTACTTGCACATAAACTTAATCCTAATGAATATAGAAGCCACTAGGGGTGCTTGGACTAAAAAACCCCAGGCACACACACACACACACACACACAGACAAAGCCTGAGCAAAACCTACAAGATGTGCTTTTGATCTTTTTGTATGGACATAGATCTAGGTACTGATCTTTGTGCATTGATGTAGAAGCCCCTTAAGCCCCTCTGAATATGCCTTCTCCTGCTTCCTCTCCAATCCCCTTGTTGTTTCTCTTCCCAGCTCCTATAAGACCTTTTGGCCTGGTTCCCGTCACCCCTTCCCAAACCACTTCATTCCCCAAAGACCACCCTTCTCTCCTTCAGGAGGGCCTCCTGCCCTGGCTGGTCTGACATCTCCTGAACCTTTTTATCACTTCAAAGATCTAGAACGCTGTCAGTCTTCAGGAGACATATCTCAAAGATGCCACCTTCGTTCTCAGCTCCTGAGATATTTTGGTTATATAATATTATTGTCTGAAAAAGGGAGGAACAGTTTCACTCGAAGACCCGAAAAGTTTCTTCTGGAAGGTGCAGTGACATGTATCTCCATATCTTGATCTAACTAGCATATAGTAGGTCCCAAGCTCTGGCTGGGAGGGGGAGCCTGGGGTGTGAATGTGGGTCTGCCCCCAGCCAGGGGTAACACCTGCATCGTCACAGGTGGCCAGCAGGTGCGTGTGGGAAAGAGGAGCCGGAAAGGTCCAGAAACTTGAGGAAGGGAGAAGCAACTCCTGCTGGCGGGTCAGGGAGTTCTCCGAGGAGGAGTGGACCCTTGCGGAAGTCTGGAAAGAGGCCCAGGAGGAGGGCAGTGAATGGGGAGGTGAGGACGCCGTCCACTCAGGCCCGGGGGGTGGAGGTGGGGTCCATGCAAGCCGGCCCCCGCCTGCCTGTACTCCTCTCACAGGCGCGTGAGTGCGGGGCGTCGGGTCCTCAGC
>NW_011494949.1:738077-743699 GCF_000754665.1 Bison bison bison
GGGAATATGGCCCCCGCCCTCCCTGTACTCCTCTCACAGGCGCGTGAGTGCGGGGCGTCGGGTCCTCAGCAAGGCCTCTTGCACGGGGAGGTGGGGGAGGGGTGGAGCCATATTCCCTGCTCAGCCTGGAGGAGTGGGCGCAGCAGCTGTGCACCCGGCACGTGCTGCTCACAACTTGAGCCTGTGCTCACCTGTACCTGCACACTCCGCCCTCCTCACTCCCTTCTCCAGGGCCTGACGCCCCTGGTGGCCCTGGGGTTCACTTTGTGTAAGAGGCTCTTGCTCCAGCAAACAGGGTGTCCTGCTGAGTGGAAGCGCTTGGTCTCAGAGCATCTCCCGAGCTGGCTCCTTGACATCGGGCTTTCGGTCACAACAGGATCTGGGTTCCCATTATCAGCACTTAGATTGCTAAGCTGGGAACTTGACCTGGAGCAGAGGGCTTCTACGAGCCTCTTGATCGTCAAGACTCATTAAGGGGGTGTGGCTCCTGAGACAAGAGGTGGAAAGTGACTCCCGTGTTTGCGGAAGGACTTCTGAGCCAGGACTTGGAGCGTGTGCCCGGGTGAGCAGCCGGCGTGCCGAGAAGTGCGTTGAGTCAGCGTTGAAGCCACACGTACTCCGTGTCATCTTGTGACTTGAGAGTGGCCTCCATCTGGAGTACGTGCTGAACACCCGGTCCTTCTGCTGTCGCCGTCCTCGGGCTGCACAGAAAGCTTCCTCACCAGCCGGCTGCGTCTGTCTGCTCGGCCAGGGTGGACCTCCCGGCGCGGGCAGGGCTGTCTTCTGGCATCGGTCTCAGCAAGTCACCCCTCCCCACCCTCTGCCAGGTTCAGAATTAAAGGATTATCCCAGAAATACTCTTGTAACCGGTGGTGACTCCACCGTGGGAACAAGTTCACACCAGTCCCGTTTTTTTCAGTCACAGGAGTTAACGTTCTCTGCTGTGAAGAGACAGCAGTGTCCATGAAGAATCCCTGCAGGATCCCAGCAGGGCCGTGGCGACGAGCCCAGCCTCTGAAGCGCGGGAGCCCCGTGCAGTGCCCGTCTGCTCCCCCAGGCGTTTCTGCAGTCACCACCGAGCCTCACGGGCATGAAGCGCGAAAACGGGGTTCCCATGCTGGGAAATGCAATGGGTCTCCCCACGCCCGCAGAGGGGGCCCAGTGAGTTTGAACTCCAAGGATGTAGAGCAGGGGCTTGCTGGGCCTGTTGTCTAAGCAATTACGTCTTCAGAGTCAGGGCTTGGAGAGTGGCCACCAGTCCCGGGCCTGAGGGCTTCCTGAAGGGAGCCTGTCGTCAGCTGATGGGCCTGTGACGGGATCCTCGGGGCTGCAGGGGACATTAGACAGAGCCCTGTGGTGTCTCCAAAGTCCAAATGTAGAGGCCTGTGAGAGGGGCCGCCCTGTGTGTCCACCCTGTGACACCCTAGCCAGTCCCTCTTCTTTGCTTGTCAGCCCCGCCGTGCTGTATATGACACGTTTCTTAGGCTCTAACCTAAATCTGTTTCTTAATCCTTAAAAAAACTCTGTTAGCTCAGCAGTAAAGAAAGTTTCTAGCGACAAGAGATTCCATCGGATATGAAGTCTGTGGACATGTTACCATTTCATCAGCGTTGCAGGTTCTGATTCGATCGGCTGAGTAACAGCCCGCGGAGTCTCGGATCTGCACGCTTCCGCCAGAATCTCACCCTCTGCATCAGCACATGACCACTTCCTTACCGTTAGGGACGCTCAGGCTGCCTCTGGTCCCTTTCAGATCCTCAGAGCCAGCGAGCTTCCTCTCCACCAGGCCTGAAAGGGATGCTCGCAGGTCTGGTCTGGCTGCAGGACACAGATGGAATGATACAGGGCAGATGACGGCGTTCACAGAGGAGACACAGCCCCGGAGAGGAAGATGGAGCAGGCAGATGTTGGGGACACGGGGTTACCCCCAAGCAGGCTGCTGACGCTGGACCCAGGGGTCGATCCGTCCCTTGGGACTGAGCTTGAGGAGATCGAGAGGAAGGACCTGATGGCCCCATAGGGGCTGGGGTCCCCGGTGAGCAGAGGGGAGTGGGCCTCGGAGCATGTGAGGGGGCTGCAGGGGGTCAGAGGTCTTCCCCGCCGTGACGACGATGCCGTCCTGCACCGACAGCTTCGCGTTAACTGTCCACGCGCTGACAGTGCGCCCCAGTCGGAGAAGCAAGCCCTCTTCCTCCTCCTTCAGCCTGGAAGCCGTGGGACTGGCCCCGAGGGTGCGGCCTCTGGCCGGTGCCCACCCCACTGGCACAGCCTCCCTGGGAGGCGCTCGTGTCCATCGGCCAGGGACAGCGTCCTCGCCCCGGATGCCCGGCACAGTCACCCTCAAGCCTCAGGGCCCCTCTCCCCTCCTCTTCCAGAGCGTCCTCTGCAGTATGGGGGCACTGGGGGGCGCCCCTCCCCGGGTAAGGTTCTGGTTGCTGCAGGACCTCCTCACTCCCAGACCCCAGACCTACGTAGGCCTCTGTGATGCCCCCCGAAAGAGGAAGATCCAAGCAAGCACTCTCTGCTGCCCGCGGGCACCCAGGACCTGGCCGAGCTGGAATCTGAGGCCAGGTGAGAAGGTCGCACAGCTGAGGTCAGAGGGAAGCCCTTCCCCAGGACATGCGAAGCAGAAGGGAGCTTCCCTGGCCGGGCTTGGGGCCCCTGTGGCCTGGGCTGGGTGTTTCCTCCTTCATTCAGACCTTGTCCTGCGGCAGCTCCTCCTTCATTCGGACCCTGTCCTGCGGCGGCTCCTCCTTCATTCGGACCCTGTCCTGCGGCGGCTCCTCCTTCATTCAGACCTTGTCCTGCGGGTTTAAAACGTTCGTGACGTGCTGCTCCTCCTTTGCTCATTTTCAGCAAACGTTCAGTGTCATCCCTGATCTACTGTCGTAACTTTATACTTTTCCCTTAAAGAAAGCCCGTTGTTGTTCAGTCACTCAGTTGTGTCTGACTCTTTGCGACCCCACGGACTGCAGCACGCCAGGCCTCCCTGTCCTTCACAGTCTCCCATGGTTTATTCAAACTCATGTCCATCGAGTCGGTGATGCCATCTAACCATCTCATCCTCTGTCGTTCCCTTCTTCTCCCGCCTTCAATCTTTCCCAGCATCAGGGTCTTTTCCAGTGAGTCCGCTCTTCCCATCAGGTGGCCAAAGGATTGGAGCTTCAGCTTCAGCTTCAGCATCAGTCCTTCCAATGAACACTCAGGACTGATTTCCTTTAGGACGGACTGGTTGGATCTCCTTGCAGTCCAAAGGACTCAGGCCCCTCCGTCCAAGGGATTCTCCAGGCAAGAATACTGGAGTGGGTTGCCATTCCCTTCTCCAGGGGATGTCCCCCACTCAGGTATGGAACCTGCGTCTCTTATGTCTCCTGCGTTGGCAGGCATGTCTTTTCACCACTACCACCACCTGGGAATCTCTAAGAAAGTGCCTACAGTTGTATGAATGCCAGGCCCCATGAGACACGGAGCAGCCACCTCTTCCCAGGCCTGAGAGCAGGCATGTAAAGGGGCCCCTGGGACCCTGGACAGCCTCTCCTGGTGGGACGGGCTGTGCGAGGCCTCCACTGCTGCGGGGACATCTTCTCCATAGCTTTGTCTCCAACATCAAACGGGTCTCGTTGCTGCATAGAAGACGCGTTAAAAACAGCGGTGCCTGGGGGCAGCCAGAGTGACGTGGAAATCGGGCTGGGTGTGGGCGAGGGGGCTGGCCGGCATGGGCTCTTCCTTGGCTCCCTGAGCTGATCCTGAGTCATCCCCTGACCCCGCACTTCTGCCCAGGCCATGTCCTGAGCCGGGCGGCCTCACCAGAGGCTGAGTCAGCCTCTGCCCGCTGGACGAGTCCCCGAGGCTGTGCCGTGGGCACGTGCCTGCTGTGGGTGGAGAGGCTGCCCGGGGTTTCTGCCCCCAGCCCCATGGTCCCCACCCCGGGACCCCAGGGCCGGGCTGTCCTGGCAGCTGGCCCTCCTGCCAGGGTGCCGTCCACACCCTGGAAGCCACTCTCCAACCGATCAGCCGTCTGCTGATCCGGAGCGGATTTTGTCACCAGCGGCTCTGCGCGGCTTTTCTCTGGGGGAGGCTCCTTGAGATGACAGCGGCTGTCAGGACTCCCCACGTGGCCGGGGGGATGGCCCCGCAGCCCACCTCCTGCTGGAGACGCTCGGCCAGGTGCGCTGAAGAAATGGATTAGAGGACACGTGAGCGGGGGTGAAGAGAGAGCCTGTGATGGTAGTCCCGCGCTGAGAACACACAAACGCCCTGGAACGGTCCACTTCACAATGGTTAAAATGGTGAACTTTATTTTATGGTTATTTTACCGAAATTTAAAAAAACCCACAAGCGAATTAGTGACCAATTGTGGCAAGTGTGACCCTGGTGGCTCAGTCGGTAAAGAATCTGCCTGCAGCGCAGGAAACCCAGGTTCAATCCCTGGGTTGCGAAGATCCACTGGAGAAGAGAATGGCAACCCACTCTGATATCCTTGCCTGGAAAATCCCATGGACAGAGGAGCCTGGTGGGCTGCAGTCCACAGGGTGCTGCAAAGAGTCAGGCAAGACCGAGTGTCTAACACTACTCCACTACTGACCTTGAAGTTGAAAGCTGGGGATTACCTTCATGACTTTTGAGTAGGGAAGGATTTCTGAGTAAGTCCACCAGGAGCACCAGCCAAAGTGCCACCAGCACACTGAGACAGCGTCGTACGCGGTGGGGACCTCCCTGCAGGCCCAGCGGTCAAGGCTCTCGCTCCCAGCACAGGGGGCCTGAGTTCAGGCCCCGCTGGGGAACGAGACGCCACACGCCACAGCTGAGACCTGGCACAACCAAATGGATGAATAGAAGCAAACTATTAAAAAAGACAGCATGTTAAAAGTTTCACTGTAAACCGGCTGAAAATAAAAGCCACAACTCGGCAAAAAAAAAAAAAAATAGTCACAGTGAGCATCGTGGGAAATGCCCGCACTCTGTGATAGCCTACAGACTGTCTGCGTGGCTCTGGGAAAGAAAAGTGAGCACAGGCCCTGCCTGGAGGGGGAACCCACAGGGCAGGAGGGATGAGGAGATGCTGGAGCTCAGGGACGCGCGGGAGACGCACCCCAGGACATGTGTGAGAGGGGTTGATGGGGCGGTGCTGGGGTCTGACCGGCTGTCCGGGCCGTGGGGCTCGGTGGGAGGAAGGGCCCTCCGGAGCCAGCATGCAGACACCTAGTCGGTGGAGACGCACTGCCCTGCGATCCAGGAACACACAGAGGCGCCCTCGGTAGAGAAGCGTCTGGTTTGGGAACTGTGAGATGTGAGAGTCCGTGGAGGAGGGCGGTGGCGAGGGAAGATGCTGGCAAGAAGCCCTGAGCCGTCAGGTAGGGAACCCGGAGCCCTGGTGCTGGGCCCGAGTCGGGGAGCCGCAGCAGAGCGGGGCTGCTCCTCTTTTCTAGAAGCACCGAAACAGTCACAGCGTTAGTGCTGAGGAGTGGCTGGGTGCCAAGTTCTAACAGCTCTTCCGACGGGACTCGGGTCCTTCTAAGACACGGAGTGGATCCTTCTAAGACACGGAGTGGATCCTTCTAAGACACGGAGTGGATCCTTCTAAGACACGGAGTGGATCCTTCTAAGACACGGAGTGGATCC
>NW_011494949.1:743799-744605 GCF_000754665.1 Bison bison bison
AGAAAACCAGCTCCTGGTTCTGCGGTATTTTAATTTTAGATGGAATTTGCGGTGACCCTGGCTGGCCGGCAGTGAGCTTTCAGTGTGGACTGACATTTTGGCGACTTTGGGAAAACGAACCTCATTCACACAAGCCAGGGCTCTGGGAACGGTCGCCCCGCCTTCCCGCCAAGGCTGGGCTGTGACGCTGACCCAGCGCGGCACACAGATCCCTCTGTCCCCCGCTGGATGCCCGCCAGGCTGCCACGGTCTGCGGAGCAAGACCCTCAGTGCGGGAGCCTGGCTCAGCCCTGGAAACCGCGGCTCAACAAAAAGCCTCTGTTGTCCTCGCAACGGTCTTTGCACAGAGAGGGTCCCGGCTGGCCTGGGCTGCAGGACGGATTCGCAGATGGACCTGAGAGAAAGCTCTGTAATTAGGTCAGCCCGGGGGTGGGGTGGGGGAGCACCCTCTTCTGGTTCAGTGGGTGAACCCGAGGAGGAGACCCTGCCCCATGACTGTCTCCAGCACCTAGGAATTCATGACCACCTTTCCTTTCCTTCCTGAGGCGCTCCGTCAGTGCGGAGTTTTTGGGGAGGCGGCACTGAGTCAGACCAGTACTCGTGTGCAGGCTGTGAGAGGCCCCCAGACCCGGGACCAGGGCGTGGCCTGGGCAGACCTCCAGCCCTGCGGGTTTTGTGTGACTGCTGCATTCAGTTCTCAGTCCTCTTTTGTCTTCAAAACCTGAGCCGTTTGGATGGTGCCTGGAGGGAAGTGGGGATCCGCTGACCCCGAGAGGAGAGCGTGTCCAGGGGCGCGTGGACCTCAG
>NW_011494949.1:744705-745396 GCF_000754665.1 Bison bison bison
CCTTCTAAGACACGGAGTGGATCCTTCTAAGACACGGAGTGGATCCTTCTAAGACACGGAGTGGATCCTTCTAAGACACGGAGTGGATCCTGACCAGTAGACACAGGAGGTGGTGAGACACCGTTTGGAAAGTTGAAGGGACGTAAATGACCCCGGGGCGGAGGGCGGGTGCGCCGAGAGTGGGGACAGAGGCGGATGGGAGGTGGGGGTGGGCAGCATGAGGCTGGGCCCCGGGCACAGGGGAGCAGGCGGGCTGACCCAGGACGGGCGCTGAGAACACCCGTGGTCGGTATGGAACTGGGAATGTGACCTTCAGGCCCTGAGCTTTGCTCTTTTGATACTGAAACTATGGTGTCTCGTAGTCTTAATCTCCGCCCTTAGATTTCATTTCTGTTGGAAGGTAAGATGCTGACGGCAGGCTGTCTGACGGCCCGCGGCATCCGCATGCAGCTCCGTGGCCAGGCGCTTCCCCTTCCAGAGTAAAGCTGAAGAGAACGCGCATCTCATTTCCCCGAGCCGTGCTTCTGGTGGCGTCAGCCCCTCTGTGGTGCCCGGCCTTCCACGGGCTTTGTAGTGTCAGCAGACGGATTATTTCAGGCTGACACTTGGCACAGACGGTTCTCAGCCAAATGTGATTCCAATGGGGAGGGTTTGGTCTCGGTTATTCCATGCGGCTTTGTTGAAGGAAAGG
>NW_011494949.1:746540-747011 GCF_000754665.1 Bison bison bison
CTGTCGTTCCCCAAGGGACTAGGTGGGCGTGTCTGGAGGGGTCCAGAGCCGGGAGGACACATGGGCTGAGGGGGTGGGGTGCGGCTGGCTCCCGGGGGGGGTCCTGCTACGTCTGGCCTTGGAACATGAGGGTCTTGTCTGCCACCGTCCGGCCTTTCTGGGCTGTCCAGGTGTCCAGTCAACGCAGCTTGGCTCCCAGGAGGGACCAGCGCTCCTCTCAGCGGAGGCTGCGGGGCCCCCTTGTCCGCTCGGCGGGGCAGCAAGAAGAGAGGGCGCGCTTCCTTTGCTCTGCTGGCTCCCTGTCCTCAGAGCGACGCCCGGCGGGCACGTCTGCAGAGCTAGCTGCGGGCGGTCAGCCAGGGCTGGGGTGGTGCTGAGGCTGTCTGCCAGCCTCTGCCCTCCCCTTCCCTCTTCTCTTTCCATCCCAGGTTTCAGGGAGTTACTTTCACCCGTTCCCACCTCTCTGAGGGG
>NW_011494949.1:747371-748059 GCF_000754665.1 Bison bison bison
CTCTGAGGGGTGGGCGGGTGCAGGACGGCTCTGCGTGGTTTTCAGGTGTTTTCATCTGGATGCACATCGGTGGGCGTTCCGCAGGCAGGTGGGTGTGTCCTGAACGTGGCCACCTGGGCTCCTGGGGAGGACAGGAGCCTGTGGAGGCGGGTGATGGATGTGCGGTCCACGTGCCAAGCAGCAGCTCTGCGGACCCAGCCTCGGGACGTGGCGCAGGCCAGGCGGGATCCCCGCATGCCCCTGCCCCAGGCTGGGGACCCACCCCTCGGAGTCCTCCTCCGTGGGGTGACTGGGCTGGGCCCCCCCACTCTGACACCTGTGCGGATTTTCACCGTGTTTTCAAGGCTCCCCGGAAGACAACGCCCCAGGGGCTGGTGAGAACACCCGTGGGCTCGGGGCCCCACGGCGGCTGATTTTCCCACCGGCCACTCCTTTCTGACCGCCCCGTGTGGCATCCTTGTGGCTGTGACTCTCTCCCGGGCGGCCCAGCGGGGCCATGTGGCATCCACGTGGCTGTGACTTTCTCCGGGACGGTCCAGTGTGGGAGGCTTTCAGTTAAATAGGATGTTAGTTTGGAAGCTGTCCTTTCTGTCAAAACAAGGATGATACAACCGCGCAGTAATGACTCCGTAGAGTTTCCTAGTTTTCATAAAACAGACCAGTGCTGCTGACGGCCAGGCCCTCCCCA
>NW_011494949.1:748159-749227 GCF_000754665.1 Bison bison bison
CGGAATGGGACGGAGGGGCAGTGTTCTGGGGCCGAGAGCATCCTTTCTCCGCTCACCAGGGCACTGGCTGGAGTGGACGGGGCGTGTGCAGCAGGGCGGGGTGGGAGGGCCGGGTGTGTCCATGTGATGGGAGCACTGGGTGGGCGCGGAGTTCGGAGAATCACTGTAAGCTCACAGTACCCACCTCGCCCCAACCCCGCCCGGGCTGATCTTGGCAGAACCAGCTCCAGCTCTGAATCGGGCGCTCAGAGTGTTCCTGCGTGCTCTGAGCTGTGCAATCCGAGGTTCCCTCCTGAAAACGGCTCTCAGATGTTCCCTGCGGGAGGACATGTCGAGATACAACGCCCCCGACTCTGTCCACAGTGGCAGCTCTGGTTTCCCACGAGGTTTCACCTGCTCCCAGAGTGATCTTTCTTGTCATTCCTCCCGGAGTTGCCTGTCTGTGATTCTGCTCCAGGGGCACCCAGGACGGGGTGGGCTTCTGGGTGTAGGAGGGGAGCAGGGAGGCCCCTGCAGGGTCTGTGTTGAGCCAGGACCGCCAGAGGGGCAAAGGGCGCGCAGCCAGCACACCCGTGTCTATGGCTGTGAGGTCGCCACCTTCCCGCGTGTTCTCGATGGAATGAGTCACCTGGGGGTCATGTACATGTGAGGACGAGGTCAGGGCCGGTGACTGAGGACCGTGAGGAATTCACACGCAGGCCGTCCAGCCGGATACCCCCGAGCTGGGCGAAAAGTGAACGTGTTACTTGCTCAGTTTTTGTATTTGACCCTTTGCAATGCTAGGGATTATAGCCCACCAGGCTCCTCTGTCCATGGATTCTCCAGGCAAGAGTATTGGAGTGGGTGGTCATTCCCTTCTCCAGGGGATCTTCCTGACCGAGGGATAGAACCTGGGTCTCCTGCATTGCAGGTGGATTCTTTACTGTCTGAGGAAGGGATCATTTTACTTTGACCCAGGGATTGAACCTGGGTCTCTTGCATTGCAGGAGGGTTCTTTAGTGTCTGGGAAGAGGGTCATTTTACTTCCAAACTGTAGGCAGGGGTGGCTGTCACGTCCTGCCACTGACC
>NW_011494949.1:749327-752126 GCF_000754665.1 Bison bison bison
TGGGCAGGGGTGGCTGTCCCGCCCTGCCACTGACAGCTCTGGCTTTCACCCACCCCTCCACACCCCCTCCCTGCACCTCAGCCCCCGTCCCGGGACACAAAAGCACATTCCTGACGACCTCCGGCTCTGACCTGGGGGGTCAGATACAGTGTGGCCTGCACAGGGAAGGCTGCCCCAGGAAGAAGTCGCTGTGTGAGGCTGGCGGTGAGCAGGTGCCCCCAGAAATCGGGTGGAGCTGGCGAGGGTGGAGGGCATGGCGGCTGGTCGTCCGTGCAGTCAGGACCCTCACAGGTCACACCTCACGAGTGTGAGGGGTCCGGGGACGGACAGGCACTGAGAGCTGAGGTTCTGCTGGAATTCGGCCTTGCCACTGTTCTCGCATTAGCTGTAGCCGTTGTCCCCCTGTTGTCATGGGGTGAGCGATCACAGCTGAGGTTGAACGGCCACAAAGCCAACAGCCCTGGGGGCCAGCCCCGCACGGCCATGGGTGGGCCTCCAGGGACCCCTGGGGACAGGCAGGGTCCTGGCTGACCCCCACCAAAGATGGGCAAAGGGGGCCTTGAACTGTAGGGTCCGTGTCCAGCTGGGAGTGGGTGTAGGTGGGCTCGAGGCAAGACCCTCGCGTGCAGCAGGTGTGAGATACCCAGACCGCCAGTGTTGGTGAGGCCGCGTACTGCTGTCCGAGCTGGGGCTCTGCACCCGCATCCGTGCCCTCAGAGAGTGGGCTCCGTCCCCCGGGGCCTCCAAGGCACCTGCACCCCTCGGAGTTGGGAGGCAATGCGGCGCTCCCGGTGGGGTGTAGGGGTCATTTCTGGACAGAGGCCCCGGAATCAGTGCCTTCGTAGTTCTTTTCCAAGCAGGCGCTCGTTGTCACCACAGGCTTCCTCTAGGAGGGCTGAAGCCTGTCTGTGGACGGTGCCAGGGGCCTTCCAAGCGTCGATGAGGCCTTTCAGCTCCAGAGGGGCTGTGGGGGAGGGGCTGTGGCTGTGGCTGTGGGTGTGGGCTGTGGTGACGGGCTGCGGGTCTCTAGTGAGAGGCTTTCCCACCCCCAACCCCAGTGTCTGTGCTGCAAACAGGAACTTGGCTGTCAGAGGTCAGTTGACCCCTGGGAACAAGCAGTGCCCGGCTATGTGCTGACCATGACCAGGAAGTGGGCGTGTCCAGCATGTGGGGCTTTGGGAGAAGGCCACCCCCCGGCTCCAGTCCTGCCCTTGGGCCTGAATCAGTGCCCCTTCAGTGGCTTGACCTGCTCTGCTGGGAAGGCAGCACCCAGGGTTCCACGCCTGAGGGGCCCCGGTGACCCCTGACCAGGCCTGGGCTGTCCTCCCTGGTGGGAGAGGCCCTGAACCTCAGATCTGGGGGCGCTGCTGGTGGGGGTGGAGGAGGTAGCTAGGGGCTACTTCCCAGACCTGCCCGTGACGGACAGCCGCACCCCCTCCCCGGGGAAACGTGCTGGAAACTTACCTCCTCTGTTCAGGAGTGTTCTCTGTAAAGGTCACATCCACCCACAAACTTAGAATCTGGGCAGCAGTTCTGTCTGCTGGTTCAATGGCTGCCTGCGCATCCCTGGCACGAAAGGGCAGTGCCCGGGACCATCTTCCTGGAGCTCGGGCTGGCAGCTCTGTCCCTGTCCTGACGCAGATCAAGCTGGATCCTTTTATGTATTTATTTGTTTGGCTGCCTTGGGTCTTCGTTGCACAAGCAGGATCTTTTGTTGGGCCGCACGGACTCCAGTTGTGCGGCGCGTGCTCCAGAACTTGCGGGCTCAGTGGTTGAGGCACATGGGCTTAGTCGCCTGGATGAATGGGGGTCTTAGTTCCCTGACCAGGGATCAAACCCGTGTCCCCTGCATCGAAAGGCAGATTCTTAACCACTGGACCACCAGGGAAGTCCCAGAGAGACTGTTCTCAGGTTATAATTTTCACTTTGGCTTGAATAAAGATTTTCATTTCTTTCTTAGATCAACTGATGAAGCTTTTCATCATAACGATAATGTCGGCAACCGCAAACTACTGGAGTCTGCGAAGTGCTGTGCACATTACCCTGGAGGCCTGGCAGCAGGGTTGGGGGCTGTCAGCTGTTTCACAGGTGAGGGAGCAGGACTCACGGGAGAGAAATCCCCTCAAGTGCTCAGACTTGGGGTTTCAGGGACACCGTGTCATGCTCAGAGGTGGCTGCAGCCTGGGCCCTTTCCTGGGCTATCTGTTTATTTCAGAAATATTCCTTAGGCCAACTTCCCCCAGAAGGTAGGGGGGACTGTTAGGAGGCTGGCGCTGGAGGCCTCCAAGTTCTCCCCTTGTAAGCCCCCCACTGATGCTGAAGCTCCAATCCTTTGGCCACCTGATGCAAAGAGGTGACTCATTGGAAAAGACCCTGATGCTAGGAAAGATTGAAGGCAGGAGGAGAAGGGGAAGACAGAGGATGAGATAGTTGGGTGGCATCACCGATTCAACGGACATGAGTTTGAGCATGCTCTGGGAGTTGGCGATGGACAGGGAAGCCTGGTGTGCTGTGGTCCATGGGATTATGAAGAGTCAGACACGACTGAGTGATGGAACAAAAATTGAACAGGCCCCACCTCAGATCCATGCCAGCGGGTATCAGGAGGAGAAGCCCTGGAGGAACTGGAGGAAGCCAACTGGAGCCTCAGACACGCGAGCGGCTGTGTCCCACTGGGGCGGCAGCAGTGGCCTCTGGAGGAACCTCCAGCTCCTCCTCTGCCACCAGCATAGCGTCCAGACAGAAGCCAGAACTACCCATGAAACATCACGCAGTGTGACATAACTGGGTCACCGAGTG
>NW_011494949.1:752726-754962 GCF_000754665.1 Bison bison bison
ACCCACCTGGCTCCTGCCCACTTTCTTCCCGTTCTTCTTGCTGACCAACACATGTCTTCCGGGCTGGCAGGGATGTGGTCTGTACCAAGAATACTGCCCGGCTCAGAGCAAGGGAAGCCACACCTGAGAGGGCAACAGGCAGGAAGGCCAGGGGTCTCCAAACCCAGGAGACAGGCTGCAAGTGTCAGACACTTTTTCTCTCTCTCTTAAGCGGCAGGAGGAAACAAGTGTTAGCTTTTCTCCCTTCTCTATCCAAATCTAAAGAGGCTTCTTTTAAAATTCTGTGTTGCCATGATGACACCTGGTTCCACCTGAACTTTTCTCAAACCTGGAGCTAAACAATGCGTTTTTCTTGTGGAAACGTTTGTCTTCAGCTATGTTAATGAACTGTGTATTTACCCTAGACTCTGTCTTCAAATCGGTTCTGCCTGAGACTCAGGACCAACTGACAAACCGACGTTTGTACTCATGCACTGCTCTCGTAAGCTGTGTTAGTGAGACTGCGTTTGCTTGGAAACTTGCCTTTCTTCAAGATTCACGTTAATCGTCTTATGGCTCAGGATGACCCACCTGGTGCCAATGTTATCTCAAAATGCATGTGTGGGTGAGGGGTCTGGTGCCATTCTCTGTTTTGAGACTTTTCCTTTTTCTAATTAGCAGACCGCTAGTAGCTATATAACATTCAGCTAAAGACTGGCCCGGGGCACTCTTGCTGCCCCCTTCTGATGTCTATGTCAGAAGCTTTCTCTATCTCTTTTATACTTTAATAAAACTTTATTACACAGAAGCTCTGAGTGATCAAGCCTCGTCACTGGCTCCGGATTGAATTCCTCTTCTCTGGAGGCCAAGAATCCTGGCATCTTTCATGGCTCAGCAACAACTTTTCATACCTGAAAGGAGTTTTACTGGAGATGAAGGGCAGTTCAGAGCGCCCAGCTCTGTGTGACCAACTGCCGTGTCACTAAAACTTGACCATCAGGGTGACTGGGGACCTGTTTTTTTTTTATCAGAGTCTGAATTAGAGGCTCCCTTTAGAGAAACACAGGCTACTTTCTTTATGTTAGATGACAGATGGCAAAAGATGAGTAACTAAGCATTTCCAAGGACAATTTCTGCCAGTAGGTGATGGATAAACTGCGGTCCGTCCAGACAGTGGAATATTATTCGCTGCTTTAAAACATGAGCTATCAAGCCATAAAAAGACATGGAGGAATCTTAAATGCACGTTACTGAGAGAAGCCAATCTGAAACGATACCAAGTCTAGGTCGTGCTGGAAAAGGCGAAGCCTGGGAACAGCAGACGCGTCTGTGGCCGCCAGGGTGTGTGGGGCTGGGGTGAGCAGCAGGAAGCACGGCGGAGTCCAGGCGAGGAGACCACTCATGCAGCTCACTGTGCATTTGTCCAAACCCACAGAATTCATGGCGCCAAGCGGCCCCCAATGTGAGCCACGGGCTTCAGCTAATCATAGTGTATTAGTATTGTATTAGTATTAGTAATGTATTAGTATAAACTAATAGTGTATTAGTACGGGCCCATCAAGTGTAACAGGGGCACCTCATCAGAGTAGGATATTAGTAATAAGGAAACTGCAGGTCAAGGGGAGGAGAGGTGCGTGAGGACTCTGTACTTTCTGTTCGATTTTTCTGTAAACTTAGAAGTGTTATAAAAAATAAAGTTTAGGAATTATTTAAAACTCTGTTGACTTTCTATATGCTAGCAAAAACAATTAGAAAGAAGCTTTTAAATATTTAAAGCTGCACTAAAAGCAACCAAGAAAAATCTAGTCAAATATACTCAAAATCTTATACAAAAATTTACACGTTATTCAGAAAAAGTTTTAAATCCTAAAGAATAGAGAGAAATACCATGTTCATGAACTGGATTCTTCATATTTAAAGATATAGATTTTCTCCAAGGAGATTTATAGGCTAACTATAATTCCGATGGCAATCGTAGCAGATTGTGCGTCTGTGACATCGACTGAATATTTCTGCAAAATGTATTGAAATATCAAGAGAGTCAGTAATAGACATAATCTTTATTTTGGTCACACGGGGTCTTTGTTGCTATGCAGGTTTTCTCTTTTTGACTTCCCTGGTGGCTCAGCTGGTAAAGAATCCGCCTGCAATGCGGGAGACCTAGGTTTGATCCCTGGGTTGGGAAGATCCCCTGGAGAAGGGAAAGGCTACCCACTCCAGTATTGTTACCTGGGAAATCCCATGGACAGAGGAGCCT
>NW_011494949.1:755062-757631 GCF_000754665.1 Bison bison bison
TGACACGACCAAGCGGCCTTCACCTTCACAGGCTTTCTCCGGTTGTGCTGAGCGGGGCTGCCTGTCTCGTGGTGCCAGGGCTTCTCACTGCGGTCGCTTTTCCCTTTGTGATGACGGGCGGTCGGCGGGCAGGCCTCAGTGGCTGCTGTGAGTGGGCTGTAGTGAGCAGCTGTGTAGTGAGAGCTGTGGCAACAGGGCTTAGTTACACTGAGGCACATAGGGTCTTCCTGGACCAGGGGTCGAACCCATGTCCCCTGAATTGGCAGGCCAATTGTTATCCATCACTGAGTTATCCACCGAGTTATCCACTGAGTTATCACTCAGTGTTATCCACCACTGAGCCATCAATGAAGGCCAGCAATAGGCATAATCTTGAGGAAGAACAAAGTTGGAGAGCTACTGCTCCTGGACAGAGGACTTACTCAGTTCATGGCAATTAGACAGGGTAAAGTGGAAATAGTAGCATATTCTATTTTCTTGGGCTCCAAAATCACTGTGGTTGGTGATGACAGCCGTGGAATTAAAAGATGCTTGCTCCTTGGAAGGAAAGCTATGACCAACCTAGACAGAGTGAAAAGCAAAGACTTCACTTTGCCAACAACGGTCCATTAGTCAAAGTTATGGGTTTTCCAGCAGTCATGTATGGATGTGAGAGTTGGACCAAAAGAAGGTTGAGCACCAAAGAATGGATGCCCTTGAACTGCGGTGCTGGAGAAGACTCTAGAGAGCCCCTTGGACAGCAAAGAGATCAAACCGTCAATCCTAAAGGAAATCAACCCTGAATATTCATCGGAAGAACTGATGCTGAAGCTGAAGTTCCAGTACTTTGGCCACCTGATGCGAAGAGCCGACTCATTGGAAAAGACCTTGATGCTGGGAAAGATTGAGGACAGGAGGAGAAGAGGGCGACAGAGGGTGAGATGGTTGGATGGCATCACCGACTTGATGGACATGAATCTGAGCAAGCTCTGGGAGCCGGTGAAGGATGGGGGAGTCCGGTACGCTGTAGTCCATGGGGTCACAAAGAGTAGGACGTGACTTAGCGACTGAACAACAGCAATGGGTTATTTATTTCGGCCAGGTCTTAGTCACAGCGTGTAGACTATGGTTCCCCGAGCAGGAGTCAATCCCGGGCTCTTTGCTTTGGAAGGTTGGAGTCTTAGCCACTGGGCCACCAGGGAAGTCCCAGGCGGCTTAAAGTTGCAGTAAGTGACACAGTGTGGGACTCTAGAAAGAAAACCAGGCCAACAGGACAAACTGGGCCTCCAGAACAAACATGCGGGGCCCTTTCACTTACACCAGGATTCAAGATTTCTGCTCCACACAAGGATGGCTGAAATGGAAAAGCAGAACTGTAAGCGATGGTCCCAGGGTGGAGCAGCTGCAGCTGGAAGACTGTGAATCCCTGCTGCGGCTTTGCTCAGGAGCACACCGGTGTGGCCCGTGATGCCCTCCAAGGCATGTACCCAACAGACCACACCGGCGTTAGCGTCCACAGCCCCAGACTGGACACAGCGCCACTGCCCGTTAACAGCACAGCGGACGGAAATCAGTGGTGGGTGAGCACAGCAAGACGGATAGAGGACCCGGGACGCGCTCGAGCGGGACGGGTCTCAGGAGCGCGGTGTTGGGAGCCCACGCCAGCCTGCGTCCTGGCTTGGCTGAGCCAGCTGGACAAGCTGGGCAGAGCTGTGCAGCGTCGGCGGGGACAGGGGCTGGAGGGGCTGGGGGCGGCTGGACGGTGGGGCCTGCGAGCCTGTTGGTTCGGGCTCTGGTTATGCTGGCACGGCCGCAGGATGTACCGGATTAAATACTATTTGGCTGTCACGTGTCATATGTTGTCTTTAAGAGATAATGATGCTGTATAAACAGTAACACTTAGATACATGCATACGGCCTCAACAAGCATTTCACAACCAACCAGGACTTTAAACTGCTGTCCTTTCAAAGGGCTCCCAATGAGGGCAGACCTGTTTCAATCGATGGCCTTATTTGCTAAGTGACGAATCAATGTTTTCTCTTGGCTCGGAGTTTTCCTCACGTGTCAAGGGCAGATGGTTGATGAGGTCATGGCTGGCAGACAACTTCTGCTATGCGACAGCCGGGACGGCATCTCCCCATCCCCGGGGAGGGGGCGAGGGTGTGAAGCTGGCCTGAGGTGCCTGGCCCAGGACCCCCCATCCCCAGGGAGCGAGTGAGGGTGTGAAGCTGGCCTGTGGTGCCTGGCCCAGGACCCCCCATCCCCGGGGAGCGGGTGAGGTGTGAGGCCCAGGGCACCCCGTCTCTGGGGAGTGGGCGAGGGTGTGAGGCTGGCCTGCGGTGCCTGGCCCAGGACCCCCCATCCCCGGGGAGCGGGTGAGGTGTGAGGCCCAGGGCACCCCATTCCCGGGGACTGGGCAAGGGTGTGAGGCTGGCCTGCGGTGCCCGGCCCAGGCCAGCCTCTGGGAATTTTGGCAGCTTCACCCTCATTTCCTTCAAAATGTAAATGGCCTGCTGCTGCTGCTGCTGCTGCTGCTAAGTCGCTTCAGTTGTGTCCTGACTCTGTGCGACTCCATAGACGGCAGCCCAC
>NW_011494949.1:758078-759097 GCF_000754665.1 Bison bison bison
AAGATGTGGGTACAGACTCCCCCCGCGCCACCAGCCTGGGGGTGCACAGCCTCCCCTTGGCTCACAAGCCACGACCGGCCTCGTGGCCACACTGGCGCAGGGCAGCTGGGAGATGACCCGTCCCAGGAGGCCAGGCCCCAGCTCGGTGTCGGGGACTCCACGGGAGCAGCAAGGGACGCGACGCTGGATGCCTGGGGTCAGCCGCAGACACCCCCGCGCCCCCGCCACCTAGAAAAGACCCCATGACCGCAGCCTGGGCCGGGGCAGGTGTGCCTTCATTTGTGTGGTGTTCACTGGGGAGTCTGAGCGTTTTCTCAGCTCTTACACCATGGTTTCCTCGTCTGAGAGTCTGCTTCTGGCCTGTCTTCCTGCTGTCTGTTCCTTTTGTATTGTCCGAGCTTTTACAGTTTCTGGGTCATGAGTCTCATTGTTCTTTATGTCCCCAGACTCCCTGGTCTGTGTAGTCTGCCGTGTAACTGAGAAGCCCCGGACTTTGGGGCGGTCCACTTTATCAGGCGTCCTATTTGCTATGCGTCTGTTTTTAGTGTCTGATAGAAGACGGTCCTAACTCTCAAAGGTCGTAAACCCACTGCTTTATCTTTGCTTCTGATACACTTATAGTTTTCCAACCTTCACATCTTAAGGTTTTCGACATTTGTCTTTGGGATACAATTTTTATGCTTTTTTCCCCGAAAGGAAGAGTCATTTTTCCAAATATTCTTGACCATATGAGTGGCCTTTTCTCCGCGGGTCTGGAAGCCACCGCACAGGACAGCCTGACCCGCAGGCGACCTGCTTCCTGGGTGTTTGGTTTGGCCTGAGCTGCTACCACACGCTTTCATAATGTTCCTTCCTTCCAAGCGGAAGCACTTCGAGTACTTCTGCGCCACTTCTGTCGTTGGCTCTTCTATGTGAGTGGGGCCTGACTGTGTTGAAACTTTGATTAGGATCACAGTGAACTCATAGAATTGGCACGTCACCCAACGTGTCCACACGTGAACGTGGGCTCGCCCTCTGGT
>NW_011494949.1:759197-761222 GCF_000754665.1 Bison bison bison
TCTGGGAATTTTGGCAGCTTCACCCTCATTTCCTTCAAAATGTAAATGGCCTGCTGCTGCTGCTGCTGCTAAGTCGCTTCAGTCGTGTCCGACTCTGTGCGACTCCATAGACGGCAGCCCACCAGGCTCCCTTGTCCCTTGGAATCTCCAGGCAAGAACACTGGAGTGGGTTGCCATTTCCTTCTCCAATGCATGAAAGTGAAAAGTGAAAGTGAAGTCGCTCAGTCGTGTCCGACTAGGCCTAAAACTCCTTAAAAAGCTTCTTACTTTTAAACACTCCTCTCCTTCCGGGCCCCTTTCTCCTACAGCCTCCGCTGAGACGTGAGGACCCAACGGCGTCCCCGGGTGGTGTGGGGCAGAAGCCCAGGCGGGGTGGGCACGACGTGAGGGAGACTGCCATCCTTGGCTTCAGCTTCTGGTCATAACTAGACACACTGGGCGGGCAGGCAGGACCAAGCGGTGTGGGAGCAGTCCCGGGGGGCCACACAGACCCCCCCCCACCCCGGCTGCTGTCCTGCACCGGTGGGAGGAGAGCGTCCTGCCGACACCCCGGCTGGGGGGAAAGGAGGAACCAAGTGCTAAATGAAGGGAATGGTTGCTGTTTTAGTGACGACAGTTCAGTGAAACGGTTGGTGTGCCTGCTTGTGTCCACCGCTCAGCAAGAGCAAACATGTGTCTTCCAGAAGCCTGTCCTGTGACCTGTGGCCACGGGCACCCTCCGGGCAGCTTTGCTCCAGCTGTCCCTGGGTACTCGGGCACCTTCGGTCACTGTGAGCAATCTTCTCCCTCAAAACCTGCGCCTGCCTCCACGCTGGCCTGGGTCTCCCACCAGACGCGGTCTGGCTCCATGACACCGACGGTCCAGGCTTCAGCCAGCGAGGCAGGGTCTGACCCGCCCCCGCCGAGTCCCGGGGGGTGTGGCCCCCTGGCGATGGTGGTGACCAGCCGGCCCAGCGCTGGCCAGCCTCGGGCCCTGACCCATTGGCGGGGTGGCTCTGGCCACTGAGCTCCTTATAATTTAAGGACCATCAGTGAGTCGCTCTGTGGAGCAGATGAGCCTGTTTGAATTCGTGAACTCTCTTGTGTCAGTTTAATGAAATGATCAGGTTTTCCGGCCTTGAAATCCCTGTAGGAGTGCAGCAGGGAACCGGCCTTCTCTGCTCCAACGAGGAGATGGACACTGCGTCCTGACCATCACTGCTGCCGGGAGCGAGAGACGGAAGCAAAAGGGGCAGCTGAAACCCACCTGCGCACTCACCCTCCACGTGGAAGGCGGCCGGGGCGACGCCCCAAGGCACCCAGATTCAAAACTCGCCCGTCACAGCCGGGAGGCGAGATTCCCGGAGTGGCTGGCTCCCCGCATCTCTGCGGAGGCCTCCTGGGTGGGAGCGGGCCCTCCTCCTGGCTCCTCGCCTGGGCTGACACGAGCTGGTCCGTCCAGGGACCCCACGCGGGGCCCTGCTCCATAGGCAGCATCAACACCCCCGTGACCCTTTAGGATCACACCGACCCAGTGTCCCACACTCACCCTGACTGCGGCCTCAGCCTGACGGCCGTGCTGCCAATCACCAGCTCCCGCACCCGTCAGCCAGCGCCGTCTCCTAACTGAGTGTGGTCTTTGGACTGTGGTTAGCCCGGCTGTCTCCCCGAGGGGCTATTTTCAGGGATGGTTCCACATGGGACCTTCCAAGGACCATAGAGGAAAGTGTGTGTGGGCTTCCACTGGGGGACAAATGTACACTTCCCGCAGTGAGGCTTCGCCTCAGTGGCTGTGGGCGGAAAGCCACAAAGAGAGGGGCTGTAAAATCAAAGTCCGGGTGGACGGGGCTGGCGCGGCTGCTGTGCAGGCTCGTGGTCAGGTGGGGACCTGTGCCCCTGTTTCCATGGCTCCACCGTCATCAACCAGTGGGTCCACTTTTAGGTCAGGCTCCAGCCTGCCTATCCCCCCAAGAAACCAACCAATTACAAGGAAGATTTGCGTACAGGCGCCCCCCACGCCACCAGCCTGGGGGTGCACAGCCTCCC